>NC_090922.1:660368205-660671235 GCF_040938575.1 Ambystoma mexicanum
TCCTTGGTGGCAAAGAGGTTGATCTACGGATGGCCCCATAAGGCAAAAATCTGCTGGATTTCCTTTTCGTCCGGCTCCCACTCGTGCAACCACATGTATTCCCTGCTTAGCTTGTCCGCTAGGACACTGTCCACTCCCGAAGATGTTCTGCTTTGATCTGCACCCCGTGGTGCAAGGCCCATGCCCATAGCCTTTGGGCTTCTTGCGACAGGATCTCTGACCTCGTGCCTCCCTGCTCGTTTGTGTAGTGCATGGAGGTTGTGTGGTCTGTCTGGACTGTGAGTACCTGTCCAGCTACCACTGGCAGGAAAGCCTCCAGCGCCCACCTTATGGCCCTGAGCTCTAACCCATTGATGCGGAGTTGGGACGCTTGGACGACCAAGTGCCCTTGATTTGGAGGGCCGCAAGGTGAGCGCCCCAGCCTGATAATGACGCATCCGTCCTCGGCAGAAGGGTCGATGTTTGAAACGGCATCCCTTGTTGAAGATTCCGTGGAACATTCCACCATCGAAGATCCTTGTGTAACATTGATGGAATCTGGACGACGTCCTCCCAACATCCGAGAGCTTGTTTCCATTGGCGGTCCAGGGCCTCCTGAAGCGCTCATGCGAAGCCTGCAATTTGGTATGAGGAATATGCACGATGACATCATGCCCAGAAGGGATTTGTAAGAACGTTAATGGACATTTGTACCGTGCACTATCACCACCAGAGTGGTCCCCTGGCGGGTCTTAAAAAGGAAGGGATGGTGGGTTAGTGGGAGGAAGCTGGAAGAGTGCAAGGGAGCAGTGATGTGCTGTTGGCGGCCTAAGCCAGGTGGGTCCGTTGGCTGTGCCTGGGGTGTTTGCAGCCGGTAGTCATTGTGTGCTGTTGTGCAAGTCTGTGTGTGTTTGTTTTGTTGTTGCCATGTAGTGAAGTTTGTGCAGTTTGTTTTGCTGTAGGTTTGTGGATGTGTTTGGTTTCGAGTTTGAGAGGTGTAAGCAGAGGGGGAAATTGTTAGTGCAATTGGTTAGTTGGCCTTTCTATCCTGAATTGAGGCGCTGGGTTTTTGTAATCTTCCCAGATGTGGTTCGGGAGCTCACCTGTGCCTCTGTCCTGATCTGGGCCCGTCCGGCCTTCAAGGTCCCTTTACCATTTGGCCCCTCCTTCACCAGCCTCCATCGCAGCCCTACCGGTCTTCATTTCCCCCCCTCATACGGCCAGTGCACCTGCCAGGTCCCTTTTACAACTGGCCCTTCCATCACCAGCCTCCTTTCCCACTCATACGTCAGTGCACCTGCTAATGTTCACAACTCAGCTAGTGTGGTGATTGCCTGCATCCTGACAATTCCACACCACTGTGGTACCTGGTGGCAACTAAGGGGCGAGTGCAGGGTTTGGGTGGGGTGAGGGTGGGGTTGTTGTTGTTGACTGTCTCCATGGGTGTCGCCTGTGTTCTGCTCTACTCGGCGTCCCCCGTCCAGGTGCCGTGGGAGCTTCCAGGTCGGTTCTGGGAGTCATCTGTGTCCACTCCAGTTTAGACATCCTTTTCCTTTGTTTCTGATGTTGTCTGTTTCTCCAGGAAACACGAGGTTGAGCATAGAATCGCTGCTACCCTTTCTGCCGATGGTCTAACCCTGGGAATGCTGGAATCTAACTCGGTGCCCAGAAAAAGCGGTCCTGCTAGGAACGAGACAGGACCTCTTGTTTAGGGAGAAACCTAACCCTTTTAGGAGGTTGATCGTCCTTAAAACTGCTGAGCGAGCCCTTGCAGTGGAACATGCTTTTATCAACCAGTTGTCCTAGTATGGGAAGACTTCCGTTCCTGTCCTCCTGATCTTTGCAGCTACTGGTGCCAAGCATTTTGTGAAAACTATCGGTGACTATTTTAGCCCACACTCGGAACTGAAAATGAAGCTCTCCCACCGTGAACCTGAGGTACTGTGTGAGCTGGATGGATTGGTATATGGAAGTAAGCATCCTCCAAGTCTAAAGTTGCCAAGAAGTTGTTCTTGTTTAACCAAGGAAGCACTCCTTGCAATGCTACAATCTTGAATGTTATGCGTTTGATATATTTGTTGAGCGCCCTTAGGTCCAAGATGGGTCTCCATTGACCGTTTTTCTTTCTGATGAAGAAGCGGGAGTAGAAACCCTTTGCCCTCTAGGGGTACGGCACCGGCTCTACCGCTGCTTTATGGAGCAGTTTTTGAACTTCGGACATGACCTGTTTTAATATGTGCACCCGGCAGGGAAGGAGGTTGGTCTAGAAATTCTAAGGTGTGTCCCTCTCTGATCACCTGCAACACCCATTTGTCTGAAGTAATTGATTGCCAGTGTTTGAAGAACCGGCTTACCCCCCCCCCCCCCACCGGGGTGTGATGTTGAGGGTACAGAATCGGATAGTCAGTTTTGTTTGCCTTTTGACTTCCCCTGGGCGGAAGCACGTCTGCCTCTATGGGAGTATCTGCTGGAGGATTGATACTTGTTCTCTTGGTACGTGCTACCCTGCGCCTTCTGACCATAAGAGGAGCAGCCGTTCCCTCTGTATTTAGAAGATGAGCCCCTAAAGGGGCAAAAAGACCGACAGTGCTTATCCTTGTCCTTTAAAAAACTGGTGGCTCGGGCCATGTCCGTGTCTGATTTGATTCCCTTCAGATGGTAGTTTATTTTCTTCCCGAAGAGCTCTTATCCATCAAAGGGCATGTCCAATACCTGTGCTTGGACTTCAGGCCTGAAATGAGTAGCCTTCATCCATGCCTGCCTTCTAAGTGCTGTGCCATAGCCCATCTGTCTGAAGCATGATTCGGCCACATCAACCGCTGCGTAGGACATATGATCAGCGGTTGCTTCACCATCGGCGATTATTGATCTAGCCTCTTCCTGAAGCTCTAGTGGTAACTGCATAGCCAATTTGGACATGTGAAACCAAAGCTCGATCATATCTCGCAGTCATGGCCATCGCATTACCCGCTCTGATGGCAAGTGACGCCGAAGCGGATACCTGTAACGCTCACCTGGTTCCCACGGAGGCGCGGGCGTGGTCTGGGCAGCAGTGGCCTCTTCGAAGGAGATGTTCAGCACCCTGAAGATGGAGTGGGCTGGGTTCCCAAATCTGGCTTGTCTGGCTCGGATGAATACCCTTCTGTGAGCGAAAAGGAAGGGTTAATACTGCGGGTTTTGTATTGATCTCCCGTTCCCCTTCTCACCCTCCTTGCAACCCTTCTGTAATTCCCTGTGGAGACTCACCTTAGGGATTGAAAAGGCGAACTCTCCATCCTGCTTCTGATGCAGGAGCGCGTTGGGATCCAGTTACGTCACTGGATAGTAAGTTCGAGTTCGCTTGTCTGTTCCGGTAAGTACCGTAAATGTTTATGGCAAGCTTGAGTCTAAACTGTTCCTCTTCTCTTTTGCAGGTAATGGAAGACTCCGGGCTGAGGGCGGTTTCCGTCGAAAACCTGATTTTAGGTGAGTTTTGGTGTAGGCCCACTACTGTCTTTTCCTGTCTTTTTCCTTAGGGGCCGGAGTTCGAGAATGCCGAAGAAATGGAGCCGATACGAAGCAGAAGCCGAGTCCGACCTGTAAGCAGGTAAGTTTAAAATAGTTTGTTTGCTACGGTTCTTGCATTCACTAATGTGATGTTTGCTTTTTCCCCGTAGGGGCCGGGGTGCTGAAATGCCCAAGGAAGGGCATCGACCCGAAGGTAAGAAGAATTAGCTTGGCAGGTAGGTGCTTCTTGGTTATTTTCCCCTTCTCACCTTACTTTCTTCTCTTCGTCTCCCCGTAGGTGCTGGAATGCTGCAGGAGATCCGGATGGGCGTCGCAGAGCCGAAGGCGCCACGTGCAGGTAAGGGAAGTGCGCCGAGATGTATGCGACGCGGTGAGTATTTATAATGATGTCTTTTTGCAGGAACGTTGGCGCGCTGAATCCGGAATGCAGCTTTAACAGGTAAGGTTTGTTTTCACCTGTTTCTTCTTCCCTTTTCTATCCTTCTGTGTTTCCAGGATGCTGGCAGGCGTGGTCCAGGACTGGAGCAGGAGCAGGCACGGTGAGCGTCCAGCTGCTATGAGCAGAACAACGCGAAGCGTGGTTTGCTGTCTGGGCGTGGCTTAAATAGCCTTTCAAGTAGTCCCAGGTATGTATCCTTCCACTGAAGGTATGTATCCTGCCACCAGCCACACCCGTGTGGTTAAGTAGTTCCTTTTTCATCTGGAAGTTGTAGAATGATCTGCCAGGTAAGGAAATTGCAGCATGGTCTGCCAGGTAAGTTTGCACCAAACACCTTTCCTTCCATATCTTGTATGAGCCTGGCGCCGATGGTGCCAGGACTGTTATCCCTTATGAGCCGGACACCAACGGGCCAGGACTGGGGGTGGCTGGGACATCCCTAGTATACATGTTGCCTGCCTCTGAGGGTGCCGGGCCCTGTCAGGCTCCTTGGAGGTAGGCATCATGACAATACCTTCCTGCCCATGGCTTCTATATTTTTACGCGCACCCTTGTCCGGTGGTGCTGACAGCGGCGAAGCAGGATTGGCAAACTTCTTCCTAGCCGCAACTTTGATAAGAGTCCGGTTTGTATGACCTCTCAAGGAAAGGCACTTTATATTTCTTCTCTGGTCTAGACACCAGAGCCAGGATAGACAAGGGGGTAGATAAGATGTTGGCTCCGGACTTCCAGATGGTGTCGAGGAAAGGAATGGTGGTAATCGTCGTCCTGCGTTTGTCCCTGTGCTCAAAGCACCAATTTCTTTTCCTCTGATGTAACCTGAATTTTGAACAATTCTGCAGCCTTGCCTATTATGGTGTGGAAACAAACCATATCATCCGGAGGTGAAGCATCTCCTGGGGAATCTCTCCTCTTGGGCTTCTCAACGATTTACTCGTCCCACTCAACGGCTGCATCAGGCTCCTGTGTAATTTCGCCTTCTTTTGGATCAGAGAATTCTCTAAAAGGATCCTCCTGCCAATCCGAGACTGAAACAGAGGACGGCACCATTGTGGGATCCATATTGGCAGATCGTTTTCTATGCGATGATGGCGATGATGGGACCCTTGTCGGTGAAGCACTGCGAGTCCTGCTCCTAGACCTTCGAGGGGGCTCAGGTGATCGTGCCCTCTTGTGAGGTCTACTACTAAGAGGTGAACTTCTTGATGTGCCTGGAGTTGGAGACATGTCTCTCCAACGGGTTTCCAGTTCTAAGGGATCAGACGGCCTGCTCTGCTCCCTTCGACGCCTGTAGAACTCATCCATGATCCTCTGTACGAACAACATCAGTATTGGGTCAGGAGGATTGTCGGCCTCTTCCGTAGAGGGCTGCCAAGGTGGCCTGTGCTGCTTAGGAGGGGGGCGGTGGGGGGGGGGGGGAGACAAGGTCGTTCTTCCACCACTTCTGCATCTGAAAATTCCTCCTGGAGAATTACATCAGGGAGCTCTGCCATGTCCCCCAAAGGAGAAACTTGCGCTACCATTGGTACAGCAGGGAGCTCTGCCATGTCCCCCAAAGGAGAAGCTTGCGCTACCATTGGTACAGCAGCCTCAAGAAAACTCCTCAATGACAGGTGTCACCATAGCGTGAGTGGAAGGCGCCTCAGTCTCCAATTCCTCCATGCTCGATGGTACTTTCATCGACGAACGCAGCTTGGATGGTTTCTCCACCATCGATGAGTGTTCTGTGGACGGGCGCTTCGTGGAGTGCTTCGTGGACGAATGGTGCGTTTCCTTCGTCGACTGTTTCGTGGATGATAAATCCGATGAGGATCTTGCCGTAGACTAAGTCTTATGTCTAAGCGTCGTTGATGAGGGTGTGGCCGACGACGGGCCTTTATCATTCACATCGCTCGTGGATGCTTTCCCCGTCGACAAATGCTCCCCACCCCCAGGCTTTTTTCAAACTCCTTACCTCTGGAGGTACATTTGGCTGATGAATGACTTTCTGGCTCGAGGAGTCCAGTAGAGGTAGAAAGGGTATTAACTCCAGCTTCCTCTTACTTTTGGCAATGGATGGGGAACTCCTTTCCACTGAAGAGGACCTTCTCTTCGAAGTTTGCCTCTCAGATGGAATGCTGGAGTGGACAGGAGCTGTTCCGACAGACTCTTCGTCCGATGATTGATCCCTGGCTTCCAGATGTAAAAAGTCTTCTGTGCCTGTCCTGAAGTGTCTTGTTGGAAAAAGTCTTGCAAATATCGCATTTCTGAATGTCATGCGGATACAAGCACTAAATGCAATGTTCATGGGGGTCCTTCAGGTAGACTGGCTTCTTCTTGCAGCTCGCGCAGTCCCTGAACAGGGAAGGCTTCTTAACAGCCTGAGATGCAGCCATTCTGAAGAGAAAGTTTACACTACGATTTTGGGTCAAAAACAAGAGATTTGTCTCAAAAACCACCTAAGACCAAAGCCCCTACACAGGGGAACAAAGTGGAATATATTTGAAAAATATATTCCACACAAAAAGTAGAAAAAGAATTGAAGAGCTCAGAGAGGTTGAAGATTCCCTATGTCTGTTATACTGCGGTGAAAAATCTGAAGATGGCTGCCAGGGGCAGAGCTTAAGCCCTGCCACCTCATTGGTTGGGGCTATAAAGGACCAAAATGAGGTGGAGGGACTAAACAATAGAATGGCTCGTAGGCCATAATGGGCTAGGTACATGCATGGCTATGCAGCAATGTGTGTATATTAAAAAATAATTTAATTATTTTATCACCTTGGATTCCCAGTCTGACGACAGGGAATATTCAAGCATCTGAATCTATGAAAGATCCAATGCTGGAGAAAGGAAGACTTTGCAGAATCCCTTGAACAGCAAGAAGGACAATTTTGGATGAGCTCTGCCGGTATCCAGTAACAAAGTCAAGAGTATTTAAGCTCCAGGCGCAGCACCAGTCTTCAGGAGCTTGCAGCGGTTGGGACAGAACAGACTTGATTAGCAGAGCTTTGCTCCTATCCTCATTTTCTGTAAAGAGTAAAGTTTCTCATCTCTCGCAAGATAGACTCGTGGCCTTAATTCCCTAGAGTGGTGCATTTACTCTGGTGTGAGCATGATCAGGGGGCACCCCAATGTATTTAAGGGGTACAAGTATGGCCTACCTTTCAGTGGTGACCCGACATGATCTCACTCTTCCCCCACACTTTGCAAAGCCCAGGCCTAGTCACCAAGAAACGAGCCACACCACGCCCAGCTATAGTGATCAGTCCCCTTAATCAAAAACCCAATGTATATTGAGCGACTTTTGTAGGAGCCATTTTAAAAGAAATCCTCTCTTCTCACTGAAGCGGGGCATGGCTCCAGAACGACAGGCCAGCTTCGGAACGGAGGAAACTCGAGTGAACAACGCCCACGCGAGTATACTCTTGCAAGTGATAACAAAATGGGAACATGTATGTATGATATGGTGACATGAAAGGTATTATGGGGTTGTGAAGGATATTGTACGAGGTCAATGGAGTAGATCGGATTTCAGGTGATGTGTTAAAGAGTATATTGGACAGGGGATGGTTATGTATTCAAATTGTTGCGTATTATGTTTTTCCACTTTTTATAATGGCAGACGGGAACCTCAGCTTACAAGGACTCGGAGGTAAGGGATCCTCAGCCATAACAGGTTGAGAAGATAGTACCACACATTCTTCTTACGACAAAAGCAATAAGTGGTATTACAGAGGTAGTGGCTCGGTATTAGGAATGGGCCTGGATGGCAGTCTATTTTGTGTATATTTTCTCTTGCTGTCTTTTGTGGTAAAAAAGAAAGGTAGATGGATTAGTCGCGGTGTGTGTGTAATCAAAGTGGAGACAGTGTCAAAGAAGGTTGGGTGGGCGGGGAGGCAGTGGATTGATCTGTATTTGTGTAAAAAAGCTGAAGCATAGCAGTAGGGTTTAAGTGACACATTAGGGACGCGCAAATTTATGGAGGAAGAAACTCCAATAAAACACATGCATATGGTTCTGCCACCGTGTTGTGACAGAAGAACAAACAATAGATGGTAGAAACAACGGAAAAGGGGACGTCCTGTTCCTGGCCAGAGTAGGGCTCGCATAACAAACATGCTAACAAAAAAAAGTCCATCTTTGTAGCAGAAAAAAATGAAGTGAACAAGTCTAAAAGAAAGACTCTAGATATCTGTCAAATAGTTGAAGATATGGAAGAACAGAAAGGGGAAAAAGATTGAATGTACAGAGATATACCCTGTATACCCCGTAGCGCCTAAACCTGCAGTAGAGTATAAAAACCCGGTCTATAAGCCTCCAGAGGTAGAGAGCGTCAACAGGATTATCTGAATTAGAAACTAGGGAAAGGGGTTTGGGGGAGGGGAGGGAGGCGACTCAAGAGCTTTTGCACCTCCATATAACCCATCCACAAGCTCCAATATGCCCGTAGCATTGATGTACCTAGAGGGTCTACAAGTAGACAGATGGCGAATTAAGAGCATTGGAGAAAAGGTTTGTTAGGTTACAAGAACCTGAAGTAGTATCACCAGAAAGAAGGGTACTGGTGCACAAAACAGGGGATTGTAAGTCAGATTTTTTTGTTTAGGTTTAATCCTGAGGCAATAACAAATGTTTGTTGAAAAAGATGATGGAGCGAAGGTATTGATGGTCCTGGGACAAGAAGTAGAACAAGCAAGGGAAAATGAATGGGAAGATGAAGCTGGTAGAAATCATGAAAATGCAGGGCAAGAAGATCATCAAGGAGAGGAGGCAGTGAGAACCCCATCCCTGCCAGAAGAGGCAGTGGTGAGGGACAGACCAAGAAATAGACTAGATGTAATCATGGTAGTTCAAGATCAGAATACTAATAAAGGGTTAGAAAACAATAGATATGCAGATGCCTCTTATACATAAAGGAGTAGGGATAATGCAGTATGTGCCATGGCCTCAAATGGACAAAAAATGGATTAAAGCTCTCCCTCAGCTTATAGACAGCTAGTAAATGGATCTATGAATTTTAAAAACAAACAGCCCGGGTAGCGTTAGCACTAGGAGACTAAGTCTACTGGTCACCATAATTGGGGACCAGGCGGGTGACATATGGGCAAGGGCTGGGGTAAGTCTTGCAGATAAAGAACATGGAGCAACCTTTGATGTTTGATGAGCTAAGGGTATGGGATGCCCTACGAAGGATGTACCCAGATACCCCTGACTTACATTCTTTAATGCAGTGCACTATGGGTGATGAGGACCCACTTAGGTTTATTCTTAAGTTACAGGAAATGTGGAGAGTTGACACTACAATTTTTCTATTTTATTATAAAGAAGGGACTACCAAAAGCGGTCCAGAAGGCACCAAATAAAATTGTGGGAATTGAAGCCAAAGGGTGGGCAAAGATACAAAGTATAATAGTCCACAATTGTAAGAGAATCAAGGAGCGGGACACGGAGACAGCCCAGAAGTGGCAAATGAGGCAAAACTAGTGGAAAAGAAACAAAATAAGGTTGTCGTTCAAGCACCAGTGAAGGCACCGGCTCAGGGCGAAAGGACAGGAGATCCTCAACAAATTGGTAATGCCACAAATGCGTCACTATGGGGTAAAGGAGGACAGCGGCAATGGGTTGGAGGGACAGTACCCCAACCTACAGTGGCAGTGTGAAGGAGCACCAAGGGGATACGGGGGATTTTGAGGAGCAAGAGCAGGAGGCTTTGGGAGGATAGGGCCTCTAGGAGGAGGATTGGGAACATCACAGTGCTGGTATTGCAGGAAATGGGGGCATTTCGCAAGGGAATGCAGGAATAGGAATGGGATAAGATTTCATTATGGGACATCACCTCCAGGGCAGGGATTCCAAGGGCCTCAAGGAAGAAGCCAACAGCAATTTGGCAAGGGGGTCAAAATCAGTTCCCTTATGGGGCCGATAGGTAAGGGAAACAACTACACAGGGTGAAAAAACTGTTTAACAGGATAACAGGGGGAGCAGGGGCCCCATTCCAAGGAGTTGCGGGGGCGGCCCTTTTTCATTCCCCCAGACAACTACATATTCTGATTAGGACAGCCCACAGAAAGCACTTGCATGTCCAATTCTATTGATAACCGCACACCCTTAAGAGGAGCCCTTGGTGGAGGAGGAAATTGGCAATTTATATTTATGGTAAATTCAGGTGCAACCAAATCATGCATCATGAAGGGGAACTTTCCATTATCAGGTAAAACTTTACATGCAAGGATTCTCTGGGACTATTTCTGCAGTTCCAAACACTGAGGAGCCGGATATAAAAGTGGTAGGGGAGGTAGTACGAGCCCCCTTGTTATATTCAGAGAGTTCCCCTGTGAACTTGTTGGGTAGGGATCTGCTCAGTACAATAAATACAACTATCATTCACAGATCAAGGGGTAGTGTGTTTCACTCCAGGGATGTGTGTAGCTCAAGCAAAGGTAATAATCAATGCAGTAGAAAGGGAGTCAGTAGTCCTTGGGGTTCCTGTGGTCCTACATACATGTTTTAATGGTATCAAGGTATTAGTAAATGCAGTGCCTCAAATTGTGACAATGTGTTGGCAAGTACCTACAGTTTTTATTTTCTGACCCATGGTGCCACCCAGGGGCGGTAGTGGGACACGGTAAGGGGGGAGAAATAGTGACCACCCCTGTAGAAAGCGAGACCATGGTCCACACACCGCATTGCCCATATGATAACTGGACCATTATTATCTGGGCAACTGATCAGCCCCAGGTTTAAAGGTCCAAATGAGGTGGTGTTCTGTAATCCTCTCGCCGTCCGTATGAAGGAGTTGAATATTGGGTCCATCTCGGATGTCATAAGAGCACCTGAGACAAGGCAAAGTTTAGTATGGGCATAGCCAAAGAAGAGACATTTTTGAGGATCCATGCCAGGGTGGAGTGCAGTGGCACACGCCTGCTTTTTCCTCTCATTTGTGTTCTTTTGTCAATTTTTATTTTTCCAATTTGTTTTAGTTTTTTTTGGAAGGCCCTCCCTCCTGCTCTTTCTTTGTTTTTCTCTTTGATAACTTTTTTTTCTCCTTTCCAGGAATAAGCAAAGATGACTGACCGACCTCTGTTATGTAGGGATTAGATTAAGACAAAAGTAATTTGTACTAGGAACTATGTATTATATAAAGTACTATGTTTTGTATGAAACTGGTTGTGGGCGTTGGAGTGGACGAAGGGATGTTTGTTATATGGGGTGGATAAATAAAGTGGGTGTGGGGGGCGGGGTGAACAGTTGGAAAATACTAGTATAAATATATGTATGAAACAAGAACACAATCACAAAATGTCTCACTTTTTGCCGGCCACCCTTACAAGTTTTCTTAGACGAACGAAACGGAAAATATGAATGACGTATGATTTATATAAGGGGTTGGGCTTTGAAACTATTTCTGATGTCCAGAATGTAGCAACATTGAATAGCTGGTACTCGGATATGCGCATTGCAGGAAGGAATATAATCAAAGAAAGCTGTTACATGTGTGCACTTATCCCGCAATCATCAGGGGCTCCTAAGGTTTTAGTTCCACATTGTCATGATTCCTGCCCCTCATGTCCCCAGCCCTCCAAGGTGTCAGGCTGGAGCCAGGCCACGATCACCTACATGGCCCTCAAGGGCCTCTCCATCCCTCCAAAGAACCACTTGGAGTCAGACTTGGCGCTTGTAGAACCAGACTCACTCACTCCCATAGGATAACATTGGGGATTAGACTTTTAGTGCATTGATGGGGACAAGATGGATGCCCCCACATATTTTGGTACCCTGAACTGCATGTGCAGTCTAGTCTTTTGGGTGTGGTTGAGCCCAGAGACACCTGGGATAACCAGAGACCATTTAAGCCACGCCCAGGCTGAGAAACATGCTTTGTTTTCTGCACCTGCAGCGTGACACAACGTGTTCGGATCGGTCTCCAGTAGGCCTGCATCTTTCTTCTGGGCTCAGCTCCTGCTAGAACAAGAACACCGTTAGGAACAGCCTTACCTTGCGGCGCTTCTGCCGATCATTCATCGCTCCTTCTGTTCTGCGGGCATCTTCGGCGGTGTCATTCCCATCCCGGCACGCCGCTTCCTAAGGAAAAGAACAGAAAAAAGGCATTAGTAAGCATTCAGCAAATCTTCGCTTATTTTTAAAGACTGTACGAGCGTCAAACGCTTACCTGAATCCCAGCCGCTCTGGGGAAACTCTGTCTCTGGAACTTCTCATCCATCTGCAAGAGGGAAAAGACACTCCAGGTTAGCGTGGAAACATCTAGAGGCGCTGCATACCGCGCTTACTCACCGCATTCCTTCTTCAGAACCGGCATCCACAGTGAAAACGTTGCGGCACAAAAGACAGAAAAAGAACTCAGTCCAATACAAATACGAAAGGGTCGCATCGCGCTCTCACTCACCTTCAGCGCTACTCATCTCAGCAGCACATCGCCACCCCCGGACGCCGAAAAGGAACAAAGTTAGAAAACTGTTCAAAAGACTCATACTTACCTGTCGGACTCTTGCCAGTGAAGTAACTAGGCAGCAACAAACCCGCATCAATCAACGCGCCCCTGCGCTGAAAGCAGGACGGAGAGCACACTTTCAAAAAAACAAGGCCCAGTCTCCAGTCGAGTAGACTCCAGGGAAGGGTTTGAGGTTGTAAAAGGTCGGAATAGGCTGCGTGACGTCCCTGTGGATACCAGGTGATCGTTACACACATCCAGTCCCAATTACAGAGGCACAATGCTGGGTACATCTTGCACTCTACCAGAAAAAGGGCACATTCCAGGCACATAATGTGCAGTTGAGGAGCATTGATCTAGACCCAGCGTTATGCAATGGCAACACAAAATACTGCCATTGTCTACAAGGACCATATTTCTCCTTATGAGGTTAATCAAATGACAATGACAAATGGCAGGCACCACAGTGATGTGCCTGGCAGATGGGCTGATAAGAGTACAGCAGAGAGGAAATATAGAGACTATGCCTGCGCAAATATAGTTCACACATCACAAGGCTGACATAGATTGCAACAATGAAGAAGCCAGTGCTACTTTGTTTTAGCAATGAAGGAACAGTTCCTGGTGGTGCAAGCACACAGTGCAACCACACTCTTGTGATTCCTGGTATGACGAAATGTACAGCAGCAGTAATGGATTACTACTGGTTTGTAGCCGACAAGCCTACCTGCAACTCCAATCATCTTGGAGGGGCAAGTGTTCACTGGCCACCCTGCATTCAGTGGTACTAGCAATCCTGGAAGAACACCTGAAGGGTGAAGAAATGCCTTTCGAGGTGCCAACAGCCACCCTTGCACCTAAAGAAGCAGAAAGAAGCTTGCATATCACAAAGGAATTTGGTATGCTGACAGAAAAAGGACGATTCAACGTCGGAGATGAAAGAAAATCTTAAACCGGTCTCAAAAGACTGTCCGGCACTGCTCAGAGGAATACCTGACAAGTATTGACTTTTTAGCTCAGACGAGACTTTTTGGTTCCTGGGGTACAAGCAGCTGCTGTACTTTCTACCCCCGGAGGATGCTGTGAATGGGTCACTATCCCAAGTCATCAAGGCGGTGCACAATCTAGGTTTTTAAATCAAGAGAAAAAAGGTGGCATTCAGATCACATTGGCTATCGCTTGCCTTTAATTGGGTCTCGTCATGGCTGGAGGCAGGAGTAAAAATACTGGCTCCTGTAATCGTGTTCTTCTTGGTTGTCTTCTGCACGTGCCAATGAGGTCTCCGATGATGTGTTCCTATAGTCCCCAATAGTGCAATGATGATATCAATTGGGGGATCTAAAACACCTTGATATACAATAAACAGCATAACTACTCATATTTCTGGGGTTGTAGATATGCCGGGTGGGGATGAGTATGTTACTGTAGAAGTAACAAAAGGGGGCATTAGGCAGAATTTCAGGCAGCACTCTCTGGAACCATTACCCGCAATTAGGACTACAGGTGTTAGCCAAATCAACCTTTCGTACAAGTCTGTACCACACAGTTTTTGGTAGCGAGCCGAGCAGCATGACTGATCTCAAGAGTGAAAGTGAGCAGTACAAGTAGTTACACAGAGAACTTTCAATCACAGTGGTTCAAGTAGACACTTATACTCAAGGTTTCTTGGTAAAAACAGTAATTTATTACACAATCATTTAGAAAACATTTCACTAGAAGGAGGCAACTTAATATTATGTACCCATAAACTTCAATACAAAACTAAGCTTTTGAGACAGTTTGAGCCCCTCTGAAATAGGAGCTCAATGGCAGTTCAGTTACTTATCAGTGAGCAAAAAGGACAAAAGTAAGTAGAATAGCTCACATATACTGTCGAGGCAGGGCAAATAGTTTCAGTTCACCAGAATAGTTCAAGTCAATAGGCCAGGCCAAAGTCAATTGGCTAGTTTTCTGGATAGGAAAGAGCAGTTCTGGTAGCAAACGGTGTCTATTTGCAAAAGTTCTCAAAAGTAGCTTAGACTAAAAAGAATCATTTGTCGGGGCACAAACTGGTTAGGCCTGCAAGTTGTGAAAGTTTCACGAACTTTCACAGCGAGAGTGGCGTTCTCTCAATCGGGTTGGCACTGTACCTTTGTATGAAGAAAAATGCTGAAGTAGTGGTCCCTGGCAGGTCCTGCAGATCTCACTGTTCTTGAGCCTCAGTCGTGGGGACAAAAGGACGACGTCAGGGGGGACTCCTGCACTGCACGGAATTGTTGAAGAAAGCAAACAAGATGGAGTCACTTCAGTTCCAATAGCTGTAGGTTCAAGAACAAAACTAGTGTCCCTCTCCCGGGTTAATCCTGACCAGCATTGAGAAAGGTATCCAGGTGTCTTACGAGTTGATTGGTCCCACCAACTCAAGGGAAGAAGCCGTCCTTGAAGGAGCTTCTCTGTCGAATGGAGTTTGGCAATTCGGACCTGCAGCAGCCGTTCACCAGGCAAACCAACGGTTCAGGAGTTGCAGCAGCCGTCCCCTTCCAGCTCATCTTCAGTGCTTTCGTTCCAGTGGTCAACTCTGCTTTCTAGTCCAAGAGACTCGCCTTTTAAACAGTTTTCTCCCTTTCATTCCAGCCTAGCTGTCACTCACCTAGCAGGGTGGCTGTCCTTGCTGGTTAGTCAGCCAACCAATCACGCCCCAGTGCATTTGGGTCTCCTAGAAGACTAAGCAAAGGGAGTTGTGGGCACCTCCCTCACTTCCTCCCCCCACCAGACACCCTGGAGCTCAAGGCAGTCTTCAGTCCTGAAGCCAGCCAAAGGAACAATAACCAAGGGACCAAACCTGGATTGGCGCGAAGTCAAACACTAGAAGGACCTTTCCAAAAAGAACCAGCGAAAAAAAGAACAGGGCCCGTTTAAAAAAGGACTTAAATGGCCATCTTGAAAAACATGGCTCCTGTGATTTTTAGCTACCGGTGTTCGTGGTCGGGAAAAATCATGGTAGTTCGTTGTAAAACCACTGCCACCAGCCTTTTCAATAGGAAAGGGTAGCATTTGACTGCTACATGAGTATTTGGACACGGGATACTATGTAAGCACTCCATTGTAAGATGTTGTGTGCTGGGTCTAGGAATTTGGAAAGACTCGTAAAGTCAATTTCACTTTACATTCTCTGGGAAACAGTAGTTTATCCAAGAGAAGGTATTTAAACCTTTGGGAAGTTTAAAAAGACATCCCCCTGTGTCACTGCACTGAAGGTGCTGTGTAACACATGAAAAGATGATGCCTATGGAGTTATCTAAAACTCCATAATAAAAGAACACAAATGTAAAACACACATCAAAATACATGAAAGAGTGGGGAAAAAGTCCTCAAAATCCAGCCAAATTGGTAAAGGGAATTAGCACTTTCATGAGTATTCTCCCCAACACTGGAATGTTGGGGAGGAGCCAGTGCTTTGGCTAGCGCCTTCCTGCACCCCTCAAGCACTTTACAACTAGGCAAGATTCTTAAGCACTAAAGCAGCGAGAAAGCCTTTTCCATGCAAAAATAATCACAGGCGTGGCCAGTCACTAAATAAATATAGTAAGGATTGAAATAAGGTGCAAATAACTTAGTTGAATGAATTTATAAACATTTTACATTGTATTTAGTTTTCTCAGAGCACGGTTAAGAGCAGAATCCTCTGTCAGAAGGAATACAGCTTGTGCTAAAAGACTACAGGCATTGCATCCCCGAGGTTAGCTCTGAGCACATTGTTCTTGTTCATCAAAATTCCATGCAGACTAGGAGTGTACAGAGTAGGAGTGTACAGATTCAATGTGTGACATGCAGAATTATGAAATCAGGTTTAAAAGATTGTAGGACCACATAAAAATATGATTAAGATGAGGAGTATGAATGAAAATTAGTTATAAAAATGTTTTTCCTTGGAACTAGGCCTCAAGGGTTGTAAAAATCTGCAGGGCGCAGTGTTTGCCTATGTAAGGTATTAATATGTTAAGCAGCATGGCTGCCAGAAATTGCTGATGAAGAAAGGAAGCCTTTGCCAGTATCCAGTAACCAAGTCAAGAGTATTTAAGCTCCAGGCCCAGCACCAGTCTTCAGGAGCTTGCAGCGGTTGGGGGGACAGAACAGACCGTCGATGAGCATAGTTCTTTGCTCCCATCCTCATTTTCTGTAAAGATCAAAGTTTGTTATCTCTTGCAAGATAGACTCATGGCCTTAATTCCCTAAAAGGGTGCATTTACTCTGATGTGAGCTTGATCAGGTGATACCCCAATGTATTTAAGGAGTACAAGTATGGCCTACCTTTCACCTTCTTCCCTCTGTCCAAGGTCCTCATTAATGTTTACTTAATGCCTCTTATTGAACAAGTCTCCTTGTTAAAGTCTCCTTCTTGGAGGTAGGTAAGGTAAGTAAAGTCAATTTCACTTTACTATTCTTGGGAACTGTAGTTCACCCAAGACAAGGTAATTAAGCCTTAAGAGAAATCTTAAGGATTTCTCGGTGACACTGCACTGAAGGTGCTGTGCGTCACCATACAAAAAGCAGATGCCTATGGAGTTTGTCAGACTCCAAAACCAAAAGAAAGGCAAAGTCCAAATAGAACCGAAAAACCTGAGTGAGAGAAAAAAGGGCTTACTCGACGATAAAATTAGTCCTAAAGTTCAGCAAAAGAGCTAGGGGTCTCCAAGGTAGAGGGCAATTCACAGTAATGAGAATTTGCCCCAACATTGAGTCCAAACTACACATCAACCTTTTGGAGCTGAGGGCAATTAGACTAGCGCTGAAGGCCTTTCTGCCGTCTGTAAGGGGGCAAAGATAATGATGGACAACACAGTGGCCATGTACTACCATGTTAGGGAGAATTGTCATTTCTGTGCTAATTCCCTTCAACCATAGAGACACCCAGCTCTTTTGCTAGACTTTAAGACTTAATTTTTATCCTGAAGTGAGTGAACATTTTCTCACACTCGTATTTTTTGGTCTGTGATGCGATTTGGACTCAGGTTCTTTTATTTTGGAGTCTGACAAACTCCATAGGATTCTACCTTTTGTATTGTGACACAGCACCTTCAGTGCCGTGTCACACAGAAGTCCTTTCGATTTCTCATAAGGTTTAAATACCTTCTCTTGGGTGAACTACTGTTCCCAAGAGTACTGAAGTTGACTTTACTCACCTGTTCTTCCTATGTAGGTCCAGTACACCCCATTTTATGAAGTACTGGGGGGGTCGGTTACTTAGTAGCCCCTTTTCCTACTTGTGTAACAATTTTTTTATGTTACCCTCACTACAATTAATGACTGGTGGCAGTGGTTTAATTTTCCTACCATTGTGCTTTTGTACCTCAGGCTGAATCCTCGCTGCTGTATTGCACACATGGGTGCCCATTTTGTCAAAATGGCCCGGTCTTTTTTCGCCATTTCTTGTTTTGAGGTCTTTCTTGGGTTTTAATCTGAGCGCCAAACCAGGTTTAACTCTTTTGTTTGTTTTGCCTTTGGCAGGCTTCAGTGCTGAAACCCACCTCTGGCTCCAGTGTCTGGCAGGGCAGGTAGCGAGGAAGGTGCTCGAAACTCCCTGTCCTTAGTCTCCTTTGTTACCCGAATGCACCCAGTGCAGATTGGCTGGCTGGCTATCCTTGGAGGGCAGCCACCCTGCTGTGTGAACGACAGCTAGGCTGTGCATTAATGGGAGAAACCTGCATGAAAAGATGAGGTCTCGAACAGAAGCCAGAGTCGACCACTGGAAGAAACATCCGCTGGAGCCAGAGGCGGGCTTCACCAGTGAATCCAGCCGAAGACAAAACGAACAGAGGGACCAAACCTGGTTTGGAGTCCAAAGTAAATCTCAAGAAGGACCTCACAAACAAGAAATGGTGAAAAAAGAAGACCTGTAATGCTCACCCGATATCCACGGGGACACCACTCAGCCAGATTGAACCGCACGATCTCAAACCCTTCCCTGGAATCTGTTCAACTGGGGTCTGGGCCTGAAATACAGGATTTCCAGATTTGAACTTTGTGGTCTCTGGTTGCTTGACCCCCCACTTCCCTTGAGGACCAAACCTTCCCCCTAGATCCTCTCCTCACCTTGTATTCTTGTGTCGTGTGCTCTCCGTCCTGCTCTTCAGTCCAGGGGTGTGTCGATTGATGTGGGCACTGCGCGACCTCGTTGCTTCACTGGTGCGGGCCCAATGAGTCTGGGTTTGCTGTACCTCTAGCCGAACAAGGTAGGTTTATTGATTATTGGTGAACTGTCCTTTTCTTGTCTCTTGTCCCCAATAATGTCCCTCTTTCGCCCTTTAGATGCTGGAGGGGGTCGTTGATGCTGCTTAGGGGGAGCAGAGCACTAAGCGGTGAGAGAAAGCACGATGTATGGCGCTGTTCACCTTTTCTTGTGCTGATCTATGTCCCTTTGTCCCTTGCAGGCTGCTGCAATGTCCCAGTATGGCTGCCGGCTGAGAGAATACGGTGCGGCGAGTAAAGCGCAATGCGCGGCACCTTCTTATCCTTATGTGCTAACCTGTGTTGTCATTTCCCTTTATAGGTCGATTGCGTGCTCCGGAGCTGAAGATATCATGAGCGGCTCGAGTCCAGGTAAGCATGCGACTCTTCTTACTTTTTTAGGGGAATCGGGATACAAGAATGCTTACTAATGTCTTTTCCCTTCATTCTTTTCTTCCCAGGATGCGGCGTTCCGAAAATGAGATGATGCCGCCGAAAGGCTGTCCACAGGACCGGAGGAACAATGGATGGAAGCAGGATTCTCCTCAAGGCAAGTGTGATGTTAATGTTGTTCTTGTTCTTTCAGGTATGCGGGATGCGGAGGAAAGGCGAAGGCCTTCAGGAGACCAATCCGAACACGGCGAGTGTCACGCTGCAGGCGCAGAGTAACGCAAAGCGTGTTTCTCTGCCCAGGCGTGGTTTATATAGCCTCCAGGTATCCCAGGTATCTCTAGGTCGAACCACACCCAAAAAGCTAGACCGCATAACTCAGTTCATGGAACTGAGTTATGTGGGGGCATCCATATTGCACAAAGTGCATTACCAACTCCAGTTCCAAGCCTCTCCTCAGTCACGTTTGAGCCTGGCGCCACAGGCGCCAGGTCTGACTCCAAGTGGGTCTCAGATGGGATGGGGAGGCCTTTACGGTCCTTGTGGGGGATCGTGGCCTGGCTTCAGTGTTTTGCCTAAGAGGGCTAGGGACAGGGATCATGACAGCCCCGGGCCATTTTGACAAAATGGGCATCAAGGGTGCAATACTGCAGCTGAGGATTCAGCCTGCTGTAAAAACGCAAAACTGTAGGAAGAATAAACCACTTACACCAGCCATTAAATGTAGTGAGGGCAACTTAAAAAGTGTTACATGAGTCTAAATCAGAGAAAATACAAGAGTTTGGGAAAAAGGTCTCACGCCCTCCAAGATAAAAATTAAATGTCCATAAAAAGAGCCGAGGATCTTTAAGGTAGACGGGAATTAGCACAGAAATGATAATTCTCCCCAATAGGCAGTAACGCTGCATCTGAAGTAATAGCCATTCTATCAGATGCTGTGACCGTCTGCCTCCCACTGCGGTCTTCTGACCAAAGATCTCAGCTTTTGGGGTGGCTGATGGCAAAGTAGCCGCTGCTAAGGCGGTTTTAGTACCTCTTCCCCATCCACCAATGGGGAATCTTCTTTAGCCTCTTTCAACAGACTGTCCTCTGCCTCTTCCAAATGTAGAGTACCTCGAGGGCAAAGCTGTGGGGCGATTTAGAGGTTGTCTAAATTGCAGCACCAAGGGATTTGGCTGCTGCTGCCCAAGTTTGCATTTCCTCCAAACTTTCATCAGCCTTGTTTCCGTCTGGAGCAAATCCTGACTTTCTCAACCAGGCAAACACACGCATAACTAATAGCCACCGTTGCTTTGCTGGTGCAGTCAGTAGAGTTGAGACCAGTCTGGAGGGATTCACACATCGCGTCCTTTCCATCCTTGACTAGGTTTAAAAACCAGTCTTGTTCTTCTCCTTCAGGGATATGGTCTGCCGCCATGGATATACACTCCAAAAGGGCGTGGGTGAACCTTGCCAACGTGCACGTGGCATTGGCCAACTGCAGGACCATACTTCCAGCCGAATTTCTTTTTGGCTAGGGCATCGTAGCGCTTATCACCCCCATCAGGATGGATAGTAGGGTAGACATTTTGTCTAGTGGTTGAGGTGGCAGCTTGTACCATCACTCTCCAGTTTTGGGTGTTTTGATAAATAGGGGTCACTGCTAGACACCCTGCATTTAGGGTCAATGTTTTGACCGCCGGATTGAGTTCAAGCACCTAACAATTGGTAGCTACACGCTTTAGCAAAGCTGCATGGAATGGCACAATTGGGTCTTCCTGAGGTCTTGTCCAAAATATCAGTCAAGACATCTTGTTCAAAAACTGGACTTGGTCTAGCCCATCCCATACATTCAACTACCCTAGACATCAACTGCCTGTAACCGCTGCATGATCAAACAGATCTGATCTGCCAAACTCCACCTCTGGTGAGGTGTCGAAACCCCTGGCATCATGCAGACATTGTTGGAGATCCTTTATTCTGGACTCTTCAGAAATTGGGGCTTCAGGGACTGATTTCGTACCATATTGGAGGCCAAAGGCCTAGATTCATCCGATGATGGCTCTGCATCCTCATAAATGGAGGAAAGAGACTTTAAAGTCAGCCCTGGACAAAGGGGTATATGTTTCCACAATAGTACCTGATGGGGTCATAATATTTGTCAACAAAGGAGTCAAAATCGTCGCAGCTGTGAACGGCTACGAAGGCTGCGTCGACGGCTTCGACACCTGTGGCGTCGAGGTGCTCGAAGAGTTGACCTGTCATGAGTTTTTGGCACTGATGACGCATCTTTCTGCACCGACAACTCAGTCCTCAAAGGGCCTTTTCCTCAACTCGAGGGATCCTTAAACCACCCTAGAGGAGTTTTGCCTGCCGGACCCAAAGGAGCACAGCGGTTATGCTCATCAGGCCTTTCGACCGGAGCATGGCT
Source organism: Ambystoma mexicanum (assembly GCF_040938575.1). Taxonomy (NCBI): domain Eukaryota; kingdom Metazoa; phylum Chordata; class Amphibia; order Caudata; family Ambystomatidae; genus Ambystoma; species Ambystoma mexicanum. Next base: position 660,389,566 of record NC_090922.1, read on the forward strand.
TGAGTGTACTCGAGGAGGTCAAGGCTGCATTCTCGAACGCCTTCATCATTTTTAGTCTACAATAGTCCCACTCAGTTGGTGACGCAGTGTTAGTTGGGCACATGACCCGCCCGAGAGGAACTTTAAGATGGCGACCTATGGCGCCCTTTCTTCGAATTTCTATACGATAAGTGGGGGGAACCACTTCGCGATCGTGAATTTTTCTTACAGCAAGGAGAAACGGTTCGACTCGTTTGCAGTTGTCTAATTAAGCCTGGCTGCTCGGTCTACACTACTATGAACGCAGGTGGTACAGTCTTATACTAGGAGTGGAGTCTTGTACTGTCTCAGTTGAATGGTTTTATTAAGCCCTTAGTTGGACTTCAGAAAAACTGTCCTAACACAGAGGGCTGTTGGAAAATGTCCTACACAAGATACACTGAAATGGAAAATATTTAAGCTCCAACACAATTCAGTTCATAACAAACTGAACATTACTGTAAAACATGCTTTCTAGTAATGTGGAATTTTCATCACACCAAACTTCGCAAACTGCTTTAACAATCCATAACCAAGGCCCAGACTTACTGAGAGACAAATTAAGCCTACATGTTAATGTTAAAGGACATTAGTACCGCGCACTATCACCACCAGCGTGGTCCCCCTGCGCTCTGGCGGCTCTGAAAGAGGGAGGGAGAGGTGGGTTAGTGGGTGGAGGCTGGAAAAGTGCAAGATTACAGTGATGTGCTGTTGGCAGCCTCAGATTGGTGGTTCCGTCGGCTGGGCCTGGGGTGTATACGGCCGGTAGCCGTGTGCTGATGTGAGAGTGTGTGTTTTTGTTTTGTTGTTGCAGTGTAGTGAAGTTTGTGCGGTTTGTTGTGCTGGAGGTTTGTGGTTGTGTTTGATTTGGAGTTTGAGAGGTGTATGCAGAGAAGGAAATTGTTAGTGGTATTGGTTATTTGGTATCTCTATCCTGGATTAACCGGTTGGGCTTGTGTAATCTTACACGACGGGATGCTTGCGCACCCTGTGCCTCAGAAGGTACGTGCCCGTTTTGCATCGAGGCCGCTTGAGCATTTAGCTGTCCCCTCTGTCCGCTCCCTCAATAACTTTGCATGCTCCTCACCCCCACCCACATGACCAGCGCACCTGCTAGTGTCCATACTTCCGATTGTGTGGTGATTGGTGGTATCTCATTCGTTCCACAACCCCGTGGTACCTAGTTGTAGCTGTACGGGCGGTGGGAGATGGTAAGGATTGGCTGGGGTTGTTGCCTCCGTCTCTCTGGGTCTCGCAGATGGACCCCCTGTGTCCAGCGTCAGCCCTACTGGTGCTCAGAGTACTTCTGTCGGTTCTAGGGGCTTGTCAATGTCCTTTCCTGTTGAGTCATTTGTCTTATTGTTGTTTCGGTTTTAGTCTCTGGTGTTGAAGAGCCAGGTTTTTAGTAATTTTCTGAATTTAAGGTGATCTTTGGTGTTCCTTATTACTTTTGGGATGTTGTTCCAGGTTTTCGCGGCTAAGTGGTAGAAGGCGGTGCCTCCGAGTTTTTTCTTGATGTAAGGTTTTTGTTCCAGTCGGATTTCGTTGGTTGACCTGAGCGGTCTCGTTGGCTTGTAGCTTGTTATTTTCTTTTGTAGGAATTCTGCTCCTTGTCTGCAGATTGCCCTGTGCGTTATGCACATTGTTTTGAAAGTGATAGTGTTTTACTGGGAGTCAGTGTAGTGTTTTTAAGGCCGGGGTGATGTGGTCTCTTCTGGATAGTTTGAGGAGTAGTCTGGCTGCTGTGTTTTGGATCCGTTTAGCTTCTTCAGTAGGTATTCTGGTATACCGAGCTAGAGGCTGTTTGCATAGTCGATACTTGACATGATGAGGCCGACGATAAGGAGTGTTTTGTGTGTGAAGGAGAGGAAAGGTAGTATTTTTCTTGCTGTGTGAAGGAGGAAGAAGCATTTGACTGTTGCGTTTATTTGCGGTTATAAGGTTAGGGTGTTGTCCATCAGGACTCCCAGATTTTTTACTACCTTAGATGGTGATGGTGCAGATCCCATTTCCATTGGGCACGGGATGGCGGTTTCCTTCTCTTGGTCTTTGGATATCGTCATGATTTCTGTTTTTCCTGGATTGATTTTCAGGTTGTTGGCATTCATCCAGTTGAAGACTTCTTTTAGACAGTCGGTTAAGTTTGAATGATCGGCTTGGGTGTCTTCGATCTTGTAGATTTGAGTGTTGTCTGCGTAGTTGTAGCATTTGATGTGTTTCTTGAAGATTCTGATAACTGGGGTTTGGTAGATGTTGAAGTACAGTGGTGATAGTAAGGATCCTTGTGGTACTCCACAGTCGTTGACTTGTGGGGTGGATTTGAAGGGTTTGATCCAAACGGTTTCAGTTCTGTCTGCTAGGAATGATTTAGTCCAGCGTAGCGCTGTGTCTGTTATGCCTATGTCTTCTAGTCTTTTGGTTAGGGTGTCATGGCTAACTGTGTCGAAGGCTGCAGAGAGGTCGAGCAGAATAAGGGCTGATTTTGTGTTGGGGTCTGCGTTTGTTTTTAGGTCATCCCAGATGGATAGTAGTGCTGTTTCTGTACTTCTTGTGGGTCTGAAGCCGACTGGAGCTTGGTCTAGCAGGGGGTGTTCTCCGACGTATTCTTGGGTTAGTTTGTATACGTAGGTTTGAGGAGTTTGGCCGTGAAGGGGATGTTGGAGATTGGTCTGTAGTTGTAGAGATAATCTACGTCCCCGCTTGTGTTTTTCAGAAAAGGTTTGATGTAAGCCGATTTGAAGATCCTTGGTACGGTTCCTGTTGCCAGTGATAGATTTAGAAGGTTTCTGAAGTATTCTGCTGGCGTTCCTTGTGTGAGGATTGATTTCTAGATGTGCGGGGGACAGGGATCCATCGGTGATCCCGCTTTCTTGCTGTGTTTTACCAGCATTGCGAATGCCTCTGCTGATATTTCAGGGAAGTTGTTGAGTTTGTGCTGCGGTTCTAAGTTAGGTTTGTTTGGTTGGATGGTGCTGCTGGTTGGCCTCTGTTGGATGGTTTGTCCGATATCATTGATTTTTTTTTTGTAAGTGGTCTGCAAGGTTGTTGCATAGTTTCTCCGAGGGGGTTGGGGTGTTGTCACAGCCTGGTGGGTTTCTCATTTCTTTAATGATGCGGAACATTTCTTTTTGTGTGTTGGTGGCATTTGTGATTGTCATCATAATGCCTTCTCTTTGCCTTTTGAATTTCCTTCTTGTATGCGCGAATTTGCTTCTGGAACAGTGTTTTTTTGTCTGGGTTGTAATCTTTCCTCCATTCCATTTCCATCTTTTTGTTTTCTTTTTTCATGTTGCTTAGTAGTGGGGTAAATCATTTGGCCATTGCTCTCTTTTTTGATGGTGTGAATGGTTTTTCTGAGGCCATCTTGTCAATTGTGTCTGCAATCCATTTGTGAAATCTCAGTTTTCCAATCTAGGTCAACTAGGTCTAGTTCTGTTAATGAGGGCTTGGTTACCTCCAGTCGATCGAATAGGTTGCCTTTTTTTGACGTCTTCCCAGTTTCTTTTTGTGGTGGTTGTGAGTTTGGGAGGTTGGATGCAGACTTGAGTAGGCAGAGTGATTACGAATGGGATGATTAGATGGTCGCTCCACAGTATTTGTATTGGCGGTGCAGTGGTGATGAATTTTTCCTCTGCGAAAATTGCGTCAAGGGTGTGTCCTGCCGAGTGAGTTGCCCCTTTTACTAGTTGTCGTAGTTTCATGGTGGCGAGTTGTTCAATCAGTGAGTTTTGGGAGTTGGCATAACTGTCTTCGAACCAGATGTTGAAGTCCCCCAGTATGATGTGTTCGTGGTTGATGGCTATGTTGGTCATGGCTTCTATGAAGTTGTCGACGAAGGATGCATCATAACTTGGGGGTCTGTACACCAGGACGAATGTGACGTTGGTTTTTGGGCTAGCCGTTAGGTGTATGACCATGGACTCGCAGTTGAGGATGTTGAGTGGTTCGTCTGTTCTTATTTTTAGCTGTTCTTTAAATGCTATTGCAATGCCTCCTCCTTTTTTGTTTTTCCTGTTTATTTGAAGGCATTTAAAGTTTGCTGGAAGGCAGCTTTGGAGTGCGATTTTGTAGTGGTCGTCCAGCCAAGTTTCTGTGATGAAGAGGATGTCAATGCCGTTGTCGTCGAGTAGGTCGAAGATCTCTGTAGAGTGTTGACATGGATCTTGCATTTATTAGATTGCAGTGGAGTTTAGAGGTGTAGTTTGGTTTGGCTTTTTTGTTAGGGTCGTTTTCTGATCTTGTTCGGGAGCAGGTTTCAGGTTGTCGGCGTCCTCGAGTAGTTCTTCTAGGTTTAGTCTAGGGTTTTTGTTTTCATCTCGTTAGTCTTCCGGGGGTTGTGGGTTTTTCTTGCTTTGGTGATGTAAGGTGTTATTGCTTCAGTTGTGTGCTTGTTGTATCTGGTGGGGTTCGTCCTTCTTGATTTTGTTAGGTTGTTTAATGTAGTTGGTTTTGGCGTTGCATTGGTTCGATCTGGTGAGCAGGTCTCAGCGAGGTATGGAGTTAGGTAGAGGGATTTGGCTCTTCTTTCAGTGTTGGTCCGAATTTTTAACCTGTCTGTGGGGGTGTGTTCTGTTGTTGCGGTTCTTAGTTGGAGTGTTTGTTCTTTCTTCCCTTTCCCTCTGGGTGGGTCGTTTGGGCGGCATTGTAGGATTCCGAGTTGTTTTAGTTTTGTCGTTGTCTCGGTCGGGGCATAAGGTGGAGTTAAGCGTTGTATAGTTATATAGTTGGGTTTTAACTGTGGCTCTCTTTAGTTTCCGTCTCCCTGACCGTGGTTCACTGTGGTGAGCTAACCATTTATGTTTACGGGGGGGCACGTGCTGGCCCTGGAATGACTGAGGGGCGCAGCTAGGGCTCATTTCCTTGATGTAGTCAGGGCATCGAAGCCTTGCTAGGTTTGAGAGACAGGTCTACTAGTGCAGTCTGAATATGATACAATGTAATATGGAGACTGAACCCTAATACACGAGAGACCTGTATAGTGGGAGAGAGGCCTATCAATGTCATTTGGAGAACAATGCAATTTGGGCCCGGCGGCCCTGCTAAGTTTGAGACACCTGTATAGTGGGAGAGAGGCCCATCAATGCACTTTGGAGAACAGACAGTGCAGTTTGGGCACGGCGGCCCTGCTATCAATGCAGTTTGGAGAACAGACAGTGCAGTTTGGGCATGGCGGCCCTGTTATCAATGCCTTTTGGGGTGACGAGGCCAGGTATATAGGGCAAGGCTGTAACTGTCCCGACCTACATCACCCAACAAGGACGCTCAGATCAAGCAGTGACATTCGCTTGGAACCAAATCCCTACAATAAAAGAAAATTGAGGATCTTCTTTCTCTCACCTCGCACCAAAAACCTGGAACGATTACCAAAGAACATGCGTAACACAAGAAACCACCTATTATTCAGAAAACTCCTCTAATCCTGGCATACACCCAGCTGAAATCATAATGAATGAAGAAAGCAACCCCGGCACTGTTTATGGACAAGCCAAGGCATTGTCCATAAACAGAATCTAAGGCAGCCAATCCACGAGACCCCAACTTACCAACTGATTGATAGATATTACAGTTCGATACCCTGGACTAAACAGTGAGAGTGGGATGCAAGGATGACTTATCAATAGAACCTTGGACTACATACTGCACAAGCACCAAGAGACCAGCAACGGAAATAAATAGCGTGCGAGTAGGCGACTGCTAATCTACAGCACCAATATCAGAGGGGGGATACCAGACATACCCCATCCCAATACAATAAGTTCAACACAATACAGCTGGGAACACGCCATTAATTTATTCATAACAATTAGATGGACTAGTAAGGATTATGCCTATATACAAGACAACTGGATAGAAAGAAAAAGGTCTAAGAACTAGGATATAACCCACTAACCCGATGCTCAAATCTCTGCATACTTAACTCACCTGAAACAATCCACACACCCATCTTCTCAATCAGCAAACCGCAAGCACTTCACCGCACTATAACAAACACAAACTGCACCAACAGCACATTAGGTCTTGCATCGGTCTGACATTCACACCAAAGCTCAGCACACAGTGAAAACCAAACTGAAGCCACCAAAAGCACACCACTTCCCTCACTTTCCTACTCCCTCATTACTCGACAAACTGACCCCGCATTCTTGTTTTCAGATCCACATGGGGACCAATTCCATTGGTGACAGTGCGCAATATAAATACCTTCAACATTAAAGTTAACACTAACTATTAAGAGGTCAATACTTACACTCCCAGCAAATGGAGGCATGAGCCCCCTGTACTGTGTAGTAGGACCTGGCTGCTGCCCATTTAACTTGAGCATCGCTGCAGCACCTTGGAGCATTTCAGCGGGATTGCTTGTGTCTTGGGCATCTGTGGCAACATCATCAGCAGGTTTGCTTTCCTGATCAAATGTAGAGTTTGGATTCTTTGCACCACCATCCCTCCAGCTTGTGACATCTGTTGGAGAGAAAATTTATAGTCAAAGGCAAAACAAACTTCAAGACAGAGATAGAAAAATATGTTTCAACAGGATAGAAAAATTAAATAAATGTTTGAAAAGGAAAAGAAAAAAGTATAATCCAATACAAATCAAACTTTTTTTTAAACTGCAACCAGAAGAACTATTTGCAAACATCATCTGGGCAGACAGAGCTTACAAAGTTCAGGTATAAAAACAAAAAAGTCACTATTAACTGCCTCAGTGTTTGGAAAATTTTGATCTGACCTGAAGTAGGTCATTGCAGCCAAACCAAAAAGGGAAGCCAAAACACCTCTTTAAGGTAATGGGGCAGTAGTCCGGTTTAAGGGGAAACGTATGCTCAAAATAAGGTACTGTTCGTCCACGCGCTTGCCCAAAGAACGCATTCCACATTGGTATAATGAAAGGTATACAGCTGTTAAGGTACACATACAAAGCTCTACTAGTTTCAAAAGTACTTGCTAAGAGAGTTTGTCAAAGACAATACCTGTGGCAGGAGTTGAAGTCAACCGTGGGTTAGCAAAGTTATTCACACTAGTTGAGCAAACCCCCTCGCAAGTAGTGTTGACTAAACAGTAAGGCTGAACTAAGGAGTGTTAGGAAAGATTATTCCTTTAGGCAACTTTCCCTCCATATTATATGGATCCCCAAACTTTCTGCTTTTGAACCCGTCCTGACCTTTTACAGAGAAACAAAGTCTTCAGCTTCACTTCAATGGCATTTTGATAAGGCCATTTCTGCCCCTCTTATATGCTGCAAGTGGTGGTTTGGGGAAAAGCTGTTGTAGCTGTGTGTCAATTTGTATTAGTCTCCAGTTTTTCTTAATGAGTCGTGCCACATGGTGACTGACTAGAATATTTCAGTGTAAAAAGGAACTGGGATCTCTCTGGTCTTGGGTTTCAAAAGTTCTCCTTGTGGCATTTAACTTGCTTTAGTTTTGGCAGCCTCCATTATTTTACTGGGATATCCTGTGTAGATACTTGGTTGACATTTTCAACAAGTTATCTGACAATATGTTTCAGCATAAGGAATTGGCAGGTTGTCCTATAAATGTCTGAGATGTTGGATGCAGTAATATAAAGAGTTGTTCACGTCGGTAGGTTTGTGAAAGATATTTATTGTCTATACTCCATCTCTGAGCTCCAACTCCACATCTAGCTAGTGTAGTTTTGGTACCCCTACTTCCCACAGTGAATTGTATCCGCTCATTTTTAGAGTTTAAGTATGTAAAGAAGTCATTCACTCTGCCACAAGATCATAGGTCATAACCAGTATTCACCTTGACAAGGGATATCTTTATGCTTAGGTATGCTTATGGTACGTATTCCACATCTATGACAGGTAATCACCACAGCTGGGCTGCTTCGGAAAATTTTCGGCGTCTGCGTCAATGACGTCAATATGCTGTCCAAGGGCCTTCGTCGAGGCAACGTCACCGGATGTTATAAGTAGAACGCACGGCACTAGTAGCCCCAGTTGTAGTTTTTTTCCAGAACGTGTGGCACAAATCTTCTGCTAGTATGACTACAGAAACCCTTGCTGCAATCGCATAAGGAATTCTGTAGAGGGGCAGGCTGGGAGGGAACGATGTGGAATACGTCGTCGGAACATCCCATCGAAAGAAAGTTACCAGGTAATAAAGTAATTTTTTCTTCTAAGGGATTGGTTCCTCTGATGTATTCCACATCTATGACAGACTCCCAAAGGAGTAACAACGTAAGGAGGTGGCAAAAGAATTTAGAATTTTAGAATGCCCAATTAAATTGCAGAATAGAGGACCGCCTTACCAAAGGCCAAATCTTGCCCATGGATAGAATCCAGGGAGTAGTGTTTTACAAAAGTATGAACAGAGGCTCATGTGGCTGCTTCACAAATGTTGCAAATGGGAACACCCCTCTGCAGGGCAGTAGAGGCAGCCACACCCCTAGTAGAATGGGCCCGTAGGCCTACCGGAGGGTCCTTACCCGCCAAGCGTGAACATTCAGAAATTGTCAAGATAATCCATCCAGACAAAATCTGTTTAGTAACAGCTTGTCCCAAACGCCTTCCAGCGTATCCTACAAATAGCTGATCGTCCACTCAGACCCAGGACATGTGTGAGATGTAGAAACTTAAAGCTCTCCTAGGATCCAACCTATGGAGCCTCTCCTCTTCCTTACCAGGAAGTGGAAGAGGATAGAATGCCGGAAGAAACACCTTCTGGCTTAAATGACATTCCGACACAACTTTCAGAAGAAAAGAAGGACGAACCCCAAGGACAACCCTGGCCTTATGGAACACCGTGAAGGGTAGCTTAACGGAAAGTGCCTGCAACTAACTCACTCTGCAAGCGGAAGTGACCGCAACTAAAAATACAGTAGAGGGGTCAACAGTCTCATAGGATAAGAATGTAGAGGCTCAAACGGAGCTCCCATGAGGAATTTTAGAACCAGGTTCAAATCCCAAACAGGCACCTGGAAATGTGATGGTGGGAACACAGTTAGCCCCTTGAGAAACTGGGAAATCAAAAGGAATCTTAAAATAAGAACACTCTTCAGATGAGCGCTTAAATATGGACAGCGCCGCCAGGTAATCCTTAATGGTACCCACTTGCAAGCACTTGTGGGCTAAAGAAAGCAAAAAAGACAGAACCACAGGAATGGCACATGAAAAAGGATCCACATTCTGAACCCTGCATCAGTCGCAGAACTTTCTCCGATGGCAACGCTACAGTGACTTTGTTGCTGGCCTTCTTGCCGAAAGCAACACCTCCATCACATCTTCAGGAAGGTCCCAATCCTTATACCTCAACCTTTCAGAAGCCAAGCATGAAGGTTGAGGGACTTGATCTCTAGATGATGAACCGGACCCCCCCTCCCGTGAGAGCAGATCGTCTCGGTAAGGAAGACAGCGTGGAGGGCAGATGGACATGTCGAGAAGGTCTGGGTACCACGTTCTCCGGGCCCATGCCAGAGCAATGAGGATCATCCGGGAACCGAACCTCCGTAACCTCTGCAGCACTTACGGAATGACGGGTACTGGAGGAAACGCGTTCAGCAGTAGGAAGGACCACTCCACTATGAACGTGTCCCCTAAGGCTCCTCTTGGAGGAAATTCCCGTGAGCAGGATCTTTCGCACTTCCGGTTGGCACTGGTGGCGAAGAGATCCACTTCTGGGGTCCCCCCAAAGGGCGAGGATCTCCAGGAGAATCTCCTGAGCCAGCTCCCACTCGTGAGAGACCATGTTCTGCCTGCTCAGAGCATCCGCTGCCACAGTTTCGTCTCCGGCCATATGAACTGCTGAGAGCGAAATTTCCTGCTGGATGGCCCAGAACCAGAGCTGCATCGCCTCTCTGCACAGAGGGAGACCCTGCCCAGCCCTTTTTGTTGAGGTAGTGCATGGCCACTGTGTTGTCCATCAGAATCAGGACAGTCTTCCTCCGCACAGACAGCAGAAAAGCCTTCAGGGCTAGCCTGATGGCCCTCAGCTCCAACAGATTGCTATAGAGTCTGGACTCCGACGGAAACCAACGACCGCTGACTGTCAACTCGTTGGCATGAGCTCCCCATCCCGTGAGGGACGCGTCCGTCATGATAGTTACCTCCGGTCAGGGTAGCCAAAATGGAGCCCCCCACCCCCATCAGATTGCCTTAGACGGCCCACCACAGAAGATCCTGGGCGACCGAGGACAGCACCTGAACGGGATCCAACATCCTGCCGGAGGACTGCGACCACTGGAGCTTGAGAGCCCATTGCAGAGATCTCATCCGCAACCTGGCCACTGGCACCAGATGAATGCAGGATGCCATGAGGCCGAGCAACCTCAAGAACTTGAACGCCGGGAGACTCTGGGCAAGTTGAAACTTGTGCACCATTTGCAGAATGTGATGAGCCCTCACCTGGGGAGAGAAACGCTGCCCCAGGGATGTGTCGAGCACTGCTCTGATGTACTGGAGATGCTGGATAGGTGTCAAGTGGGACTTCTGTAAATTGAGGGAGAAGCCCAGCCTGTGAAGGGAGTGACAGGTGACTGACAGATGATCCAGGACTTGCTCGGGAGAACGCGCCCTGATCAAACAATCGTCCAGATAGGGGTAGACGTGAATCCCCCGTTTCCGGAGATACGCTGCCACCACCACCATGAGCTTGGTGAAGACCCTCGGGGCGGAGGTCAATCCAAACGGCAGGACCCGAAACTGAAAGTGTGAGTCGCCAACCGCGAACCTCGGGTACTTCTTGTGCTTGGGATGAATCGGCACATGATATGATATATGATATGGTATTTGTAACGCGCCTATACACAGGTGTTTCAAGGCGCGACGAGGCAGGGAGGGGAGGAACGAGGGGAGACAGACAACGATCCTACTAGGCCAGGTGTCATTCAGATCGCGCAAGTGCATTCGTGGGGAGGGGGAAAAGTGCAAGGGGGAGGGGGGGGGGGAAGTGCAGTACAAGGTAAATGGCGTAAAGTAAAAAATAAATAGGGCCAGCTGGTGGCAAGTGCAAGATAAGTGCAGAACAAGTGCTGGGGAAGGGGTGGGGATACAGAGACAGTCCCGCAGTGCAGAGGGGTTCCAGGGCATCAGTGCAAGTGGAGAGTGGCTGGGCCCAGGACCGAGGCCGTTTAGAGTGGTCCAGTTGCAGGATCAGTGCAGTTTCAGTGAAGAATTAATTAGCTGTTCAGCAGGGGAGAGGGAGAGAGAAAGCAGAAGCAAAGAGGAAGGTTTTGAGGTGCTTCCGGAACCGGAGATGGTTCTCCTCAAGTTTCAGGGAGGCAGGAAGGCTGTTCCAGAGGGAGGCCCCTGCCGCGGAGAGAGAGATCTACCCCCAGCTCGTTGCTTCGAGAAGCGGCTAACCCTGAGGGAGTTGGAGGCGGATGAGCGAAGGGCTCGGGAGGGAAGATGTTTGGGAAGAGAGAGTTGAAGGTATTTAGGACCCAGGCCCCAGAAGGCCTTGTGGACAATGCAGAGGGTTTTGAACTTTATCCTCGCAGCCACTGGGAGCCAGTGTAGAGATTTCAGTCCTGGAGAGATACGGTCCCTGGGCTTGAGGCCAAGGACAAGTCTCGCAGTTCTGTTCTGGATGAGTTGCAGAGGGCGGAGAGTGGAGGCAGGCAGATTAAGATAGAGGCTGTTACAGTAGTCCAGCTTCGAGAGAACCAGGGCTCGGGAGACAGTGAGCTTCTGGGGGAAGGAGAGGAAGGGAAGAATACCTCTGAGGAGGTGCAGCTGGTAGTGTGACCTCTTGGCGACGTCAGAAATATGAGGAGAGAAGGAGAGTGTGGAGTCGAAGATGACCAAGGTTTTTTGCCTTGCAGGTAGGAGCAGGGAGGGGGCCAAGGGAGGCAGGCCAGAGAGCTGCAGGGAAGGAGGGAGTGGGAGTACCGATGAGTAGAATCTCAGTCTTACTGGCATTAAGGCAGAGGTCATTGGCGGCACACCATTCTTGGATAGCAGACAGTCAGAGATGAGGGAAGGAGAGGGGGAGGCTGAGGGTAGCCTGAAAATGAGCTGGGTATCGTCCGCATAGCACTGGAAATTAGGGCAGAGAGCGGCGATGCGGTGGGCAAGGAGTGCCAGATACTGGTTGAACAGCCAGGGAGAGAGATTAGATCCCTGGGGGACACCACAGGTGGAGAAAAAGATGTCGGAGAAGAAGGACCCCAGTTGGACCTGGGAGGGTCGATTTGAAAGGAAAGAGGTCAGCCACGCCAGAGCCTGACCAGTGATACCCAGGTTTTCCCGGAGACGGTTGAGCAGGATGGCATGGTTGACAGTGTCATGAAAATAAGCGTCCTTGAGGTCGAGAGACACCAACCAGTCCTGAAGTTGAAGGGCCTGGAGGACTTGAGAAAGAGTAACCATCATGAACTTGTCCTTCCTGAGGAGCTTGTTCAAACCACGCAAGTCCATGATGGGTCTCCATCCCCTGTCTTTTCGGGATAAAAAAATATGGGCAATACCATCCCTTGTTACTCTCCGCTACAGGCACCAGTTCTATGGCACCTTTCTCCAGCAGGGATTTGATTTCCTGCGCAAGGGGCGGATCCGAACTCTTCAAAGAGATTCCCTGGTGGATTGTGGTGAGGCCTCTGCCGGAAAGGATGACAGTAGCCGTGGGCTATGATCTCCAGAACCAACACATCTGCAGTAATGGCACGCCATTCTACAAAATGCTGCGCCAGCCTTCCCCCAACCGGCGAACCATGGGACATGGCCTCACGACTGAGCTGAAACGGCTGCGGCAGTGCCTGAGGGCAAAGAGGCAACTGCCCAAGCAACCTTGGCACCTAGAGTACCTTGTTTTCCACCTATGGTGACCCCTTGGACTTGCAGCTCCCCTCGATCTACTAAAGGAAGATTAGTATCGAAAGGAACCTCCCCTCCATTGCTGTCCCCTAGGAGGAAAAGGCGCTGGTTGACAATAAACATTTTAAAAAAAAACATTTCTATCCCATTTGAGTAACAGAAAGGCAACAAGACAGACAGCAGCTGTCACACTTAAAATGATTGCAGTAGTTAGGAAAGAACCCATCAACCCTGTGCACCTATTCAAAGCAGACGCATGGTGTTGCCTACAATTTCTGCACATTTAAAAATTGCATCATGTCAATTAGGGATGCTCTTTTAATTGTGCAGGAATGCCCCTGGATTTGCACAAATGGAGTGAAAAAGATCTGAATGGGCACATATAAGATGCGCCAATTCAGATGTCCTTTTTGGACTGGGCTGCTCTTTTTTTGCACAAGTGAGGAGATGTGGTTGCACATTTCATTGGAGTAAAAATAAGTTTCGAGAAACCGGGCCATTCAGGTTTCTTTTTTTTGTAATGGTCGTTTTTGGGAAAAACATCTGTTTTTGTGCTTTTCTTTAAAAAACTTGTTTTTGCTGCATTTTGTGGATTGCAAAATCGCTATAAACTGGAGGGTCTGCTTATAGTAAGTAAATTCCCCAGCCAACAGAGTACCTTAGCACAGACAAAGAGATGCAGGAAGAAGAGTTGCAGCGAGAAGAATTCAGGATCTACAGAAAAACAAAAATCAGTTGTTGAATTCCTTTCTTATGAAGACAGGACACTGGCTGGCCTTCTGCAGCAGGGATCTTGGGGGCTCTAGGCAAACGGATCTTCACATGGTTTATTTAACAGAAGAGATTGCAGCAAGGGAGACTTCAGGCTCTGCAGCCAAAAACAGGATTCCGTGTCATGAAGACTGAAGAACGGACACTGGAAGGGCTTCTGCATAAGAGATCAAAGGGGAAGGCTCCAGGCAACAGTTTTTGCGGCTCTGATGTTTGGCACACTTTTCGGGAGCCAGGAGACCGAATATAGCTTGGCAGGTTCTCGTCACTTGCAGGTCCAGCACTCTGGTGAGGGGACTTTTCAGAGTTTATTCAAGTCTCTCGAGGTCCAGCAGGATGCCACCAAAGTTTCAGCTCGATTTGAAATTCAGAAGACCATGCACTGCACAATGGCTTGAGGTCCCAGGGTATTGGAGCCACAGAAGGTTATGATATGGCATTTATAACTTGCAGCACGATGTGTGATGGCTCAAAATGCAGATCTTCTTGTGTCTAGTGGATGTCGCCAAGCTCGGGTCATCTTTTTCAGGGTACCCAGGTCGCTTGGAAGTATAGGTAACAGCAGGATCTGGTTACAAAGCAAGCACTCCGGTCGCTGGAAACAGTTGCAGTCTTTTCTTCATCTTCAGTTTCAGCTCAGGTGGTCGACATGTCAGCAGCGTCCAGGTTCAGAGCATTTATCAGGAACTACAGCACAACTTCTGGCTCCCTGCATTTTACAGCAAGGGGTAATCTGGCTGTCCAAGCGGGATAGCCAGCCACCCCACTGGGAGCTTGTTCCTTTTAAGCAAGGTGAAAGAAAGAGCCGTGTAGTTTTAGACTCCTCCCTCGCTTCCTGCCTTTGCAGACACCTTGGAGCCTGGGTGTGAAATCCATACGATTGCCGCTAAAGACAAAACAGCCACTAAGATTGTTCCTGCCTAGAATGGCAGGGGGGGGGAGGGTGGAGACCTCAGAAACAGCAAGCACACGAAATGAGAAAACAAGTAGCCCACCATTTAAGAAAAATTGTGACCCTCCTGTGCATTACCATGGTTGAATTAACAGCCTGCGAGTAATAAAGACAAAAAGTCAAAAAAGGTAAAACCACTGCCACCAGCCATTTATGTAAAACTCGCAATTGTAACAAAATATTACCAGGTAAGTAATAAAAGGTATACATTTTATCCCCCAGCACTCCACGTAAGGTGGGGTGGGTTTATAATCAAAGTCGAAAGTCATAATGTCGAAAGTCAAGATGACTAAAAAATAAAGTCGACTTTTTTTTCGAATTACTTTTTTTTTTAGTAGCTTTTTGTTTGAAATGGGGGTTCCCAGCCCTAACCCCCTTTTTTTGTAATTTTGTTTTACCTTTTTGTACCCCCGGACCCCAAAAAAAAACAAAAATCTAGATTTTTTTTCCGACATGTTTTAGACATTTTTGTAATTTGACATTGTTTCGACATTATGACTGCACACCGGTGAGGTGTGCTGGCTCACCATTTAAAATGTAAAGGGGGTGAAAATCCCTCTTCTTGGCAACTGTAGTTCACCCAAGTACATGAAAGAGAAATTCACAGGGGAGCCCAAAGGGGCAACCCAGATTAAGCCCAAAAGTTGTAAGACTAACTTCAACGATACTCAATGGAGAGCCATAAAAAGGTCACCCATAAAAGAGTAAAACACTAAGTGAAAGGGGGGAGGAGGAGGGAGAATCCCCCTCTCCTAGGAAACGAGGTAAAATAATTCTCTAGTCAAAGCAAAGGTTCGCTGGTTGACACAGGTCAGGTACATTTATCATTGACAGGAAAGTTTTACCTAACACAAATTAAGCAAAAGGGAAGGGCCTCCTCTGTATAAAGTCACGACTGGTCCAAAAGGTAACTGGAGGGATGGCCCAATACAAGAACAGGACTGTGGGCAATTAACTGATGTAAACAAGGGGGTAGGGGGAGCGTCCTGCCTGTGGTAGTTTGATAATTGCAATGTAATTAAATGCAAATACAATCAATGTCCCTACATGTGTGCACTTTTTGATACATGTCATATTGCTTTGCACTCATTTGCTTTCCGGCATGAAGTTATGCTTACTGTGGACTCCTCTCCATTTATATGGTACATATTATTCTAACATTGCATTGCTTTGCACAAATTTGACTTCCTGCATTAAGTAATGCCTTCTGGGAATTCCTCTTCTCTTACGTTGTTCACACTTTTTGCTCTACAAAGTAATTTTGATACTTTTATAGAGGGAACAAGCGACGTGAACCGCGTTTGACTACAGATAGATTTCTGCTCTCTGTTGGTCTACAAAAAAATGAAAACTTCAGCATACTGTAAAGCTGATCTACATCAAAAAGTAATAATTGCCTACTAATGTTCTTGACCACAATTGATTGTATTTGCATTTAATTACGTTGCAATTATCAAACCACCACAGACAGGACGACTGGTCAAAAGAAAGTTTGCGGGTCCATATAATATGGAGGGAAAGTTGCCTAAAAGAGAAATCTTTCCTAACAGTGAACCTTAAAATCCAGAATATAATTTTGTAATACAACCCAAGAGGTAGAGGAAGGCATTTGACCCTCTACTTGTTATTTACATGACAAAAAGTTTGGAACCAATGATAAAAACCTACTTTGAGGACGTAAGTTTAACCCACAATCTTCATCGGTCACTTCTTTTTCTTTTGTCTGATCCCCAGCTGCCTGCAGACTGGGAAACTCTTGCTGGAAATACCTGTTCAGTTGAACCCCTAGAATAGACAAATACATGAAACATGAATACTTTATTAAACAAAGGAACAGCCATACAATTGACCTGTAGTATATTCCCTGTCATCAAAGTGTGCACAGGTAATAACTACAAAATACACAGGCACCAGAAAGAACCTTTATAATGACCAAAATATAATATCCCCATGATCATTAAATGTAGTTTAGTTTCCATTTAAGGCATATTAAATTGAGGTTAAGGAGAAAGGCTGCATGAAGGCTTCGACTGGCAAAAGGATAGACAGACAGTAGGAACCTTAAAGAGGAGTTACAGGTAATGGGATTCCATTTGCCCATCTCCATGGAAGAAATTGGAAAGGCAAGTACTAACACCAGCAGCAGGGAAAGTCCCTGATCGATTGTGGTTGAAATATTTCAGAGTGGGTCGTACAGCAATGGAAGAACAGAGCATACACCAAACGCCAGTTAGGGGACCATAAGGGACAAGTTACTTACCTGTAACTGTTGTTCTCCAGCATGGGTCTGGCATGGATTCACATGCTCATGAATATTCCCCGTCGTCAGGCTGGGAATCCTCGGTAAAGAAAAAACCAGTATCAGTTTCGTTTCTGATCTGTCTTTCGTAGTAGTAACCAATCACTGGTCTCTGCGTCATACTGACCACAGCCAATGACTGCCCTCTACCTAAGCCCCGCCTCTGGCAGCCATCTTCAGATTTGGAAGCACGTGAAGTGGCAGTATGACCAAGTGAAGAGCCGCAGAGGGGTAGGCGGGAGGGTTCGCATGTGAATCCATGCCAGACCCATGCTGGAGAACAACAGTTACAGGTAAGTACCTTGTTCCTTCTCCAGCATGGGGTCTGGCATGGATTCACATGCTCATGAATAAAGAATACATAGCAGTACACACATGCACAACCACGGGAGGTGGCAAAGGCTCAACATTAAGCATTACATCAAACTCAACATTAAGCAATCTTACCTCCTCACCAGGCTCACCTCAGGCAAACAGGTTGCGCAGCACTGCTTGGCCGACCCTGGACTCCTCCCTGGAATCCCGATCGACGCAGTAGAATTTCGTGAAGGTGTGCGTCGACCTCCACGTAGCAGCCCTGCATATGTCCAGCAGGGGCACACCAGATAGGAACGCCATGGTAGCTGCGATCGCTCTGCTGGAATGGGCTCTCGGACGGCCAGGCAGCGGTCGGTTTGCCAACCGATGACAGTACATGATACAGCCGGAGAGCCATCTGGAAATGGAAGCCTTCGAGAGAGCCTTCCCCTGATTGACAGGTCCAAAGTTCACAAAGAGTTGTGACGTCTTCCGAAAACACTTCGTGCGGTCCACGTAGAACTTCAGCGCTCTAGCCACATCAAGCGAGTGCAAAGTCCTCTCAGCCGGCGACGAAGGCGACGGGAAAAACACAGGCAACACCAAGGGTTCGTTGAGGTGGAATTCCGACGGCACCTTGGGCATGAAGGAGGGGTGCGTCCTGAGCACCACCCTCGTGTCGTGAAAAGTCAAGTATGGTGGCTTGCAAGATAGGGCCTGGATCTCTCCCACTCGTCGTTCGGAGGTGATGGCCACAAGAAACGCTGTTTTCCACGACAGGAACTTCAACGGGGCCGAGTGCAGAGGCTCGAACGGAGGTCCCATGAGCTTGTCAGCACCACGTTGAGCTCCCACGCCGGGGCCGGAGCCTTCACCGGCGGGAACGATCTGAACAGTCCCTTCATGAACTCTTTCACCAGACGATGAGACCACAAGGACGTCCGCCCCGTGGTTCTGGTGTATCGGGAGATCGCAGCAAGATGAATCTTGATGGACGCGTGTGCCAGTCCAGCCTTGGCCAGCGTCAACAGGTACGGCAGTACTTGGGGAGCCGTAATCCTTAGAGGGTTAATCTTCTGTGCGTGGCACCAGACAGAGAACCTCTTCCATTTGTGTCCGTAGCATTTAAGAGTCGAGGACGCCCTGGCCTTTGCAAGAACCTCTCTGCAGTCGGCCGGTATGTCGTATCCTTCAAACTCTAGCGCTGCAGGAGCCAGGCCTGCAAGTTCAGCGACTTCGGGTCGTGGTGGAGGATGGCGCCTCCTTCCCTGGAGAGCAGATCCGCGTCCACTGGCAGCTTGATTGACGGGGACGCTGACAAGTCCAGAAGGTCCGGGAACCATATCTGCCTCGGCCACGCAGGTGCGACGAGGATGATCCTGCACCGTGACCTCTTGAGCTGGTTGATGAGCCGGATCAGCAGTGGCAGTGGAGGGAACGCGTATAGGAACAGGCCTTCCCAGGGGAACGAGAAAGCATCGCCCATGCTCCTCGGCTGGGGAAACCTGCTGGCGAACCTCCTGCACTTGGAGTTCGTCGGGAACAGGTCGATCTGGGGTGTGCCCCACCGTCGGAAGAGGCGATCCACTAGATCCTGTCGTAGTTCCCACTCGTGGTACAACCGCAGCTCCCTGCTGAGTGAGTCGGCGATGGTGTTTTTTATCCCTGCCAGATGAAACGGCACCAGAAACATCCTTTGGGCAATGGCCCAATGCCACAGGTCCTGCGCCTCCTTGGACAGTGCTGGGGACCTGGTTCTGCCCTGTTTCCTGATGTAAAACATGGTGGTGGTGTTGTCGGTGAAGATCCTCACAACCTTGCCCTTGAGGGACGGAAGGAAGGACCTGAGGACCCAGAACACTGCACGGAGCTCCAGGACGTTGATATGGAGGGACTTCTCCGTCGGGAGCCAAAGGCCTCTCGCGTGCAGATTTTCGGTGTGCGCTCCCCACCCTTCCAGGGAGGCATCCGTGGTCACTGTCTCCTGGTGGTCTGGGGTCTGGAAGTCCATGCCCGCCGTCAGATGCGCGCGGGTGCCCCACCACCGGATCGCTCGTCGGAAACTCGTCAAGTGTGATCCTCTCCTCGAAGCCGCCCGTCGTTTGGATCCAGCGCGCGTCCAGGAACTCCTGCAACGGGCGCATCCGGAGCCTGCACATGGGAATGAGATAGATGCAAGAAGACATCATTCCGAGGAGGGACTTGATGGACCTCACCTTGGCCGCGTCGGAAACCAACATCCGCTGTACCTTGCCCAGGATGGACCTGGTCCTTTCCTCCGACGGGGAGGCCAGAAGGGACACTGTCGAGCTTCGCTCCCAGAAACAGTGCGTTTTGCGCGGGTACCAGGTGGGACTTGGCGTAGTTCACGGAGAAGCCCAGGTCCATGAGAAGTTGGACGGTCCTTGCCGTGTGCTCCATGGCGAGCTCCCTCGTCTTGGCTCGGATGCGCCAGTCGTCCAGGTAGGGGTAGACGTGTATCGCCTCTCGGCGCAGCTGCGCCGCCACTGGTGCAAGGCACTTGGTGAATACCCTGGGTGCCGACTGTAGACCGAAGGGAAGGGCTCTGAACTGGTAGTGACGCCCTTGGACCACGAACCTGAGAAATTTTCGGTGCCCCTTTAGGATGGGAATATGGAAGTAGGCATCCTCCAAATCCAACGACGACAGGAAGTCGCCCTCCTCCAGCTGACCCAGCACGTGCTGGAGGGTGACCATCCGGAACTTCTGTGCCTTGATGAACTTGTTCAGCCGTCGTAGGTCTAGGATGGGGCGCCATCCTCCCGTCTTCTTCACGAGGAAGTATCTTGAGTAAACTCCGGAGCCCGAAGCCTCCTTGGGACGAGTTCGATGGCGCCCTTCCTTAGCATAGCCCTTACCTCCCGGAGAAGCTGAGGGACGTGAAGCTCTTTCCTGGCCACAGGGGGGGACGCGCGGGCACCTTCTTTGAAACTCGAGCGCGTGGCCCTGGGCTAGGGCGTCCAGCACCCAACAGTCGGTGGAGATGGACTCCCACACGCTGACGAAGCTCGCCAGCCAGCCTCCCACCGGGGTGCTTGGGTGGGGGCCCAACCCCACGGCCGGTTCAATCCTGCTTAGACGAGGCTTTGCCGCCTTGACCTCCTTGGCGACGACGGCGGGGACCGCCTGACTTGCCTCGTCCCCTGTAAGCTTCTTGAGACGACGAACGGGCCGCTTCACGGTAGGTGGAAAATCCGCCGCCGGAACCTTTGGAGGCGCCCTTGCCTCCGCCGCTCCGAAAGGGCGGCCGCCGTTGCTGGAGAACCCCGAGAGCCCGGGCTGTCTCCGTGTCCGCTTTAATGGCTTGAAGGGAATCGTCCACTGTTTTCCCAAACAGGTTGTTCCCATCGAACAGCATGTCCAGGACTCTGGTCTGTACGTCTTGACGGAAGTCAGTAGCCTTGAGCCATCCACACCGCCTAAGGCACAAGCCGTTGCCCAACTGGCGAAATCCAGTGTCGGCGATGTCCGTCGCAATAGTGATGGCGTGGTCCGACGCCACCTCACCTTCCTGCAAGATCTCCAGGGCATCCGCCCTCTTGTCGTCCAGTAGGAAGTCCAGCAGGGGAGCCAGCTTGTACCACAGCTCCCTGTCGTACCGGGCTACGATAGCCAAGGCGTTAGCCGCCTTAATCGTCGTCGCTGCAGACGAGATGACCCTGCGCCCCATCGTGTCCAATTTCTTTCCCTCGCCGTCCAGCAGGGAAGTCGACGTGGAGGCCGCACCCCCCCCCCCCCGCTTTCTTCCTGGCCGCCGCGGAGACGACAGAGTCCGGGGTAGGCTGCGCCCAGAGGCACAAGGGGGCCGCGTCCGGGACCCGGTACTTCTTCTTGTACCGGTCTCTTCTAGCCGGCGTCGTGGATGGGTTCTTGAGGAGGGCGAGGCCCTCATCCCAAATATCGTCCAGTAGAGGTACCGCGAGGACCGTCTTCCTCTTGGCCTTGTGCCGCTGATAAAGGAAACCTTCCTTCTTCTCAGGGCAGAGCTGGAAGAGCTCGGATGCCCTGGCAATCATGGAGTGAAAAGATCCAATCTCGTCGGGCGGGGAAGCCCGGGTGGGAGGAGACGACGGCAGATCCTCGTCGTACACCTCGTCGTCCGTACCCGTTGCGGCCATGTCAGTCCCTGTATCATCCCCTCGAGTCGTGGACGGGGAGGAGGGCTGAACGGGGCGCGACGGCTGAAAAGGAGGTGGAGGGTGAATCCTCCTTTTCTTAGGAGGGGGGCTGCCCGAAGGGCCTGGTTCCGGGTCCCCCGACGGGAGTGGTTCCTCCACTGGTAACGGCAGTGTCGTCCTTATCTCTGAGCATAAGGACTGTATAGCCAACAAAATGGCCGCCGAGTTGTCTTGCGGCACTGGCAGAGGGGAATCCGACGGGCGGTCAGGGGCCCCGTCGGTACCCTCGACTATGTCGTCTCCTGCGTCGGGATCCCTCCCGACGGGCTGGTCGTCTTCCACGCCAACGCCGTGGTTTAAGACCTCGATCAGTTCTTCCTCAGAGGTTGAGGCCGAATCCAC
This sequence comes from Ambystoma mexicanum, assembly GCF_040938575.1. NCBI lineage: Eukaryota > Metazoa > Chordata > Amphibia > Caudata > Ambystomatidae > Ambystoma > Ambystoma mexicanum. The sequence goes on from NC_090922.1 coordinate 660,411,213, forward strand.
GGCGACCTCCTGCCCCCCCTTTTTCTTCTCCGTCGGAGGTTTCACGGGGGTCCTGTCGATGGGCATAAAAGAGGACTCCCTCCGCGGTGGCAGGGAGACTCTGAGCCCCGAGGTCGCCACCACAGGCATAGCCTCCACAGGCTGAGCCAGGGCCGCCGCGACTGTCTCGATAGAGGCCTTGGCCGGATGGATTAAGGCTTTCACCACCCTTGGTGCGCTCACCGCCTTCTCCTTGGGGGGGGGGGGGGGGGGGGGGGGGGGAACACTGCCTCGCTCCCCCTCCGCCTTCGAGCTCGACCGGGGCCTCTCCAGGAGCTTTGCCGGGTGCTCAGCCTTCCTCTTACCCGACCCAGAGCGTTGGCTCATGGTTGATGGTGCCGGGGAGGGTGTGCCCTGCCTGGTGCCTGTGGAGCCCGACCGTTTGGTGCTCCCGGTGCCAGCGGACTCGCGGTGCTTGGCCTTATGTTGCACCCCCGTCGCCAGGGCGTCCTCAAAGGTCTTAGAAGACCGCTCGGATTTCTTCTTCTTCTCGCCGGACGGGCTCTTCCCTTCCAGCCAGTTGGCGAGACGCTGATGGTGGTCCTTCATGGTCCGCTCCGACATGTTGCCGCAAAACGCACAGTCCTTCTCCACGTACGTCTTGTCTTCATGTAGGCAGTAAAGACAAAAGGAGTGTTCGTCTTCCTTAAAGACATTCTGCAGCTGGCATCCAGGGCAGACCCTGAACAGCTTTCCGGGCGTCGAGCTTCCCTTCTCCTGGGCCATGACCGAGATGGGCCTGAGAAACTTCTGGAGTCCTCCAAAAGCGTAGCTCGACGAATCTTCACCCTTGAGGGGCGTAGACGAATCCGACACGGGTCCCCGTTGATCGGATGGAGAGTCGGTGGAGCTTGAGGCTCTTTTGACCGAAAAAAACAAAGTTTTTGAGAAAAAACGTGAAAAATAGCACTAACGCTCGAGAGCAATAGCACGAGGATCCCAACACATGAATGTGCGGTAAAAATCTGAAGATGGCTGCCAGAGGCGGGGCTTAGCTAGAGGGCAGTCATTGGCTGTGGTCAGTATGACGCAGAGACCAGTGATTGGTTACTACTACGAAAGACAGATCAGAAACGAAACTGATACTGGTTTTTTCTTTACCGAGGATTCCCAGCCTGACGACGGGGAATATTCATGAGCATGTGAATCCATGCCAGACCCCATGCTGGAGAAAGTGGCAGTAGGGTAAAAAGAAGAGCTGCAGAGTAGTAGGCAGGAGGGTTCGCATGTGAATCCATGCCAGACCCATGCTGGAGAACAACAGTTACAGGTAAGCAACTTGTTCCTTCTCCAGCACGGGTCTGGCATGTTTTCACATGCTCATGAATAAAGAATACATAGCAGTACACACATGCACAAAAGTAACATTAGGCATCTCTTACCCTCCTCACCAGGCTCACCTTCAGGCGAACAGTTTGCGCAACACTACTTGGCCTACTCTGGACCCCTCCCTGGAATCAGCGTCGACACAGCAGAACTTCTTGAAGGTGTGCGTCGACCTCCACGTAGCAGCCCTGCAAATATCAAGCAGGGGCACACAGACAGATCGCTCTGGTAGAGTGGGCTCTCGGACGGCCAGGCAACTGTCGGTTTGCCAACCAGTGACAATGGGTGATGCAGCCAGAGAGCCATCTGGAAATGGAAGTCTTGGAGAGGGCCTTCCCATTGTTCACAGGGCCAAAGTTCATAAAAAGTTGCGACGTCTTCCGGAAACTTTGCGCAGTCCACATAGAACTTCAACGCTCTGATTGCAAAGTCCTCTCAGCCGGCGACAAAGGTGTCGGACAGAATCCAGGTAACACCATGGGTTTGTCTAGATGAAAGTCCGACGACACCTTGGGCATTGAGGGGTGCGTCCGTAACACCACCCACATCTCGTGGAATGTCAAATAAGGTGGTTTACAAGAGGGCCTGGATCTCTATCACTCGTCGTGCAGAGGTGATGGCCACAAGGCAATCGGTTTTCCACAGAAAAAATGTCAGTGGCACCGAATGCATAGGCTAGAACGGAGGACCCATGAGCCTAATCAGCACCATGTTGAGCGCCCACGCCGGGGCCGGAGTCTTCACCGGTGGGAACAAGCTAAATAGTCCTTTGACAAACTCCTTGACCAATCGATGCAACCATAAGGATGATCGTCCAGGAGATGAGGTGCAGCGAGAGATAGCCGCCAGATGAACTTTGATGGAAGCATGGGCCAGTACTGCCTTGGCCAATGACTACAAATACGGAAGCACCTGCAGAGCAGTGACTCGTAAAGGGTCGATCTTCTAAGTATGGCACCAAACGGCAAACCTCTTCCACTTGTGCCTGTAGCATTTGGGAGTCCACGAAGCTCTGGCCTTGCCGAGCACCTACTTACAATCCACAGGGAGATCATAGCCCCCCTAAACTCTAGTGCTGCAGGAGCCAGGCCTTCAGGCTCAGCGATCCTGTGTTGTGGTGCAGATTCACACCTCCTTACCTGGCGAGAAGATCTGCGACCGCCAGAAGATTGACTGGAGGGGACGCCAACATGTCCAGAAGGTCCAGGTACCATATCTGTCTCAGACACACCGGTGTGACGAGGATCATCCTGCACCGGGACCGTCTCAGTTGACTAGTCGAAGAAACGACACAAGAGGGAACAAATACAGGAACAGGCCAGTCCCAGGGGAAATATAATGCACCCCCCCCCATGCTCACCGGCTGGGGAAACCACATGGCGAACCTCCAGGCACTTGGTGTTCATCGCAATCAGATCGATTTGGGGGATTGCCTCATCTACGGAACAGGTGATCCACTTGGTCCTGCCAAAGTTCTCACTCGTAGCACGAGCGCAGCTCCCTGCTGAGAGAGTCAGCAACAGTGTTCTTCCCCTTTTCATCTGGCAGGCGTGAAGAGTAACATCCACTGGGCTACGGCCCAGGGCCAAAAGGTCCTGCACCTCTTTAGAGGTGCCGGGGATCTGGATTCCCCCCTGCTACCGGATGTAGAACATTGTGGTGATGTTGTCCGTGAAGACCCATGCCACTTTGCCCTTGAGGGATGGGAGAAAGGACTTGAGGGCCCAAAGCACTGCCTGTAGCTCTAACACGTTGCTGTGCAACGTCTTCTCCTCCGGTAGCCACAGGCCTCTTGCATGAAGACTTCCGGTGAGCGCTCCCCATCCTTCCAGGGTGGCATCCGTCGTTAACGTCTCCTGATGAGGTGGGGTCTGGAAAGCTGTGCCCATGGACAGATGTGCACGCACTCCCCACCACTAACACTCGATGGAAACTCTCGTAGATTGTGATCTTATCCTCGAAGCTTCCTGACACTTGTATCCAGCGGGCGTCCAGGAACTCATGCAGCGGACGCATCTGTAGACTGCACAGCCGAATTAGGTATATGCATGACGACATCATGCCAAGTAGGGACTTGATGGACCTTACCCTTGCAACCTTCAGGGCCAACAGTCATACCTTGCCCAGGATGGCCGCGATCCTCTACTCCGACGGAGACACCAAGCACGACACTGTTGCGTGGGGCTCCCAGAAACAGTGCGTCTTGCTATGGAGTCAAGCAGGACTTTGCCAAGTTTATCAAGAACCCCAGGTCTGTCAGGAGTTGGACTGTCTTAGTCGAGTGGTCGACAGCAATGTCCTTTGAGTTTGCCTGGATGAGCCAGTCGTCCAGGCACGGGTACACAGGATACCTCGTAGACACAGCTGTGCCGCCAATGGGGATAGGCACTTCGTGAACACTCGTGGTGCCGACTTCAACCGGAAAGGCCTTGAACTGGTAATGTCCTTGGAACACAAAGCGTAGGTACTTGCGGTGTCCCTCGTGTATGGGGATGTGAAAATAGGCCACTTCCAAGTCCAGCAACAATAGAAAATCTCCCTCTTCCAGCTGTACTAGCATGTGCTGAATAGTCACCATCCGAAACTTTCGGGACTTGATGTACTTGTTCAGACGGCAGAGCTACAGAATGGGCCTCCAACCGCCGGTCTTCTTCCTGACGAGGAAAGAAGAGTACGCTCCAGGGCCTCTTTGGAAGAGCTTGATCGCCCCTTTTCTTAACATGGCCTGTACCTCCAGCAGCAGCTGAGGAACGTGGTTTTCATGACGGCCCACTGGTGGTATACGTGGTCCCTTCCATTGGAACTCTAGGGTATGTCCTTAGGCGAGAAAGACCAGCACCCAACAGCAGACAGGGTAGGTCTGATAAGTGCAGGATGAAAAAGGGGAGGGAGCTGTATGGATACGGATACAGACCTCAGTGCAAGGAGTGGCCCGGTTGCAGTGCATGAGGGTGGCAGGGTGACCCGGTACCTGGGCCGGGAGGACAGGGTGGCCAGGTGCACAGTGCCAAGAGAAGAGATCAGCAGGGGAGAGGGGGAGAGAAGGCAGAAGCAAAGGAGGAAGGTCTTGAGGTGCTTCCAGAACCAGAGATAGTTCAAGTTTTAGAGTGGCAGGGAGGCGGTTTCAGAGGGAGGCCCCAGCCGAAGACAGATCTATCCACAGCTCGTTTCTTTGAAAAACAAAGAAACCTGAGGGAGTTGGAGGTAGAGGAGCGAAGAGCTCGAGAGGGGAGGTATTTGCAGAGGGATAGCTGAAGGTATTTTGGACCCAGGTCCCAGAAAGCCTTTGGACAATGCAGAGGGTTTTGAATTTAATCCTTGTATCAACTGCAAGCCAATGGAGAGATTTCAGAGCTGGAGAGATATGATCCCAGGGCTTGAAGCCAAGGACAGGTCTTGCAGTCCTAATCTGGATTAGTTGCAGAGGGCAGAGAGTAGAGGTAGGTAGATTTAGAAATAGGTTGTTACAATAGTCCAACCTAGAGATAATCAGAGCTTGGAAGACCATGAGCTTCTGGGGGAAGGAGAAGAAAGGCAGAGTACCTCTGAAGAGGTGCAGTGGGAAGTTTGACTTTTTAGAGACATCAGAGATGTGTGCAGAGAAGGAGGAACAAGTTACTTACCTGTAAACTGTTGTTCTCCAGCATGGGTCTGGCATGGATTCACATGCTTATGAATATATCCCCGTCAGGCTGGGAATCCTTGGTAAAGAAAAAATCTGTTTCAGTTTCACTTCTGAACTGTCTTTCTCTTAACAACCAATCACTGGTCTCTGGGACATACTGCCCCCAGCCAATAACTGCCATCTACTTAAGCCCCTCCTCTGGCAGCCATCTTCAGATTTGTTAGCACATAAAGTGGCAGTAGGACCAAGAGAAGAGCCGCAGAGGGGTAGGTGGGAGGGTTTGCATGTGAATCCATGCCAAACCCATGCTGTTGAACAACAGTTCCAGGTAAGTAACTTGTTCTTTCTCCAGCATGGGGTCTGGCATGCATTCACATGCTCATGAATACACAAATACATGGCAGTACACACATGCACAACCACGGGAGGTGGCAAGGCTCAGCATTAAGCATTTCAACTTCTCAACATTAAGCATCTCTTACCTCCTCACCAGGCTCACCTTCAAGCGAACAGATTGCGCAGCACTGCTTGGCCAACTCTAGACTCCTCCCTGGAATCCCGGCCGACGCAGTAGAATCTCGTGAAGGTGTGCGTCGACCTCCACGTACAATCCCTGCAGAGGTCCAGCAGGGGCACACCAGACAGGAACGCTGTTGATCACAGCGATCGCTGCAACTAGTGGGCTCTCAGACGGCCAGGCAACGGTCGGTTTGTCAACCGGTGACAATGGGTGATGCTGCTGTAAAGCCACCTGGAAAAGGAAGCCTTGGAGAGGGCCTTCCCTTGCCATAGGTCCTGCACCTCTCTGGAGTGTGCTGGGCATCTGGTGCCCCCTGCTTCCGGATGTAGAACATCGTAGTGGTGTTGTCCATGAAGACCCATGTCACCTTGCCCTTGAGGGACGGAAGGAAAGACTTGAGGGTCCAAAACACTGCCCGTAGCTCCGGTATGTTGATATGCAACAACTTCTCCTCCGGTAGCCACAGGCCTCATGTGTGGAGACTTTCGGTGTGCATGCCCCATCCCTCCAGGGAGGCGTCCATTGTGACCGTCTCCTGATAATGGGGTCTGAAGTCTGCACCTGCTGACAGATGTGCGTGGACTCCCCACCACCGTTTCGCTCGACTGAAAATCCTCGAGAGTTCTTGTCCTCAAAGCTTCCCGATACCTGGATCCAACAGGCGTCTAGTAACTCTTGCAGTGGCCACATCTGCAGGTTGCACAGCCGAATGCAATAGATGCATGACATGCCGAGAAGGGACTTTATGGACCTCACCCTTGCAATCTTCAGGATCAACAGCCACTGTACCTTGCCCAGGATGGCCGCTATCCTCCGGAGACGGCAGGCATGACAGTGTTGAGTCGAGACCCCCAGAAACCAGTGCTGCCTGCAATGGCACCAAGTAAGACTTTGCATAGTTCACCGAGAATCCCAGCTCAGTCAGCAGCGGGCTGTTTTCCACCGTGTGTGCGACGGCGGTCTCCCTCAATTTCGCTCGGATGAGCCAGTCCTCCAGGTAGGAGTAAACGTGGATCCCTCGTAGACGCAGCTGCTCTGCCACTGGTGCCAGGCACTTGGTGAAAACCCTCGGTGCCGACTTCCATCCGAAGGGAAGGGCCTTGAACTGATAGTATTGCCCTTGAACAACGAAGCGCAGAAACTTGGTGTCCCTTGTGAATGGGCATGTGAAAGTAGGGATCCTCCAAGTCCGGCGACGACAGGAAATCCCCTCTTCCAGCTGTCCCAGCACGTGCTGAAGGGTGACCATCCAAAACTTCTGGGATCTGATGTACTTGTTCAGACGGCAGAGGTCCAGGATAGGCCTCCAACCGCAAGTATTCTTGACAAGGAAGTACTGAGAGTACACTATTGTGCCGTTCTCCAGCATGGCCCGCACCCCCAACCAAAGCCGAGGGACATGGTTTTCCTGCCTGGCCACGGGTGTTATGAAAGAACACTTTATTTGGAATTCCAGAGTGTGTCCGTGGGCCAGAGCATCCAGCACCCAACGGTCGGTGGAGATTGACTTCCACATGCTGACCAAGTTCACCAGCCGGCCTCCCACCGGGGTGCGCGCCCGTCGTCACGGCCAGATCGCCATAGAGGCACCGCCTTGGGGAACTTGCAGACGGTGGCCTCTTCCGGACTTGCTGCGGACCCTGTAGGCCTCCTGTTCCGAAGAGCGGGACGGTTCACGGTACGACGATGAGCTTCCACCAAAGCCCTTGAGTCCGAAAGGACAGCCGTCGCTATTGAAGGGTGCCCAAGGCACGTGCTGTCTCGGTATCCGTCTTGATGGCTTAGAGGGTCTCACTGAACAAATTATCCCTATTGAATGGCATGTCCAATACCCTTGACTGCTCCTCCTGGCAAACATTTGTGGCCTTCAACCATCCCCACCGACGAAGGCAAACGCTGTTGCCCATTTGGCAGAATGCTGTACCGGCAATGTCCGTGGCCAATGATGGCATGTTCTGATGCCACCTCGCCTTCCTGCAGGATCTCCAACGCTTCCGCTCTTGTCTTCGGGAAGGAAGTCCAGGAGGGGAGAGATCTTAAACCAGAGCTCCCAGTCCTAGCACGCTGCGAGGGCGTTGGCCGCCTTGATGGTCGTCACTGCCGATGTGATGACTCGCTGTCCCATGGTGTCCAACTTCTTCCCCTCGCTGTCTGGGGGAGAGGAGGTTGTTGATGCTGCAGAGTCAGGATTTCTTCCTCGCCGCCACCAAGGCTACTGAATGCGGGGAAGGCTGCGACCTTAAACATTTGGGGGCAGAGTCCGGCACCCTGTACTACTTTTTGTACAAGTTCCTCTTCGCTGGGGCCCGACGACTGGTTCTTCATAAGGGACAGACCCTCATTCCAAATGTTGTCCAACAGAGGAATCGACAGCACGGTCTTCCTCTGCCTCGCGGCCCTGGTACAGGAACCCCTCTTTTCCTCGAGGGTCAGCTGAAACAGGTCCGAGAGATCATGGGATAGAACAAGACCATCTCGTTGGGCGGGGAGTCACTGGGTGGCAGAGACGGAAGGTCTAAACCGCCGTCGTGCCCGGTCTGTACCCTCCCTCGGTGGAGGGGAGGGGGGCTATGGGTGAAAAGGTAGTGGAGGGTGCACCCTCCTCCTCTTGGTAGGGGGCGCACCTGATGGCCCCAGTGCCGCGGGATCTTCCGACACCGCGGGATCCTCCTTCAGCGGAAAGGGCATCCTCGTCCGAATCTCCGAACACAAGGTGTACAGCACCTGGAGAAGGTCCACTGAAATTTACGCTGGGGGCTGAGGTGGTGGAGGCGGAAGCGATGGGGCTGGGGTGGCAGAAGCGATGGTGGCAGCTGTGTAGGGTTCTCCATCTCCTCCATGGCCTGCTACTCCTCGCCAGTCTCGTCGCCACTCAACGTCTCCTTCGTCGGGGTCCCTCCCGTAGGCCTTGGCCTCGACAAATTTATTCTCCAAAATGGTATGGAGAGTAGAAAGCTCCTAAGAGTAGATGTCCGTTTCCCTGCAGGACTACGGTGCCCACCCATCACCCTTCTGTTACACAAAGGAAAACCGTGTCGGAGAGATGACGGGCATCAACTTCTCCGGCGTCTTCTCTATGGGCTGGAACGGTGATTCCCTCCTGGCAGGCAGTGAAACACTCGTCTTGGGGGCTGTACCCTGCAAACCCATGTCCTCAGCCTTCGCTAGGGACACCACGCCTTCAATGAATGGCTTCGCTGGGTGAATCAGGGCCTGCATGACCTTTGTTGAGCTAGGGGTCTTTGCCGTAGGGGAGGGAGGGGCGGCACCATCCTCCCCCTTGGCCTTCTCCCACTGGCCTGTCCGGGGCTCTGCCAGAAGCTTACCTGGGTGGTCCGACTTACTCTTCTTCGCTGAACTGGAGTGTTGGCTCATGGTCGAAGATGCCAGGGATGCTGTGCCCGCCCTGGCTGCCAGTCGCAACGGTGCTTCCAGTGCCCCCAGACACTCGGTGCTTGGCCTTCTGTTGGGTCCCCAGTCACCAGGGCGCCCTCAAAGGTCTTAGAACACTGCTCAGATTTCTTCTTGTGGCTGGGGAGACATGCTGCCGGCCTTAGTTTGCAGCCACTCCGTGAGACGCCTGTGCTGATCCTTAATGGTGCAGGGGACCATCTCCTGGCAAGACGCACAGTCATCCTCCACATGCGAATGGTCGGAATATAGGCAGTAGAGGCACATGCAAGGCCCGTCGTCCAAGTAGATGTTCCGCAGGCCACATCCTGGACAAATCCTTAACAGAGGCGTCGAGTCTTCCTTCTCTTCTGCCATGTCCACGTGGGGTAGGCCTTGAAGAAGCTTCTGGAATCCTCCAAGAAAAAGAAAAAAAAAAGACAAAAATTCACCCTTCAGGGGCTCTGAAGAATCCAAAAACAGTTCCCCGTTAATCGGAAGATGGATCGATGGAGCTTGAGGCTCGAATTACTGGAAAAATATAGTAAAACTTAGAAAAAAAAAAGAATAAAATTCGCAAAACCCAGTAAAAGTTGAAGAGCTATAGCACGAGGACTCCCAACACTTGAACGTGCGGTAAAAATCTGAAGATGGTTGCCAGAGGAGGGGCTTAGGTAGAGGGCAGTCATTGGCTGGGGGCAGTATGACCCAGAGACCAGTGATTGGTTGTTAGGAGAAAGACAGTTCAGAAATGAAACAAACTTTCAGTACTGAGGAGTCCCAGCCTGACGACAGGGAATATTCATAAGCATATGAATCCATGCCAGACCCCATTCTGGAGAAAGAGTGGAGTCAAAGATGACCCTGAGGTTCTTAGCCTCGCAGGTGGGGGTAGGAGGGCGGCCAAGGGAGGCAGGCCAGAGAGTGAGGGGAAAGGATGGTAAAGGTGTGCCAATGAGGAGGGTCTCAGTCTTGCTGGAATTCAGACATAGATAATTGGCGGCACACCAATCTTAAATGGCAGTTAGGCAATGGAGATGCGAGAGGAGGTGGCCCAGGGCAGCCTGAAAATTAGGAGTGTCGTCAACGTAGCACTGGAAATGTGGTAATTTTCCTCCCCTATTAGAAGAGCATAAGCAACAACTGGCAAAGTGGGTCCAACTCTCGGTCTCTTGGTTAGGGTGGATTAACTCCATAAAAATGGTGGTACTGTTACCTATTCCAAGCACTCCCAATACAGGTTCCAATGTCATTTTTTCTCACAGGGCAATTTCCAGTATTATCTGGAATAAAACACTGGATTGCATTAAAAACACTCATGACTCTTACACGTAAAGGCAGACAAATTCCCAGATTTCATAAAATTCTTCCAAGCTGCCTAACTACAAGGGCTTTGAGATTGATTGGCAATACAATCAGAGAAGAGGTGGGTGGCGTTGGAAAAGGCACTCCGCAGATCCCACATAGGGGATTCACTTTGGCTTCCAAGGCACGACTGCCCTCCAAATATGCATGCTAGCCAGATGAACAAGTTACTTCCCAACTGTAATGTTCTTTCGATTGGATGTTCCTCACACGTATTCCTCATTTTAGATATATCCTTACCTTTAGGTTTCGTCTCGGAAATTTTTTTCTCTTTCTCCAGCAGAGGGCGCTCCACTCAAGGTCACGGCGTCGATGTCCCTCGGCGGCATCCGTCGAGTATCAACGTCATTCCTCGTATAAGAGCCTCGAGCGTGCCCGTTGGCCCCAGTTCTGTTTTTTCGTGTAATATAGTCCATGGATCTTACTTCGTTTAAGGTATGCCTCTTTTGACCCAAGCCCTAAAAGAGTTGAGTGTAATACACGTAAACTGCACTGTGGGGTTAGGATGGGAGGGTCGATGAGGAATAAGTGGGAGGAACATCCAATCGAAAGACCGTTACAGTTGGTAAGTAACTTGTTCTTCGAATGGATTGTGTCCTCCCACGTATTCCTCATTTTAGATAGACTCCCAAAGCAGTTTTGTCTCGGAGGTGGGAGTACAGTATCCTTTTTTAATCATGTACAGAATCTAGTACAGATTTTGCAAACAGACCTCCTTGAGAAGAAGTCGAGTCCAATGCATAATGTTTTATAAAGGTGTGCATAGATGACCATGTGGCTGCTGCACAAATATCTTGCACAGGGACACCCCTTTTTAATGCTGTAGAAGTTGCCATGCCCCTGGTCGAATGAGCTCTTAGTCCGTCAGGTGGTTCTTTTCCTGCCAATCTATAAAACATTGTTACGGCTAAGATTATCCATCTGGATAAAATTTGTTTTGTTACCGGAAGGCCCAGTTTACGTCCAGTGTATCCCACGAAAAGTTGATCACACTGGCGAATCTTTGCAAATCTAGAGATGTAAAAACTAAGAGCTCTCCTGGGATCTAGTCTATGAAGTCTTTCCTCTTCCTTGCTTGTATGAGGGGGGAGGATAAAATGTAGGCAAAGTTATCTTTTGTGACAGATGAAAATCTGAAACAATTTTTGGCAGAAAAGAAGGTTTAACCCTAAAACTACTTTGTCCTTATAAAAGATGGTGCGAGGAGGTCCGCTCGAAAGCGCCTCCAACTCACTTACCCTGCGGGCTGATGTCAATGCTACAAGAAGGATTGTTTTTAACGTAAGGAGCCTTAGTGGGCAAGAATGTAAAAGCTCAAATGGAATACATGTGAGAAATTTTAAAACTAGATTTAGATCCCACACCGGAACCTAGAAAGGTACTGGGGTAAAGACATTATTTAAACCTTTTAGGAATTGAATTATCAAGGGTATTTTAAAGTAAGATTCTTCTTCAGAAGAGCGCTTAAAGATGGATAGCGCTGCCAAATATCCCTTTATTTTCCCAAGCTGGAGCGCCAGATTGGCCAAATGCAACAGAAAAGATAAAATTGTGTTGATATTACACTGAAAAGGGTCCACATTCTTTTCTCTGCATCAGCTACTGAACTTGTTCCAATGACACCGATACAGAGACTTAGTTTCTGGCCTTCTGGCCGAAAGCAAAATCTCCATCACGTCATCCGGAAGGTCCCAATCCTTGTATCTCAGCCTTTCAGAAGCCATGCATGAAGGTTGAGTGTTCACCTTCGGATGGAGAACATGACCTTCCTGTCGCGAGAGAAGATCCTCTCTCCTTGAAAGACGTATTGGAGGGCAGATGGACATGTCGAGAAGGTCCGGGTATCACGTTCTCCTGGCCCAATCCGGAGCAATTAGGATCATGGTTTTCACGAACTTTCTCAACCTCCTGATTACTTGAGGGATCACAGGGATTGGAGGAAACACGTACAGTAGTTGGAACTCCCATTCCACCACGAACGCGTCCCCTAGAGCTCCTCTCGGGGGAAATTCCCTTGAGCAATACTGTTCACACTTCCAGTTTACCTCGGTCGCGAACAGTTCCACTTGAGGGGTTCCCCAAAGGGTGAAGATCTCCAGAAGGACTTCCTGAGCCAACTCCCACTCTTGAGAAACTGCTCTGCCTGCTCAGAGCATCTGCCACCGTGTTCTGCTCTCCGGCTAGGTGAACTGCCGAGAGAGATTCCTTTTATTGCCCAGAACCAGAGCTGCATTGCCTCTCTTCACAGTGGTAGTGATCCTACGCCTCAACTTTTGTTGAAGTGGTACATGGCTACTGTGTTGTCCGTCATTATTAAGACAGTCTTTCCTTGTACAGGGGGCAGGAAGGCCTTCAGCGCTAGTCTGGTTGCCCTCAGCTCCAACAGGTTTATGTGTAGTTTGGACCGCCCATTGTCAGATCGTTGGTATGAGCTCCCCACCGCATGAGTGAGGCGTCCGTTAATACTGTTAACTCCGGCCATGGTTGCCATAAAGATCCCCCTTTGAGGAAGTTGTCGTTGCAAGCCCACCATAGCAGATCCTGAGCAACTGCGCTCGGGACTTGCAGAAGATCTGATGTACTCCCCAAAAACTGGGACCACTGAGTTCAGAGGGACCATTGAAGGGATCTCATTCTCAATCTGGCTTCTGGAACCAGAAAAATGCAGGATGCCATGAGGCCGAGCAACCTCATAAAATCGAAGGCCAGCAGATGCTGGGCTTTCTGGAATTTTGTTACCATCTGCAGAATGTGGAGAGCTCTTATCTCGGGAGGCAAGGCTTTGCCCGAGGAAGTGTCCAAGACTGCTCCGATAAACTGGAGTCTTTGGGATGGTATCATGTGGGACTTCTTGAAATTGAGGGAGAAGTCCAGATTGTGAAGGAAGCCACAGGCGATCAGATGTTTGAGCTTGTTCGGGAGAACGTACTCTGATCAACCAGTTGTCCAGGTAGGGGTAGACTGGAACCCCCCCCTCTCCTGAGACTCGCTGCCACTACCGCCATCAGCTTGGTGAAAACCCTCGGGCGGAGTTCAGCCCGAATGGCAGAACTCGAAACGGATAGTGAGAAACACCAACTGCGAACCTCAGGTACTTTGGTTGGTATCATTGGACCTTTAGGATACTTACTTTCATGTGCCAATCCATCCCAAACACAGTCTTGGAGTTGAAGAGCCTGAAGGATCTGAGAAAGGGTTACCATCTTGAACTTGTCCTTTCTCAGGAACTTGTTCAAGTTTCTTAAGTCCAAGATGGGTCTCAATCCTCCATCCTTCTTTGGGATGAGAAAATAAGGGGCGAGTACCAACCCTTGTTCCTTTCCGCCACAGGTACATGTTCTATTGCACCTTTCTCTAGCAGGGTTAAAATTTCCTGCAAAAGGAGCGAGTCTGGAATTTTGGCCAAGTTTGCTCCTGGTGGATGATCCAGAGGCCTTTTTAGGAAGGGAAGGCAGTAACACCTTTAGCTACTGTTTCCAGTGCCCAAGCATCTGAAGTAATGCCCAGTCATTTTTTTCAGATGCTGAGAGATTCTGCCTCCCACTGGTGTACTGTATGGAGTGATATGGAGGCGGCTGCAGGAGCAGCTGAGGGTAAGGATGCCGTTCCTGAAGATGGCTTTGTAGTCTTTCCTCCACCACGAGTGACATTTCTTTTGCCCCTTTGAAAAGCCTGTCCTCTTCCTCCACCAAAAGAAGAGTAGTACCGAAAAGGACAACCCCTCCAGGAAGATGAGCCCAAAAAGGGTTTGAGGTTGTCGCATGGAGGCACTAAGTGATTTAGCTGCCGCTTTTGAGGTCTGTAGTTTTTCTAAGCTCTCATCAGCCTTACTACCAATCAGCCTCAAGCCATCAAAAGGCATGTTGAGAAGCCTGGCCTGCACATTTGGTGCAAAACCCGACTTTCTCAACCACGTAAATCTGAGTAGCACTGTGCTTGATGCCATGGATCTGCTAATACTTTCAGCAGTATCCAGTCCAGAATGGAGACATTCCCCCATTGCCTCCTTCCCGTCTTTGACAATATTCAGGAAGCCTTCCCTTTCCTCGCCTTCTGGAATATGTTCAGCCGCCGCTGAAATGCATTCCGATAGGGTATGTGTGAACATGGCCAGGGTACAGGTGACATTGGTTGACTTTAAGGCCATACTACCCGAAGTAAAAACCTTACGGGCCCAAGCGTCAACCTTCTTATCCTCCCTATCCAGAGGTATGATTGGATATGCAGTTTGTTTCGAAGTAGTTTCAGCCTGAATAACCAGACTTTCTGGAGTGGGAGGTCTATTCAGATACTCGAGATCAGAAGTAGAAGTTCTATACTTCTTGGGAAAATTGCTGTTTACCGCAGCAATGTTGTCGGGGGTTTCCTAGTTCTTTTCCACTGTTCTCTGAAGCGCCCTATGGAAGGGGAGAACTGGATCTTTCTGGGGGCCCGAACTATTATGTCCGTCATATCGTCCTGTTCAAAAGTGGGTGAGGCTCTACCCCAGCCCGTATATTCTACCACTCTATTCATCAACCTCCTGTACCCTGAATCTGCATGGTCATGTCTAGCAAAACTACAATTCAGGTGACCTGTCAATGCCACTAGCCGAATGCAGTCTCTCGCACAGGTCTCTCATCTTAGATTCAGGGTCTATAAGTTCCTCAGGAACCTGTCTAGTGCCATATTGCACTCCAAAAGGAGAGATTATCTTCCGAGCCAGTTTCTTCAAAAATGGAAGACAAACTTTAAAAAGTCTGATTTTGGTAAGGGTGTAAATCTCTCTTCCTCCTGATTTTTCATCGAAGGAATGGAGGGTTTCTTTGAAGGTGTCGAAAGAATCTTCGACGAACCCGATTAAGTCTTCGACAAAGGGGTCAGACATTTTAGGCTTTGTTATTGAAGTTGTCGGCGCCGATGGCGTCAACGACGTTGCGGATGTTTGACAACTTCTGCTTTTATGGAGGTATCAGTGAAACACTCGACTCGAGGATTTCTCAACGCTATGTCGACTCGAGTTTTACGGGTTTCACCCATACTACTAGGTTTTACTGCAGTAGTTCCCGACTTCGCTGTGTCGTCCAATGGAGCGACCGGGTTCTGGCTCTTTTGGGGTTTCTTTGAGGGGAGGGGGCTCGAGGCCTCCTTCTCAAAGACATCCATCATTTTAATTAAAATCCTCCCATATTCTTGGGGAATCCGATTTTGTAGGACATCGAACCAATTCAGTCGATGTATCGGATGATGAAGATCTAGGTCTCCTTTTAACTTTAGAAGATGACGAAGATCGCCTCGATCTACTACGAGATCGGGATCTGTGTTTTTTGTGACGTTCCGATTCTTTTGAATCGGACGATTTCGTATGTTTTTTCGATGAGACCTTCGAAATGGCCTTCGACGCCTCCCGCCCCACTGCTAGTTTACCTTTCCTCTCACGGAGGGCCTTCTCCATCATCGACGGACAAGAGCCAGTGTCGCCAGTTCGATGATCTGAACCCAGGCACCAAAGACAGATACGGTGATAGACGTCTTCGAACCGCAGTCGATACAATTCTTAAACCCAGTCTTGGGTGTAGAAGCCGTAGATGACATTTTCCGACAGAAAATCTCGAAGCGCACCGTTCACGAGAGTGAAGCAATCGGAAAAATGAAACTGAAGCCTACGGGCGCGGCTTGAGCTATTTATACCAGCAGTGACGACACGGAACGGAGGCCGTTGAGGGACAATCGATGATATGACCTCGAGCACAGCGCCCTCTGCCGAAATGTTTTTTTTTTCCGAAGCAGTAAAGCTGGCGATGACTAATATCACAAGATGAGCAATAGGTGGGAGGACACAATCCATTTGAAGTGTAGTTTTCTGGGAAGTTGATGGCTGCTCCAAGCCCATTGTTTTGATAGATTTGTAATTTGTGCAGATTGTGCTGACTGGTGCCCAAATATAGCGCACTGCAGTAGTCCAACTTGGTAAGTACCAGAGCTCTGGCCAGGGCAATGCAATTATCCGTCGTCAGGAAGGGTCTGCAGGTGTTAATGAGCTTACACATGTAGGCAGTAGTGGATGTTGTGGCATCGATTTGTTTTCCTAGCGAGAGGGTGGCATCAATGTACATGCCTAGTGTTTTGAAGTCTTTTGAGACTGATGTCATGCCGTCAATATTAAAAGGAGTTAAATTTGTTGTCCAGTTTGTTAAGTCTGGCTTGGGTTCCCACTAGGAGAAGCTCAGTCTTGTCATTGAGGCAGAGACCGTGTTGTGCCATCCAAGCTTGGATGATAAGATGGATGTCATTGAGTCGTGAGTCAAGGCCGTGGTTGGCTGTGATGTGTATGAGAATGTGTGTCGTCAGCGTAATTAGTGTAAGATGCCGAATTCATAAAGTTTGTCAAATAGTGGTTTGGTGAATAATCTATAGAGTGTGGGGGAGACACAGGAACCTTATGGGTCCCTGCAAGAGACAGTCGATGGAGGTGCAGAAGCTGATGGTGCAAATACTCTGGTTGTTCTGTTAAGAAATGAGTGGCTCCACGTGATGGCATCATTGGAAAAGTGGGCTGCGGAATAGGTTTTTGCAGAGGGTTTTATGGTCAACCAGGTCAAACGCTGCTGAAAGATCTAGTAAGAGAAGGAGGGCCAAGTTGCCCGAGTCCTTGATGTTCTCAATTTGGGTTACTAGATCCATCAGGGCTGTTTCGGTGCCGCGTCTAGGTCTGAATTCGGATTGGCGTAGCCCTAGCAGTTTTTTGCTTTTCAGGTGTTGCTGGATCTGCACATAGGTTGCCCTATCTATCTTCAGGGGGAAGGGTACCGTGGTAATTGTTTGATAAAATGTTTTGGTTTAGGAGGTCCGGTCTGGCAAGGCGACAAATGTGTTGAGCAGTGAAAATTATTTGGTTTTGTACATAATAGAGCAATTGTCGCGTCTATTTAAAAAAGAAAAGGTAGCAGGCGCTCCTCTCCAGAAAGAACATGGCATAACCTGTTCTGAGATGAGTTTGCAGCACACGCTTTTTGCTCATTATACCTTTCACAGATGGGAAATATCCATGTGCATATCAGTCTTTGTCCCGCCCACATGGGCAGTCCAGCACCAAAATGCTACGGCAATTCCTCTCTGAACAAGAGTCTGACAAACTCCATAGGCATCTCGTATTGCGACACAGCATCGTCGGTACAATGTCACAGAGAAGTCCTTTGGATTTCTGCTATTGTTTAACCTTTTAACTGCCATGGGTTCTCCTCCCCCCCCCCAACCTCCCATTGCCAAGGACTTTTGTTGCTGATTATGGTATTTCGTCATTCAATGCCTTCTAGCATTTTCGGTTTCATTAACCTCTTAATTGCCAAGGACAAGTTCCCTCGCCCTTAGCACTTAAGGGGTTAAATACCTTCTCTTAGATAAACTGTTTCCAAGAGTAGTAAAGTAAAATTGACTTTACTTACCCTTTTCTTTGTAGACCCAGCAGAGCACACACCAGCTTATGTGGAGTGCTGGGGGGTGGGTACTTAGTATCCCCTTTGTCTACCTTCTCATGTAAAGATTTGTACGTTACTCTCACTACATTTAATGGCAGTGGTGTATTTTTCCTTCCATTGTGCGTTTGTCAGGTCCCTGGGTAGTGAGGCTTTTATACTGCTGTTTTAGGCAAAGTTTGGGTTGAGTTCACAATATTTCCTTGCTCATGTTAGTTCGCTGCCATTCTCCCAGTACAAGATGGCTACAGACTACAGACTACTGTGATGCAGTTTGGAACCTCTGGAGAGGTTCTAAACTGCCTTTCATTCAAGACCTGTATAGGAGTGGTCACAGCACTCAGGAGCTCCATAGAAGACTTAAAAAACTAAAGAAAAGAAATCACGCCATCAGGAGAAAAATACATCAGAAAGAGCCAGAGACAAGATTCAGATAAGTGACTGTTAATGAACTAGAGAAAACAGTTAAGTTAAATGAAAATTGCAAGTTCAGAATTGTTGTGGAGATCTGTTTACTGAAAGTATAAAGAAGAGCATTTGTTTTCCATTGTGAAACTTCTGGCTTCTCAGTGAAATTTGTAAATAATGTAAAATATTTGTAAATGGACATTTGACCACGCGCAAGCATTCGTTTGAATTAGAAGACTGTTCAGGTTACGCGCGAGTTTTAAAAGCATTGCAATGCTCGTCATTAGCGTGTTGCATGAGCTGTTAGAAGAAAGGACCTAGCGGCGAGGCCCAATGTGTCCTTTGAGTCAGGAAGTTAGCACGTAACATGATTCCGTAGTCAGCTGAGTTACGCAGTAATAATTCACAGCCGAGGTGATCGGAGAATGGTTTTCTGAGTGCGCGTTTTGGTTCCAGTTCATCAGTCAAAGCGCAGTCATTGAGCTGTTCATGCGCGTGTTCTGTTGTAACGGATTGAAGCAAGGAGTGAGTAAAAAGCTATCTGAATGTAGCTGCAACATTTACTTTATTAATGTGAAGTCCCTTAAGATACATTCTTTAAAGATGAAAGCAAGATGGAACTTTGAGACAGTGCTGAGTTAAGAATGAGACTGTATTGCAACTAAGAAACCATTTTAAAAACAATAAAACAAATTTATAGTGAATGCAAAATTAAGCAGAGAAAATAGTTTGTTTTAAGGTAAAGCAAAAGTCAAGAGGAGTATGGTTTGCAAGCAACAGTTAAGGAGTAAGTTACAGGAGCGTTTTGCAGAAGAATCAGTAGTCATTGAAGAGTACCTCAGTTACAAGTTGGCAAGCAAAGTTTAAAGAACTACTGCATCTTCAAAGATTGCCTCTTAGCATTTAGCAGAGGCAGACCGGTAAAGGAGGGGGTAGGAAGTATAGTATATATTCTACCCAAAAGCAAGAGAGTGTTGTGTCTAATGTAAAACCATACTGTGTTATTTTCAGGGTTTCCTGTGTTCGAAGTCGTCTGGAAAGTTGAAGGGAACCAGAAGAATCCTGTCAGTTTGTTTTTTTCTCCACTTCCCCTTTTCCCCAACTCAGCAGTTCCACTTGACTGTTGGGTGGGCGGTTTGGGGAATCCGGTGGGCTATTCATCTGCTCCTGCAGGATTTCGGCGCTGGGACCTGATCGCGTTTTTACCACAGGCTGAATACTCAGCTGCAGTATCGCACACATGGGTGCCGATTTTGTCAAAATGGCCCAGTCTTTTGTCGCCATTTCTGAGTGAGGTCCTTCTTGAGATTTACTCTGCGCGCCAAACCATGTTTGGTACCTTTGTTCATTGTTTTTGGCGTGATTCATGAGTGAAACCCACCTCTGGCTCCAGAGTGTATCAGGGCAGAAGCGAGCGAGGTGCCTGAAACACCCTGTGCTTCGTCTCCTTGGTTACAGGAATGCACCAAAGGGTGATTGGCTGGAGGTTGACCTTGGAGGACAGCCACCCTGCTGTGTGATTGACAGCTAGGCTGCAAATGAATGGGAGAAAGCTGCATACTTTTGGCTTGGAAAGCAGAGTCGACCACCGGACGAAGGAATCCGAAGAAGAACTTGGAAGACACACCTGCTGCAACTCCTGGACTGCCGGTGTGCCCAGTGAAGCCCTGCTGCAGTGCTGAAGCTCCGAATTCGCCTCGATTAGAGAAGACTTGCAACGGATGACTTCTCCCCTTGGGTTGGTGGGACCAATCAACCCCAAAGTGAACTTGTATGGACATCCTCTCAGTGCTGGCTGTACTTCCATTGCTGCAGCAGGTACCAAAGTGCCAGGGAGAGGAACACCAGAATGACTGTATCGTCTTTAAGTCGGACCCGAGCGCCAGGAAGATCCTCCTGACTCCCAGAAAGCAAGACTGACCAAGCCTGAGCCACCTCAACCGAGTGCTGGACCCCGGATGCGGGAGAGTCAATAGTGGTATGCAGGAACCGCAGCATTGCTGTTTGCGAGAGCCTCGAGGAGCTGAAACCGCGAAGTGCTGCTGATCTGAAGTTTGCCCATTGCTGCCACAGACCTTCAATTCGTAGTGTAGGAGTCTCCAGACGTCCTCCCTCTTTGCCCTGGAACAACCTGTGATAGGAACAGAATCAGCTCTCCTCTCAATATGGGACGACCTAAAAACAAACGCAGACTCGGGCGTACCGCCCTGATTCTCCTTGATCGGTCTGCAGCTTTCGACACGGTCAACCACACCATCCTCATAAAGAGGTTAGAAGGACTAGGGATAACAGACACTGCCCTACTATGGATCAAATCCTTCCTAACAAACAGAAACAGTATGGATGAAACCTTTTAAATCCAAACCCAGAGACTCCACGTGCGGAGTACCACAAGGTTCTTCCTTATCCCCGCTGCTATTCAACATCTACATGTAACTACTAATCAAACTCATCAAAAAACACGGCCTAACATGCTACAACTACGCCGACGATACTCAAATAATCTTCAACATACAAGATACCAGAGAAGAAAACATCACACTAGAGAATTGCCTTCGTGACATATTCAACTGGATGAACCTCAACCATCTCAAAATCAACCCAGGCAAAACAGAGAATGATCGTATCAAAAAAGGGAGAAGACAAACTACATCCCCTGGCCAAGAGAGCTTGGCACCACACCAGAACCATCATCAACTGTAAGAAAACCTAGGGGTCCTGATGGATAACAATCTCACTCTAGAACCACAAGTAAACTCTGTAATCAAGAAATGTTGTACTTCCTTCTGCGAGCAGCAAAAAGGATCCTACCGTTCCTGTCGTTTGCCAACAAAACACACACCATCATCACTCTGATCATGTCTAGAGTAGACTATGCCAACAGCCTATACATGGGCATGCCCGAACGACTTCTAAAAAAACTGCAACGCATACAAAATGCAGCAGCCAGACTCCTCCTCAAGTTACCCCGAAGAGAACACATCACACGCGCGCTAAAAATACTACACTGGCTACCACTAAAACAGCAAACAAAGTTCAAGTCCATGTGCATCACGCACAGAGCAATACACAAATACACAAACAAGGCGCATAATTCCTAAGCGACAAACTACTCCTACATCAACCGACAACAACACTAAGATCAAGCACTGACATACGCCTGGAACCAAAACCCTACAACAGGAAAAAACTGAGGATCCTCTTTTTCCCACTAGACACCCAAAACCTGGAATGACCTACCTAAGAATATACGGAACACAACAAACCACCTAGCATTCAGGAAACTCCTCAAATCATGGCTCTTCACAGGGTAACCACAACAGAGACGCACCAGAATGCGCAGACATTACAACAACGATGAAAATAACTCCAATCCCGGCCACTACCAATCTGGACAAACACTCAAACCAAAGAACTAACCACTCGACAGAGCATAAGATATCACAGAAAATAGCCCAAAAGGAAGACTCCAGAGACTGACCACATACGACCCAGACGAAAGCCCTCAAGTGACTCACCCACTCGCGCGTACCGAAGCACCATATCCAGACGCATTTCGATAGAATTGAGAATATTAGCATGGCCACACTTGATATGATATGGTATTTGTAACGCGCCTAGACACAAGTGTTTCAAGGCGCGACGAGGCAGGGAGGGAGGGAAACAAGGGGAAAACAGACAAACGATCCTACTAGGCCAGGTGTCATTCAGATCGCGCAAGTGCAGAGGTAAGGGGAAAAGGAGGAAGTGCAGGGGGGAGGAGGTGGGGGGGGGAAGTGCAGTACAAGGTAAGTAGCGTAAAAAAAAAAAATAAAAAAAAAAATAACAATAAAATAAAATAATAATAAATAATAAATAGAAAGGGCCAGCTGGTGGCAAGTGCGAGGTAAGTGCAGAGCAAGTGCTGGGAAAGGGGCTGTAGGGATACAGTGACAGTCCCACAGTGCAGGGGGAGCCGGGGAGGCAGTGCAGGTGGAGAGTGGCTGGGCCCTGGACCGAGGTTGCTGATGAAATTGTGGCCATTGGCCTGCGTCGCATCTAGAGGGGACTTTGAATATATATTGCCTGGTAACGAAGTCAACCCTGATTGGCTGAGCCTCCATCTTCTCCTGCAACGCGAAACCGGAAGGCAATAGCCGGCCTTTCCCAACTAAGGCCGCTCACATAAGGCCATCCTCTGCCTTAGCCTGCCTTAGCCGGAAAGAGCCGGACAGAATACCCGATACTACAGCCACAAATACTTTGGTAAGAAAGCCCACCTAACGCCCTACTGTGATGACTCGTGCGGAATAATAGCGCCTCGCTAGGCAGCAGTCTATTAACACCAGCCTACTGATCACCCTCCACCGGTCTACAATCGGAGCCCAGCCTGCATGGTTGTGTACTGACACCATATATATGGTATCTAAAATTTGTTATGTTTGTACTGATGCCGATATGCTGCTTTGCTGCTACTATGATGTATCCCTAGGCCTATATGGCACCATCCCGGACTATCAAATCTTACCTACACTCCAACTAATCTAACTAATCCCCTATTGCGGATGTAACTGTTTTATTGCACCCAGCCCTAGGTCAGCCCCCGCTAGACTATTGCATTTAGCCTACGCCAACTTACTAATTGTTGCTGATGTATCTATGCTTGTTGCACCTAGCCCTAGGTGAGCCCCCGCTAGACTATTGCATTTAGCCTATGCCAACTTACTAATTGTTGCAGATGCATCTATGCTTGTTGCACCTAGCCTCAGGTGAGCCCCCGCTAGACTATTGCATTTAGCCTACGCCAACTTACAAATTGTTGCTGATGCATCTATGCTTGTTGCACCTAGCCTCAGGTGACCCCCCGCTAGACTATTGCATTTAGCCCATGCTAACCTCCCAATTGCTGATTTACCCGTTTCCCGATATACATAGCCATAGATGGCTTTAGGGTGATTTACTGTACCTACACTGAGCCCAATAATTACTGCCACATCCGTAGGTGGCCTACCTTGCTCAGCACATAGACATATGCTGCTACATTGCTTTATCTTCACTCTGCCACTATCACCTCACCCTGATTCGTTATGTTGCTGCACCTATATACTATTTGCTACTTCACTGCATTCTGGGCCACAGCTACCCTCCTGACTGCACCAGTGCTAAGTGTCTCATCTCTGCCTTACACAACACACAAGACTAATGGTGATCATACCCCTACCATGCCGCTAAATTTGACTTCTGCCAATGAGCACTTAGTCTACCACTCCACCTCACCTACTGCAGCTTTTACACCGAGACTCTGTTCTACCCAAAAGTCCAACCCACTGCATGACTCTAATCCCTACCTCAACTCTCCTGCCTTATGGCTTCAACACTTTGCCACTAAACCTACACCTAATCAACCATGCCCGCTACACCTGAGAAATATTAGATCAAGATCCAGATTCCTGCACGTACCCAAACGTCAACCCATCAACCACACTAACCACTCTAACACCAGCCAAAATCATCCTGCTCCGATACCACCTGACTGCCTTAAAACATCGCCCAAAAATGAGGTGAGGGGTGCTCTTATCAATGCTAGATCCCTCACCTCCCATGCCCTTGATATCGCTGATCTCATTACCACACAAAACCTCGACTTTATTGCCATCACGGAAACATGGCTTCATGCAGCCTCAGGCCCTTTACTGGCACTTGCCATTCCCAATGGTTATTCCATTATCAGAAATGACCGTAACTCCAACCTCTCCAGAGGAGGCGGAGTCGCATTCATCCACAAAGATGACATCAACATAAGACAGATCCCCCAACATACAACTCAGTTCTGCTGAGTCCATTTCAGTCAAGCTCTCTCTCTCTCCCACAACAGCACAGCTACATTGCACCTCATTTATAGACCACCAGGTCCACTTGCAACCTTTGCTATTGACATCTCTAACACCTTGGCAGACAATACCAAACCCAACTCCCAAGTTCTACTCCTGGGTGACCTTAATCTCGGATTATTAGATCCTAATGATTCACATGCTAGCGGGATCGCCAGTAATATCTCAAATCTAGGATTCTCATTGCATACTCGAACCTACCCATTCCAAAGGGAGGACACTCGATTGGATTGCCGACTTAAACTGTAATACACATCATCTCCAACGACCCCTGTGCTTGGTCAGACCATCACAATCATTTTTGATATACCAGCCTCAGATTCCCATATCAAACCTACCATTGCGCCATCCATCCTTACAAGAAACAAAAAAAAAAAAAAGATATCACCAAGGCCAAATTACTCCCCTTGATCTTGCCCATTCTCAATAATCCTGCTCGCTCACCCGACGACCCTACGGTCATGGTGGACATCTTCAATCAAACCTTGCTCAAAGCTATTAACACCATAGCACCCCTCAAAACTAGGAAACCCAAACAGCGTGCACATCTTAACTCTTGGTTCACGCCTTACCTTAGAACACTTCGCAAAGTAAAGCGGAGTGCTGAAGCACTTTGGAAAATCTACCCTGCGAGACTAAGACAACCTCATTCTAGCAACCCTTAATTACAAGGAAGCAATCCTACAAGCCAAAAAAGACTTACAACCAACGTATTTCACAGGCTGAATCTAACAAAGGAGTTATTCAAAATTCTCAAAGAATTAGAAAACCCATCCTCCACCCCAGATAACTGCATTAAGGACAGCACTTGGTGTGAAAACATTCAAAAAGCTCTCCTTAATAAAATTGCCACATTACAGGCTAAAATTAATATTAAACAAAACTGCCTACAAACACCTTCCCATAGCAATCCGCTGACCACTAAACCCAGAAACCCTCCATTCACGCACACTCTGTTCAGTTTTACCCCCCTGACCATTAATGAGGTGGAAAGTATCATTAGGAAATTGAAACCTTCTAATTGTCAAGGTGACTCCTGTCCTACTCCTATCATCAAGGAATCTGCTCATGAACTGGCTCCCTTGAGCACTAAATTTATCAACTCATCATTCCTTTCGGGCATTGTTCCCGACAACCTTAAGGACGCCTGGGTCATCCCACTGCTAAAAAAAACAATGTTGGACCCTAGTATACCCACCAATTACAGGCCGATCACCACGGTCCCCTTCTTATTGAAAATTTTGGACAGGGCAGCGTATTTACAGATTCAAAAATACCTTGACAACAACAACTTGCTTGGCTCAAGACAATCTGGTTTCCGCCCCAAACATGGGACAGAAACACCACTACTAGATTTGAAAACCCAAATTGAGGACCTAAAAGATAACAGCAAATTAGCCTTACTATTACTCTTAGACCTATCAGCAGCATTTGATCTTGTCAACCATGAAATCCTCTGTCTCCACTTGAAATCTGCTGTCCACTTCTCCGCTTAAGCTACCAAATGGATCGGCTCCTTCCTGGACAACAGGCAGATGAGGGTATTCTCACCCACCGCTGCTGCAGAACCCATCCCGGTGCCATGCGGAGTACCTCAGGGATCATGTACCTCACCAACGTTATATAATGTCTTCACTAAACCACTGTTTGACGTTCTTGATTATCTGGGTGTCACCTACACCAATAACGCTGACGACACCCAGATACTCATCCCAATAACAGGAGACTACCTAGTGGATACAAAAGCCTTGAATGACATCTATCAAGTTATCCAAGCTTGGATGGCCCAGCACGAGCTCTGTCTTAATGACGATAAGACAGAGCTCCTCATCCTGGGATCCCAACAACAACTGAACAGACTTTAGACAAACCAATTCAGTTGTCTCGGCATCCGCCTATACATGTAAGCTTATTACAGCATGTCGCCCCTTCCTCACCACACAGAACTGTACTATCCTAGCCAGGACATTGGTCATGTCCAAACTAGACTATTGTAATGCCCTATATCTTGGGACTAGCCAACATAACCTGAACAAGCTACAGGTTACGCAAAATAATGCAATTAGAGCTGCCCTCAACATCTCCAGATCCTCTCACATCTCTGAGACCAGGAGAAGCTTACACTGGCTTTCAGTGACACAAAGAATTGTGCTGAAATCTCTTACGCTTACACACAAATGTCTGAACAACCAGGCCCCCCACCTATCTCTCCTCTCGCTTTTCACACTACACACCTACCAGTCTACTCAGATCAGATCAAGCACACTGTCTGACCATCCCCAGATACAAACTGCAGAAAGCCGGAGGAACCAGCTTCCCTGTCCTTGCGTCCAAACTTTGGAATTCGATTCCTTTACCTACTAGATCTGAACACTACCATTTTCAAACAAAGCACCAAATTATGGTTAGCTACCAATGTGGTCTAAATGACCAAACATATCTCAGGACCTCCCCTGGCTCAGCAATTACCTCCGCCTGTATGCTCCTCTTGCTACTTGTAGATATTGTGCTTTGCACTTTGTAAAATTTTATATTTATTCTTTGACTGTAGATATTATTGCACCTTACATTGTTTACGATGCATAACCTAGTGTATACACTGTGCTAACATGCCATCTTAAAATGTAACCTGTACTGTATTATACACCTGTGTCAAGATATGCGCCCGGTTGCCCTCGGGCCTGGCTGCGCTATATAAATAAAATACAAATGAATGCTAGCATGCCCTCCCTTAGATAGACTTATGAATATCAGCTTGTCTACATTTAAATAGAATTGAGAATATTAGTCTAGATAGGACTTCGAAAGTTAGAATGCCCGCACCTATGCGAATCCTGAAGACTAGCACAGGCCACACCAATAATTGTGGACATTAGCATGCGTCACATCTAGATGATTGATTGAAGGACAGCAAGCATGCGCCTAGATGAAACTTGAATGTTAGCGTGTGCCACACTTGGAATTGTGAACACCAGCCTGCGTAGCATCCAGATAGGGTTGCGAATGATAGCATGCCCTCACCTGGACAGATTTCTAGACGCTAGCTTGCAGCAAATCTGGATGGGACTGTGAATGCTGGCTTGCCCACACCCAGATCGAATTCTAAACATTGGCCCGCGCCGCATCCAGACAGAGTTGCGGGGGTCAACTGGTGCCACACTGGGACAGAACTGCAAATGCCAAAGGTCAGGTAACCCACTAACCAATATATGCTCAAACTCTGCATACTTATCTCACTCAAAAAACTCACACAACCATCTCTCGCACAACAAGCCGCACGCACTTCACAACACTGCAACACATAATCCTGACCAACAGCACACACGGCCTGTCACCGATCCAATACCCGCACCAAAGCTCAGCATCTGGTTATACAAAGTTGAAGCTGCTAACATAACACCACTCCTCTCACTATTTTACTCCCGCTTCACCTTACTAACCCACCCCACCCAATCATTTACAGATCCGCCAGAGCGCCTGGGGACCAATTCTGTTGGTGATGGTGCACGGTACAAATGCATTTAACATTAAACATTTAACAGGATCTGCAGACCTACACAGGAACAGAAGCCAGCTGGAACCACATTCTTCCAACCAAAGGTACTGTAAAACTAAGAACTTAACTCTTGTCATGTAGCCTTGCTTGTTCACATTTGAAACTTGTCTTGGTTGCCTTTGCAGAGTTGCATGGCGCTTTGCCCCTCCAGTGTTTCTCTTTCTATGAAAAGACTTCTAAAACATTATGCAAGACTTTTACTTACCTGCTTCAGAATATTTGTGTAACCTTTGTTTTATTCCCAAACCCTTTTGACACCAAACTCAGTATTGCTCCAAATGTACCAGTGATATATTAATGTCCACAGTATCCTAGTTATTTAAGTCACCTCAGGGTGTAGGAACCATCTGTGTGCCATCCCAAATGGGTACTTGCTGATTTATAGAAACTAAGAGGGTGTATTCTGCAGTGTATTTTTGTGTTATTTATTGCTCCCTTTGGAAAAAGGCTTATTCAAATGACTTAAATTAAAAATCGTTTAATCAAGAAACCTAGAGTGTAAGAGTTAATTTGAATACTTGTCACAGGGAATCTCTGTGTAAAAACCCTACTGCTCACATTGACCAGCTCTTGTCCCCACGACTGAGGCCCAGGAACACAGGATCTGCAGGACTACAAAAGGAACAGAGGCCAGCTGGACCCTTTTGTTCAGACCCAAGGTACTGTCTCTAACTAGGGGTACTTTCCTCTTGTGTAGCTTGCTTGCTCTCACCGAAAACTTGCATTTTCGGCCCCTTGCAGAGTTGCTTGCAGATTCTCTTTTCACAAGCCTCCCAGCTTCTGGCCCAACAGTGATATTTTTCTACAAAAACTCTAACATTGTGCAAGACTTTTGCGCTACCTACCAGAAGTGACTCAGCTCCCCTAGACTTTGTTCAATTGACATTGTCTGCCCTGGCTCTCTGCAGACTCTTCTTACCCTCGGTTTATCTGTCCCTGAAAAAGTCATACATACGTTACTTGTATAGCTGGGTAGTTAACCATATTTCATTGGGGGATTGTAAAGTGCTTACTTTTTGGAGATACTAGTTAACCTTTGTTTCCTTTCCTAACATTTTTAGTATTGCATTAAGTGTTAAAGTGATATATCAATGCCCACAGTGTCCCAACTATTGAAGGCAGCTCAGGGTGTGGGAAGTATGTGTGTGGCACATCCCAAAAGGGTATCTATTTAACTGAAAGAGTATTTTTGAAGTGTATTTTATAGTCCTTTCTAAAGGCGGCTTATTTTCCAACTTAAATTAAGAAATAATTATTTTAATGAGTATAAGTGTTACTTGAATACCTGTCACGTTGAACCTCTACAGCTCACACTGACCCATCCTTCAAGAGGTTTAGCTGCTCAGTCACTCTACCAACGTGTGCACTACATACCTATATCAAAGGTTGGGTTGTCTTTTGCCAAGAGAACAGGGCTGGTGCAGTCTCTCACAGGGTTACTACATAAAACCTTGCCCAACATTCTGCGTTATCATTAAAAGACGAAAAACAATCCTGGCCTCTATAGGAAGCCAGTGCAGGCTCCTTCTTGCAGCTGATGTAGGGTCCCTTTTCCTGATGTCATCACAATCCTGACCGTGTTATCTTGCATTACCTGAAGGAGTCCTATCTTGGTTTTAGCCACACCAATAAGCAAGATGCTGCAATAATCCAGCCTGGAGCCAATTAGTGCTCTGACAAGTACCTCACAGTTTTCTTTGGATATGAAGGGACAGGCTTGCAACAGGTTTGATGTAATACGAGGCCGATTATACCATTTTACCAACCTGAGCCTTCATCGTAAGATTGCAATCAAGATAGACACCCACGGTTTGATCTTTACTTTTGGTGTCTATGACACACCCATCAGTACAGAATAGAGCATATTCCGAGCCCATTTTCCCAGTTTTTGACAGGGTGCCCACCAGCATCAGCTCGGTGGTCCCACTATTCAGTGCCAACCATTTTCACACATCCAGCGTTGAATCACTCCATACACCCGAGTAATGGGCTATTTGGTCCAGCATGATTACCTGAGAGATTGATGACACATTGAGTGTCATCAGCGTAATTCGTAAAGTTGATTTTATGTTCGTCAAAAAGGTCAAGAAATGGGATAATGAAAATATTATAAAATGTGGGAGACAAACTGTTGGCAATATTTTCAAAGAAATGGTAAATAATCTTAACCCGTCAACCCCAGAACCTTTTGCTTTACTAGTACGATATTTTTCCTTAATACCTCTGTCAGTGGGAACCTTTTTCCACACTCACTGAATCTTGTACTCTTTACGGTTGTCTTTTTTTTACTCACCATAGTGAGTTTTAAAGTTATCCTCTTAAACAACGTATTGGCAAAAAGTGCCTGCTGCTGGGTTGACCAAGGGGCTCCCCTTTTAACTTTCTCTGGCTAACCTTGAAAGAACTACAGTTCCTAAGGGAAGAAAGGATCTTTGGATCCCTTTTACATTTTGTTAGGTGAAACCAGCACACCCCACCTTGTGTGGAGTGCTGGGGAGATACAATGCATCCCCTTTCACACTAAAACTAACAATTCTGTTACAGGGACACTTGGCTGGTGGCAGTGATAACTTGTATTCAGTTTGGTGCATCTTTACCGCGGGATGTGTTAGTAAAGGCACCCAAGGGTGCTCATTTTACCGAAATAGCCCCAGTGTTCTTTTTTGGCCATTTTAGTGTTTGTCCTTTCTTATTCTTTCCCCTGACATCCAGGGTGGGGAATTTCTTTGTGTGAATTTTTATCTTCGGCGTGAGTCCCATGGACTCCGTGCCCAGAATCCAGTCCGTCATTCAGGGCAGGAAGCAAGCGAGGAGTCCAAAACTATGCAACCCTTTGTCTTCCTCCTTGCCTAAAGGGGGACAAATCCCAGTGGGGGGCTGGCTGTCCTTATTGGACAACCTGACGCACCTTGTTGTAAAATGCAGGAATATAATGCACAAGTTGTGCTGTAGTTCCTGTTAAATACTGCGAACCTGGAAGCTGAAGACCAGTCAATCACTGGAACCAAAAATGAAGATCAAGGATAAGCGGCTAAAACCATTTCCAGCACCCGGAGAGCCTGCTGTGTAACTGAAGACTGCTGTAGCCCTTCCTTTAAATCAACCTGGGAACTCCAAAAGCAACAAACATGAGGCAGAGCCTGGCGAGATCCACTAGACCAAAGACCTGCATGTTGAGCCATCCCAGGCGCTGCAGCAACCTTGCAGGGCTGCAAAAACCCAATACCCTGGGACCACGAGCCATCATGCGGTACGCGGTCTTCCGAATCTCACTGAAACTTTGTGGGCATCTGGGTGGATATCCAGAGATATCTCCAGAGACACGAATAGAGTCTCAAAAGTCCCCTCAGAGTGCTGGACCTTTGTAACGATGCGAATGCAACCACAATTTGTCTTCCTACTTCTGTGCTCCTTGAAAAGGTGCCAAATCCACAGAAACACATTCAGCCGCGAGGAAAACCTTGCCTAGAGCCTTCTCCATTGATCCCTGCTGCAATGTTCCTTCTGAGGCCTTGTTTTCAGTCACTACGACAATGAATCCACTGACTGGGTATTTGGCTGCAGATCCTGAAGTCATCATGCTGCAAAATCTGAGGTACTGTGTTGACTTGGGTATGTACTTACCTTAAATCCGTTAGGATTTTTGTGTAGCTGTGGGGTGTTTTCTGTGATGGGGACGCCTCTCATCCAGTGCACCTAGACCCACTGCCAGAATCCTGCTATTGCACCCAGACCCACTGCCAGAATCCTGCTAGGTTATCTTCTGTGAAGCCGCTGGACCCTTTAACTCTAGAAGTAAAGTACTCACCACCTGTTTGCCCAGTCTTCCTAAGGTACTCTGACTTTTGCTACTTAAGAACCTATTCTGACAATGTCTGTTGGTCACTAGATCCTAGTGATCCCCCACCCCCTTCTGCCACGGAGAACACTCGTGCTCCAAGAAGAAGGGAACAACTTTTAAGGGATTGGGCCTTTTGCCTAGAAAAGAAAATTATTGTTTAAAAGTTACTTACTTGCAAAAGAGTTGGTTGGTAACTAACTCCAAGAGTGAACAGTTACAAAAGTCCTTACTTACCTTGGATGGGTGAAGCACTGTTCTTAAAAAGTATGGTTAACATCTTTCTTTCCTTAGAAACTGTTTTGGCATTCTAATAGAAAGTAGATGTGAAGGTATATTACTCGCCTGTTATTAGGTTGTGCCTCTTCCCAAAAGTAACGTTTTGATTTTGCCTGTTAGGATAATTGTACGAGTGTCCCCCAATTGGTTCTTGCTTCCTCGACTTGCTGCTAGACTGTCCAGAATAAGTCTATTAGGTTGTTGTCTTCCTAGAATATTTTTGAGTCATTCAGTAAAGTATAACAGTGGGTTTTGCTTTCCCTGTACTGCTGTAGACAGTTTTTGGTGCCAATTGTCCCTCATGGGTCATACATAAATTACTTGAATAGTTGGGAAAGATCTAACGTGGACTCCATTGTGAGATTTATAAAGTAATATGGGGTTACTTACCTTGAGTTAGCTGCGTGCCATCCAAAAATAAGTTACAAGAGTTACTGCTTATCTCAATCTGCTTCACTGCTCTCAAAAGCACCTGTAGTTGAATATTACATCCATAGGTTTTACTCACCTAGTATAACTGTGTTATCACAAAAGTAGTTATAGGTTTTTACTGTACCTGGAATAAGTGTTCCACTATTCATAAAACGTATACTGTCCAGATGACTGATGTGATTTGTTATTGAGCGTCATTTTACAACTGGTAGGGTCTACTGCCCTGCCATTCCTGAATGTAATTGTGAAAGTAAGCATTGGTTTTTACTCCCCAAGAATAGGTGACCTTTGAGGTCTATGGAGTTGCTTAGACTCCATAAACAAAACAAAAAAAAATAAGAGGTAACATTCACACAAAAACACGAGTGTGGAAAAAAGGTCACGCTCTCCAGGGAAAAAAATCAAGTCCTCAAACTCCAGCAAAGTTGCTGGGGGTCTCTAAGGTGGAGGGAATTAGCACATTTTTGAGAATTCTCCCTAACATGGTCTACTTGTTCGCAGTATTTAACAGGAATTACAACTAGTAATACCTAGTACGATAGCTGCTCGTCTGTCTCATCTCTCACCCCCCCTCCTTATCTTTGTCATAGCTCTTACTCTATCCGAATTGTCATCCGACCTAGTACGAAAGCAGTTTTTTTGTCCCCCTCTCCCGCTTACCCCTCTAGCACTACTTGAAATGTTGTCAGGCCTAGTACGATAGTTGCTTGTTTCTGTTCCTCTCCTAACTCCGCCCCTCTTGTCAACTCTCCAGCTCCATCAGAAATGTTGTCAGGCCTAGTACGAGAATTGCTTGCCTATCCCATCTCCTTTCCCCATCCCTTTCTTTGTCATAGCTTTTGCACTATCTGAAATGTCGCCAGGCCTAGTACAATAGTAATTATATCACATTCTTAATGCCTCAAGGCCCTGTAAGAAAGTTGTATTTTCCTTTACCCCCCTCCCTTGCCTTGAACCGCTGTGAAAAACATTGTGTATAGATGTATACAAATAAACTACTGCATTCTCTCCCTGCATTTTACAAGAAGGGGCGGTCTGGGTGTTTATTCAGGACAGCCACCCCACCGCTCCCCACTGTGATTTGTTCCAATTCAGGCAAGGAGGAAGACAAAGGACTGGAGTTTTGTACTTCTCCCTCGCTCCCTGCCTTCAAAGACAGACTGGAGGCTCGGCAGGGACGTCAGGGGAAGGAACAAGAATGACAAGAAACCCTAAAATGGGGAAAATAAAAAAGACATGGGCCATTTGGGTAAAATGAGCACCTTTAGGTGCCTTTACTGCAGCTGTCAACACAGCCCACAGTAAAGGTGTTCCAAATTAATACAAACTATCACTGCCACCAGCCATTGAAGGTAAACTTGTCCCTGTAACAGAATTGTCACAGTTTTAATGTAAAAGGGGATACATTGTATCTCCACAGAACGCCACATAAGGTGGGGTGTGCTGGTTTCACCAAATAAAATGTAAAAAGGGATCCAATGATCCTTTCTACCCTTGGGAACTGTAGTTCCCTCAAGGTTAGGCAGAGAATGTTGAACAGGGGAGCCCCTAGAGCAACTCAGCACCAACATGCACTTATTGCCAAAAAGTTGTTAAAGAGGATTACTTTAAAAAGACACTACAAAGAGTCTAAAAACTGACACCCATACGAAGAGTAAAATATTCTGTGAATGTGGAAAAGGATCCCACTCAAAGGTAGAAGGAAAAATGGCCCACTAGTAAAGAAAAAAAGTTCTAGGGTTGCCACGTGTCAGGAAGATGTACCAATTCTATGAAACTCTTACCTAACATACAGTTCTATATAAAACCGGCAGTTCAATCAAGTAGGGGGGATTTCTTCCTTCCATTGGCCTCATTTCACAGCTCCACAAAGTAGGGGGTGGGGGGAGAACGGGGGTGGTGACTGCCTTCCCCTGGCCTTCACGCCACTGATGAACCCATCCAGTGACTCACTTGGACAGACCTGGTATTCAACCTTACCAGGTACTGCGAAGAAGAGGGCTTGTTTGAGGACCTTGTCCTCATGCAGGGTTGGTCCTGGACCCATGTGCATACTTGGTTGATTCTTCAAAGTATACCTGGCACACTCCACTGTCAGGAATACCCCCTCTCCACCAAAAGGTCCTTGCCCCAGTTACAATTTCTTATTCTTGGGTCCCAGACCCCTTCACATTGGTTTCTCTTACTCAGGTCCTCAATACCTGTACACTGACTTCGGGTCCAAAACCTCTGCATTTGTATTTTACTTTCTTGGGTCCCAGACCCTTTTGTATTGGCCTCTGGGGTGACAGACCACTTCACATTGGATTCTTGAGTGCCCTTGAGGTCCATGTGCCTCCCCTGTACCTTCTGCATGGGCTCTCTTGTCTCCCACAATAGTCTATGGTCCTGCACACATCTTCCGACGGCTTATACGCCTTGTTTCCGGATTCCTCTTCGCACGTTGCCATATGCGGTTCCCTGGGAACCCAGCTGAAAGCATCTGCTGGACAGTCTTACTCAGCGCTCTTCCGCATCAGGAGCCTCAATCTCTTCGTCTTCAGTTCTCTTCTATGCAGGTAGGGACAATGTCGCTCCTTCTGCCACATCTTGGTCAGTAGCTGCAGGTTCAGCTCTTCCTTGTGCACTGTGGTTTCCTTGCTCGCAGAGCCTCTGGGAAGGGACTGGCAATATTGTTAGTCCTTCGCGCCTTTTTAAGTTCCACAGAACACACGCTAGACTGCTCAATGAGATAATCTTGCGAGTTCTTTCTGTTGCAGAACATTTTCCTCATCCCAGTATATTGAGCTGACAGTTCAGTGGAGTCAGCCCTAATCATCCTCGTCCCAGTACTAGTGGTAGTGTTGCTATAGCATAAATACATGGCGGAACTTATGTGATCCGAAGGAGGAAAAGGTGAGGGAAGAAAGGTGGGTGAGAGTGTATTATGACATGCAGAGTATTGCATCTGTTCTTTCGGGGGACCGAAAGGGGACGTCGGCATAGGCCCGTCTGAAACACTATCCCTATCGTGACGTGTGTAGTACCCAAAATCCCTCACGCGCCGAGGTCCCTCAGATTGTATTTTTTCTGCCATGAGGGAGCCCAAGGCTATAGTGAGTGAGTACATGAAGAGAGAAAGCAGTAATAAGTCTATGTTCCTTCCACTCCGAGCGGGGAGGCAGGGAGGGCGCATGTGAATCTAAGCAGATACAATCATCAGAAATGCTTTTACGGTAAGTAATGCAGGTCTTCTGATGCTTGTTAATCTGCTTAGAATCACATGCTGTGCATAGACTAGCGAGCAGTACCTGGAGTTGGAGGTGTCATATTCTTCTCATATTGCCCACCCGAGCACGCCTTCCACCCGAGGTAAAAACGTCTGCTCAGACCCAAAATTAAAGTTCCCAGCACCAGACGTGGAGAAATAAGGGAAGACTCCAAAATGGTTTCTGTGGACCGTGAGGGAAGAACGGCCATTTTGTCGATGCCTGAGGAGAACTGTGTCACATGTGCAGATGAGACAAGAGTCTCCTCAGACTTTAACATCTTAGCCTTGACACAAGGATCCTCGGCAGAGCCGGTACTGGGGAAGGGGGGGGGAGCGGGGTCTCCAATGTTTACTGGACATCTTGGAGGTGGCCCCAAAATGTACCTCCAGGAGGAAGAACCTCGGCAGAGCCGGTAAAAACAGGAATTATGGTTTAGGACCACCCTTTTTGAACCCCTCGACAGAACCGGTATCACTGCGTACCTGAGTGCGGGTATGCTGAGTAATCACGCTTACAGACAAGACCTTCAAAGCCGGTCTCTCGGTTTTGTCGGTACAGACCTTAGCCTCAACAAGAGGAACCTCTGGTTTCATCCTGGTATGTGTAGCTCCCTCGTGAGGGGCCTCAAGCCGTGGCATGGTACAGAAAGCTCCAGAAACCGAAGCCTCAGGGCGTACCCCGGTGACCAAAGCCACAGATGAACTGGGCTGATGTTCAGCACCAGACAGGTGAACCTCAGAATGTGGTCCGGTCTTTGTAGGTCCATAGTGGGAACCCTCAGAGAAAACTCTGGTATGTATATTAGGCTTGTGAGGTACCTCAGGGGAAATCCCTGGTGGTAGAGCTGCTCAAGCCCCTCCTGGACCTAGAAGACCCTGTGAAGGAGTCCCCCCCGGCCATGGTACCCTAAAAAGTAAGGAACTTACTGTGCGTCTCTTCTTTTCATCAATGAAACGCTGAAGATGAGGAACACGCTGAAATACGTCCTGCCGCCGAAGAAGTCGGCGCTGGAGTGCCCAGACAAAGAGGGAATCACAGTAGAAACACGAATCCCAGCGATGGTCCGGACCGTGACACTCCAAGCAGAGAGAAGAAAAAGTTACTTACCAACTGTAACGTTCTTTCGACTGGATGTTCCTCCCACGTATTCCTCATCTTGTGATGATTCGTTTCGCCAGCTTTGCTGCATTGGAAAAACATTTTCGGCAGAGGGCGCTGTGCTCGAGGTTGTGGCGTCGAATGTCCCTCGACAGGCTCCGTACCGTGTCGAAGTCACTGCTGGTATAAATGGCTCGAGCCGCGCCCGTTGGCTTCAGTTCTGTTTTTTTGAGGAAATACTCGTTGAACTTATAGGCCTATGTTGTGACTGATAGGCCCATCGTGAGAGGAAATTGCAAGAAAGTATAAACTACACTGCGGGGTAGGTTGGGAGGGTCGATGAGGAATATGTGGGAGGAACATCCAGTCGAAAGAACGTTACAGTTGGTAAGTAACTTGTTCTTCGAATGGATTGTGTCCTCCCACGTATTCCTCATCTTGTGATAGACTCCCATAGCAGTGATCAATCTGGAGGCGGGGGTACTAGTTTTTGTTTTCATGTACAGAGTGAAGTACTGCTCTGGCAAATAAACCCTCATTTGAGGATGCGGTATCCAAACAGTAATGTTTGGTAAAAGTATGTATTGATGCCCATGTTGCAGCTGAGCAAATATCTTTTGCCGGGACTCCCCTTTTCAAAGCCGCAGGAGTGGCCATTCCCCTTGTGGAGTGAGCACGTAGCCCATCCGGTGGGTCTTTTCCCCGCTAGTCTGTAGCATTCCAATATAGCAAGAATAATCCAGCGGGATATGGTTTGTTTGGTCACCGCTAAACCCAATTTACGACCTGTGTATCCCACAAAGCGCTGGTCGTCTTGGCGTAATTTTGTCAATCTTGAAATGTAAAAGCTGAGGGCCCTTTTGGGGTCCAGCCTATGTAATCTCTCCTCTTCTTTTCCCAAATGAGGAGGAGATAAAATGTTGGTAAAACAATTTTCTGCGACAAATGGAAGTCGGAAACTACTTTCGGTAAGAAAGATGGTTTAACTTTCAGAATTACTTTGCCCTTATAAAAGTGGTATATGGAGGTTTACATGAGAGCCTGTAGTTCACTAACCCTGCGGGCTGATGTTAATGCCACCAGAAGGACAGTTTTTAATGTCAGAAGCCTCAATGGGCATGAGTGCAGAGGCTCAAATGGTATACATGTCAAGAATTTAAGAACTAGATTCAACATGGAATGGTATTGGTGGATATACATTTGTAAGTCCTTTCAGGAATTGTATTAATGGTATTTTAAAATAAGAAACCTCTTCCGAGGTGCGCTTAAAAATGGAAAGAGCAGCCAGGTATCCTTCGATTGTTCCGATTTGGAGGCCCAGATTGCCTAGATGTAACAAGAAAGAAAGCACCACTGGTGTGCCACATTGAAAAGGGTCCACATCTCTATCTTTGCACCAGTTACTGAACTTATTCCAACGACACCGGTACAAGGATTTTGTTGCTGGCCTTCTGGCCGAAAGCAAAATCTCCATAACGTCATCCGGAAGATCCCAATCCTTGTATCTCAACCTCTCAGAAACCATGCATGAAGGTTGAGCGTGTTGACCTCTGGATGGGGAACCCGACCTTCCTCTTGCGAGAGAAGATCCTCTCTTTGTGGAAGACGTACTGGAGGGCAGATTGACAGGTCCAGAAGGTCCGGTACCACGTTCTCCTGGCCCAATCCGGGGTCATTAGGATCATGGTTTTACTGAACTTTCTCAACCTCCCGATTACTTGAGGAATCACGGGGACTGGAGGAAACGCTTACAGCAGGGGAAAATCCCAATCCACTACGAACGCGTCTCCCAGAGCTCCTCTCGGAGGAAATTCCCTTGAGCAGTACTGATCGCACTTTCGATTCACCGAGGTTGCGAACAGATCCACCTGAGGGGTTCCCCAAAAGGCGAAGATCTCCAGAAGGACTTCCTGAGCTAACTCTCACTCGTGGGAGACTGTGCTCTGCCTGCTCAGAGCGTCCGCCGCCGCGTTCTGCTCTCCGGCTAGGTGAACTACCGATAGAGCGATTCCTTCTCGTATTGCCCAGAACCAGAGCTGCATTGCCTCTCTGCACAGAGGTAGTGATCCTACGCCTCCTCTTTTGTTGAGGTAGTATGTGGCCACTGTATTGTCCGTCATTATCAGGACATTCTTTCCCTGTACGGAGGGCAGGAATGCCTTCAGAGCCAGCCTGATTGCCCTCAGCTCCAAAAGGTTGATGTGTGGTTTGGACTCCGATGGAGACCAACGTCCGCCGATTGTCAGATCGTTGGTGTGTGCTCCCCACCCAGTGAGTGAGGCGTCCGTCACTACTGTTATCTCCGGCCATGGTTGCCAAAAGGATTCTCCCTTGAGAATGTTGTCTTTGCAAGCCCACCATGATAGATCCTGAGCAACTGCGCTCGGGACTTGCAGAAGATCTGACATATTCCCCGAGAACTTGGACCACTGAGTTCTGAAGGCCCATTGGAGGGATCTCATTCTCTGGCTTCTGGCACCAGAAAAATGCAGGATGCCATGAGGCCAAGTAACCTCAAGAAATCGAAGGCCGGCAGGTGCTGGGCTTTTTGGAATTTTGTTACCATCTGCTGGATGTGGAGAGCTCTCACCTCGGGCGGCGAGGCTTTGCCCGAGGAAGTGTGCAATACTGCTCCGATAAACTGGAGTTTTCTGGGATGGCAACATGGGGGGACTTCTTGAAATTGAGGGAGAAGCCCAGGTTGTGGAGGAAGTGGCAGGTGATCGACAGGTGTTCCTGAGCTTGTTCTGGGGAACACGCCCTTATTAGCCAGTCGTCCAGATAGGGGTGGGCGTGAATCCCACCCTCTCCTGAGACTCGCTGCCATCAACTTGGTGAAAACCCTTGGAGTGGAGGTCAGCCCGAATGTCAGAACTCGAAACTGAAAGTGAGAACCACCAGCTGCGAACCACAGGTAGTTTCTGTGCTTGGGATGGATCGGCACATGAAAATAAGCAACCTGAAGGTCCAATGATACCAACCAGTCTTGAAGCTGGAGAGCTTTAAGGATCTGAGAAACGGTTACCAATCTGAACTTGTCCTTCATGTGGAATTTGTTTAATTTTCTCTAGTCCAAGATGGGTCTCAATCCTCCCCTTTTTTGGGGATGAGAAAGTAGGGGGGAGTACCAGCCTTTGTTCCTCTTCGCTACAGGTACATGTTCTATTGCACCTTTCTCTAGCAGGGTTATAACTTCCTGCCAAAGGAGCGGGTCTGGAATCTTGGTCGAACTGGCTCCTGGTGGATGATTGCGAGGTCCTTTTAGGAAAGGAAGGCAGTAACCCTGAGCAACTGTTTCCAGTGCCCAAGCATCTGAAGTAATGCCCCACCATTCTTTCAGATGCTGAGCGATTCTGCCTCCCACTGGTGTTTTGGAAGATAAGACCTCAGAGAGATTTGGAGGCGGCTGCAGGAGCGGCTGAGGGTATAGATGCCGTTCCTGAAGATGGATTTGTCGTCTTTCCTCATCCACCACGAGTGACATTTCTTCTGCCCCGTTGAAAGGCCTGTCCTCTTCCTCTACTAACAGAGGAGTAGTTTCAAAAAGGACGACCCCTGTAGGAAGGTGTGTCTGAATAGGTTCTCTGGGGCTGTCGCATAGAGGCACTAAGGGACTTTGCTGCCGCTTTCGAGGTCTGTAGTTTTTCTAGGCTCTCATCAGCCTTACTACCAAACAGCCTCGAGCCATCAAAGGGCATGTTGAGGAGCCTGTTCTGCACATCCGGTGCGAACCCAGACCTCAACCACGCAAACCTGCGTAGTACTGTGCTTGAAGCCATGGATCTACTGATACTATCAGCAGTATCCAGTCCAGACTGGAGACATTCCCCCATTGCCTCCTTACCGTCATTGACTATATACAGGAAGCCTTCCCTTTCCTCGCCTTCCGGAATATGCTCAGCCGCCGCCGAAATACATTCCCACAGGGTAGGTGTGAACCTGGCCAGCGTACAGGTTACATTAGTAGATTTTAAGACCATGCTACCTGTAGTAAAAACCTTACGAGCCCAGGCATCAACCTTTTTATCCTCCCTGTCTGGAGGAATGGTTGGATATGCTGTCTGCCTGGATGTATTAGCTGCCTGAACTACCAAGCTTTCTAGAGTACGGTATCTAATCAGGTATTCTGGATCAGAAGACGAAGTTCTGTACTTTTTTGGAATATTGTTATCTATTGCAGCAATGATATCTGGTTTCTCCCAGTTTCGCTCTACTGTTCTCTGTAATGCCCTATGAAAAGGAAGAATTGGATCTTTCCGAGAGCCTCTGACTATAATATCCGTCATGTCATCCTGTTCAAATGTAGGGGAAGCTCTTCCCCAACCCATATACTCAATCACCCTACTCATCAGATTCCTGTACCCTGAGTCTGCATGGTATGCAGGATCAGGTGCAGCAAACTCCAATTCAAGTGAAATGTCCACACCACTGGCAGAATGTAGAGTTTCAGACAGGTCTCTCATTTTAGACTGAGGATCTACCAGTTTTTCTGGAACTTGTCTAGTTCCATATTTTACTCCATGGGGAGTGATTTTCTCTTCCTCTGAACAAGATTCCTCAAAAATGGAGGACATGGATTTAAAAAATTCAGATCTTGGTAAAGGTGTAAACCTTCTCTCTTCCTCCTCTTAAATTGTCGATGGAATCAGAGTTTTCTTCAAGGTGGTCATCGAAGGAATCTTCGACAAATTCGAGGAAGTCTTCGACAAAGGCGTCGAAGATGAAGTAGGCTTCGACGTCGTCGGCGCCGATAAAGTTGTAACCGACTTCGATAATATGAATTTTTTATGAGGGATCGGCGAGATACTCGATCCTCGAAGGTCTCTCGACGATTTGTCAACTCGAGACTTATGGGTACTACTCGGTTTGGCCGTTGTAGTTCCAGACTTCCCTGCGTCGTCTAAAAGAGCAACCGAGTTCCGACTTTTCTGCGGTTTCTTTGAGGGGGGGAGGGGGGGGGGGTCGAGGCCGCGTTCTCGAAGACCTGCAACCTTTTCTTCCTAGAGCTTTCCCCATTTAGACGGGGAATCTGATTTAGTCGGGCATCGAACCAATTCAGGTGACGAATCGGACAATGACGGAGATCTATGTCTCCTCTTGTGCCTTTTTGAGGGAGACAAAGATCGTCTCGACCTGCTACGAGATCGGGATCTCTTCGAGTGCCTTTTACAGCGTTCTGATTCTTTAGAGTAGGATGATTCTTTATATTTTTTTGACAAGGCCTTCGAAGAGCCCTTCGACGCCTCCCACTTACTTTTCCTCTCACGGAGGGCCTTTTCAGTCATCGATTGACAAGAACCACAGTCGCCCTTTCGGTGGTCTGAGCCCAGACACCATTAACAAATACGATGGGGATCGGTGATGGGCATCTTCGATCCACAATCACTACACTTCTTAAAACCCGTCTTGGGAGTCGAAGCGGTCGAAGAAGACATTTTTTCGATAGAAAATACTGAAGCGCGCCGTTCACGAGTTGCCAAGCAACGGAACTGAAGCCAACGGGCGCGGCTCGAGCCATTTATACCAGCGGTGACGTCGACACGGTACGGAGCCCGTTGAAGGACATTCGACGCCACGACCTCGAGCACAGCGGCCTCTACTGAAAAAAAATTCCGATGCAGTGAAGCTGGCGAAACAATATCACAAGATGAGGAATACGTGGGACGACACAATCCATTCGAAAAACAAGTTACTTACCAACTGGTAACGTTCTTTCGACTGGATGTTCCTCCCAACGTATTGCTCATCTTAGATGTATTCCACCCAGCTTTAGCTGCTTCTGAAATTCTTTCTCGGCAGAGGGCACCGTGCGTTGATGTAGTCGAATCGAAGTCCCTCGAAGCCCTCAGTCAAGGGTGCCATCATTGGGTATACAAGTAGTACTTGTGGCGCCCGTGGGCCTCAGTTCCGTTTTTCCCCCTCTTGCTCTGTTGTATAGATAGTGTAGGTAGCCAGGTGTAAGCCTTGCGAGAGTTGAAGTGGCAATAACCCGGAAAATCTACAGAGGGGAAGGATGACGATGAGGAATACATTGGAGGAACATCCAGTCGAAAGAACGTTTCCAGTTGGTAAGTAACTTGTTCTTCGAATGGAGTGTGTCCTCCAACGTATTCCTCATCTTAGATAGACTGCCAAAGCAGTGTAGAAACCAAACGCAAGCTCTTTAGACTGGGAAACTTCCAGACTATA
This sequence comes from Ambystoma mexicanum, assembly GCF_040938575.1. Taxonomy (NCBI): domain Eukaryota; kingdom Metazoa; phylum Chordata; class Amphibia; order Caudata; family Ambystomatidae; genus Ambystoma; species Ambystoma mexicanum. The sequence goes on from NC_090922.1 coordinate 660,453,853, forward strand.
GAATTAGGAAAAAGTGTGCCGAGATGACCAAGTTGCTGCCTCACAAATAGATTTTATGGGAACACCTCTTTGATGGGCTCTCAAAGAGGCTATGCCTCTGGTGGAATGGGCCCTTAAGCCTTCTGGTGGGTCTTGACCTGCCAATCTGTAGCATTCTGAAATGCAAGCACAATCCAACGTGATATGGTTTGTTTTGACACTGACTGACCCAATTTCCTTCTGGTGTAGCCAATGAAAAGTTGATTATCCACTAAGCTTGGAAAGCCTAGAAATGTAAAAGCTTAGAGCTCTTCTCGGATCCAGCCTGTGCAAACTTTCCTCCTCCTTACTGGGATGAGGTGGAGGGTAGAACACAGACAGAATAATTTTATGATGGAAATCCGACAATTTTAGGTAAAAATAAGGGTTTAACCCTCAATACCACTCTGTCCCTGTGGGACACAGTATAGGGTGGCCCAGAAGACAGTTCCTGCAATTCGCTCACTCTTCTTGCAGATGTTAAAGCAACCAGGAAAGCCGTTTTCAATGTTAGTAATCTTAATGGACAAGTGTGCAAGGGCTCAAAGGGGGCAAACATTAAAAACTTTAAAACCAGATTAAAGTCCCAAACTGGGACTTGGAAAGGGTAAGGAAGGTACACATTGGTGAGTCCCTTTAAGAATTGCATTATCTAAGGAATTTTAAAGTAGGAACATTCTTCCGAAGAGCACTTGAAAATGGAAAGCGCTGCAAGATATCCTTTAAATGGTCCCAACGTTTAGGCCTCTATGTGCCAGTGACAAGAGGAAGGACAACACTGCAGCATGCTATACTTGACCGGAGTGGGATCAAAAAGTGGGTATGAAAACAGTGTCATGTAAAGGTGGCAAACCAGCCTAGGGTGGTACCTATTTCCGTCCTGTGGGCTAGGGTGTTGGTTTTTGTATACGTTTGCAGAGTGGTCGAGGAGTAAGAGTAGTGCAGTGTCCTTTGCGAGTGCTGTTGTGATGGTCATTGGGGTTGTGGATGTGAAGTTTAGTATTTGATGTGCTGTATACATGTCGAGAGCCAGATTAGAAAGGGTTGAGTAGGTTGTTTCTGGTGATGTTGCAGTTGAGTAGTGACGAGATATGGAAGGGTAGTGATGGGGCAGTTATTTTCGGGGATCGTGGAGGTCGACACTTGTCATATTTCAAGTGTAGAGTGAATTGTCCCATGTTAGAGTTGATGTTGAGCCAGTGGGAGTGGGGCATTTGATGCATTAGAGTGTGGCTTGAGTTGGGTATGCATCAAGGTGTCTTGCAGATTTTGTTTTCCAGTAAGGGTGACCATGTCGTCTATGGGGTAGAAGGTATCCCATGCATTGGTATGTTTGGAGTGAGGGTGAGAGAAGAGTGGGAGGGCTTTCAGAGTTTGAAATTGAGGGGAGCTGGTAGCCATTTGGTTCCTGCTTGTAGCCTAGAGCATCCTGGGTAGCTGAACACCACCTGATACTAGGAGTTACTTTTTGCTCACCAGGCCATTTGATGCCTAAAAAGTACAATAATATGAATTTAATTCTGCACTTGGGACAATCCTATAAACAAATGTGCTCTTTGCCAGGGCTTCCTGTGCCTCACTTTGCCGGGGCCACGGATCTCTCATGACCGCCACGTCCGGGCGCCCCCAGATCTCGGCTGTTTGTTGCAGCAGTTTGGGGGGTGGTGGTGGTGATGATGAGGAATGAGTTATTTTGTCAGGCTTTCTTTATTGAGGAGAGCCGTTGAGCTATGGTTTATGGTGGTGGCTGCAGGCTTTTTGTGATTTGAGGGCACATTTTGTAGAGTGCTTGTGGTATTGTAATTGGAGTAGAATATAGGGATGTGTGCTTGGGGAGGTTGGGTAGTCTGAGTAGTGCTAAGGCTGCAGCTTTAATTTTTTTTGTTTATGGTTTATAAAAAAAAACCTTTACAACAATACAATTACATTTGATAAAAGTATAAGCAAACAAAAGACATAATATAAACAAAGGAAAAATGAATACAAAATTAACCAATAACTTACGGACCCAAACAATAAAATCGATACATACAATATCATTTAAGCATAATGATTCATACACATTAAAATGTATCCTCAACATGTTCTTAAATACTACTTAACCTAGAGCAACCTCATTCCAACATACTTTCTGGAATGGAACTTGGGTCAAATGGCTGCATAATTGCAGCTTTCCTCACACACGTTTGTTTCAGGTTTTTTGACATTATAACCAATTTGTTTACAAGACCCTGATTGGGTCACAGAAGAAAATAAAAAGGGAGGGGCGGGCGGCATAAAAGACTTTAGTTTTTAGTAGGTTGAGAGTCGATAAGTATTTGGTTATGCAGTACTGCTGCTTCTGACAGTTGGACCTCTATATGTCCAAGAAACTCAGGGTAAGTTTTTGGCTGAATCCCTCCATACATCGTTTCCAGAGCGATTCTCTAGTTATTTGGGTTTTACTCGTGATGCTCAGATCAAAGATCCGGACACAGTGTTCTTTAAAAGAACACCAAAAGATCACCAGGTGTTTCAAAGTTTTGTTGCATTCATTCTTAACACAGAAACAACACTTACCTGAACCCATTTTCCCCTGGCTTCTGTACCAATATTTGGTTCTAGCATAGATTGGTAGTTTGAGTCTAAAACGAAGGTACAATTTCCTTGCTATTGGAGGGGGGATTGGATTAATTATTTGGGTCGATCACCCCATTTTCTCAGAAAGATTGTATTCTGAGAATGAGGGATAGGTCCCAATCAAATCTAGCATGATGCACCAATGAGATCTCTGAAATGTCTTTTTTTGCTTGGCAATTGCACACACAGACTCCAGTTTCGTTGATAGATTTAAGAATCAATTTGAGTTTCGACGATAGTTTACACAGAGGGAATATTAGGTTCTTCAAGAATTTCATTGAGCTCCACATGTGTTTTTGGGGGGCTGGGGGTCGACCATTTTGTTGTAATTAGCCAAACTTTGCCAGTTTCGTTTGACTGAGAGGGGTAACAAGTTGATCAAATGACATTACGTTGGGAATAGAAAGTGCTAATCCCATGACGGTTTTCCATAATTTGCCCTGTAGAGCATCGGGAAGAGTCTAAATCAATGGTGTACATGTCCAAGGGATACAGCAAAATAGGTTCTACTTTTAGTAGGTAGAATTGAATAATGGGAAGCAGGGAAAACATGCAATATTTATGAAGTATGATTTTCATCATTGAGGTCAGTGTTTTTACTTTGTCATTTAAGAAGTTCTTCCACATAGTCCAAAGAATAGCAGTCTGTTAATGGATAGCCCAGGCATCGAATTAGCGGGGCATAGACAATAACAGCCTTGTTAAGAGTCCAAGCAAAATGTGTGGTTTTGCGTTTGCCGTCAAGAAAGGTTAGAATGTATGATTAGGGTAGGATTGGCTAGAAGGTTATATTCTTTTGCAAATATTCCAAATAGATCTAGTTTTTTTTGGAGACCAAACTGAGTTCTATCAATAAATAGGTCATCGGCAAAACAAATCCAGTCCAATCTAATGGAACCAAGTTTGGCAGGAAAAACCACTGCATTTTGCCATGACTCATCGAGGCCAAGGAGGTATAAATTAAATACTGCCGCCATATTGCACCCCTGTTTTGACCCCGATGTCAGTAGAAATGGGGCTGGTCAATGCCCCCTCGCGGTTCAATTTATTTCAGTAGTGTAACGCAAATAAAGCTACCAGATAGAGGGGAATTCCCAATTTCAGCATTTTTGCCCAAAGAATTTCTCAGATCACACTGTCAAAGGCCGCGGTTAGATCTAGACTGGCCAAACAGACAGGCCCCATTTTCGAGTGTTTGGTTTGAGCTTGAAGATGGGATAGAATGGTAGCATTCAGGGGGCAGCCTATGTTTGCAAAATCCCACATGTTTTGGAGACAATATTACTTTTTGGTCAATCTGTGTTTGTAGTTGGCTCAGTAGTAAGAATTTTTGAGGCAGCGTCTGCAAGCCCAATTGGTCGGTAATTAAGAGTAGAGTCGGGCGGGCCCTTTTTGTAAATCGGAATGTGTGCGGAGCACCAAGAGGATGGGATTATCCCAGTGTTGGCAATCAAGTCAAATCGTATTCTTAGGATTTGGGCAGAGAAAAAAGGATCAGATTTGTATACACAAGGGGGCAGGTCATCTGGTCCCGAAGCCCTTGAGTTGTTTAATTTCCCAATAGCATCTGCAATAGACTATTTGGATTGCATGCCTGGTAGTAACTTAGGTTCAGTGCCTTTAAGCGGTGCAAAGCGCGCTGGCAGTTGATATTTATCCTTTATGAAGCGCAACCATTTCTCTGCAGAAATTATGGACTCAACTGCGGTGGCAGGAGATCGTGTTTTAGTACACAGAATAGACCACACTTGCCTAATATAATGGAAAATAATGTTTTGGTTGTCTGTGATATTTAGTTCTCTTCTCATCCAGATAATTTTAATTTTGTATGCCCGTTTAATCTGTTATTTCAACGCTTTGGAATATAAATTTCTTCTCAATAGGTGCCTAATTAGGATTTTGTTTTATTCTTTAAAGCAGCAGCTAGACTTCAGTTGAAGGAGTGGACATGACTCCAATACAAGTGAGTTTGGGTGGCGTTTTCAATTGCCAACCTGTTTCCGTGGATTTGGATGCGCGACTTGTTTGCTTCTACGTCCAACGGGGGACTGCCCCCAACACATAATCTAGTAATTTCAGCATCCAATTTAATATGTTTAATAAGCTTGCGGCAAGCTGTGGGGTTCCATTTTACAGCCAGACCGACGATCAGGTTCCACCAGAGATAATGAATGGTCTACAGTGAAGCGAGCAATGGGAATGTGCAGCATCAGTTCAATAATCATGGTCTCCTAATTCTGGGTTGATTATGTCAACAGGAGCAGTATATTGGTAAAGCCCAGAAGAAATGGGGAAAAAAAAAATCAATGAGCGGCTGGCTCCCCTTAACCAAGTATTGTTATAGGGCTGAAAAATCATAGGGGGCGATTGGATGTCCCATTCAAGAAGAAAGTTCACCCATTTATGACCGTTTTTTCTTGACAATTCTGAAGGCCTCAACACTGTAGCTTCTGGATGAGAAACAGAATCATAACAAAATGAATTGAATTCACCTCCAACGATTATTCTTACAGCAGGACAAACAACGAATGCCTCTTCTAATATGGAGTTCAATTCATCAAGTGTGGAAGATAATGCATTAGAATATTTATTCCAGTATATACAAATCGCAGAGTAATAATGGATGGATCCTCTTCAGCAATCAACTGAATGACCAAAATTGCATTGGAGCCACTAATCAGTTTAGAGGAACAATTGCAAGCGGTGTTAATTAATATAGCCAAGCCACCCGAGGGTCTTCCCAGGGAACCACGCTTTGCCACCTCGAAATAGGTGTAGTAATCCTCGGCGGTAAAAGGAGCTAGATACATGGTTTCTTGCATTAAAATAACATCTGGCTTTAAGTGTTTCTTATTCCTGCACCAAGATCTAAAATTATTTAAACCCCAAGTTCCAAGAGATGATAGAGAGGTTAGCACAGCTAAGAGTCTCCTAACCGTTCAGATTTCATATCTGATTGGACAGAACAAGGATCCATCCATGGCATTCTCTTAATTGCTGCTACAAAGGCCATAAGGAACAAGTTACTTACCTGTAACTGTTGTTCTCCAACATGGGTCTGGCATGGATTCACATGCTCATGAATATTCACCGTCGTCAGGCCGGGAATCCTCGGTATAGAAAAAAAAAAAAAATCAGTATCAGTTTTGTTTCTGATCGGTCTTTCTTAGTAGTAACCAATCACTGGTCTCCGGGTCATACTGCCCTCAGCCAATGACTGCCCTCTCCCTCAGCCCCGCCTCTGGCAGCCATCCTCAGATTTGGAAGCACGTAAAGTGGCAGTATGAACAAATGAAGAGCCGCAGAGGGGCAGGCGGGAGGGTTCGCATGTGAATACATGACAGACCCATGCTGGAGAACAACAGTTACAGGTAGGTAACTTGGTCCTTCTCCAGCATGGGGTCTGGCATGGATTCACATGCTCATGAATAAGAGAATGCATAGCAGTACACATGCACAACCACGGGAGGGGGCAACAGGCTCAACATTAAGCATCTCTTACACCTCCTCACAAGGCTCACCTTAAGCGAACACGTTGCGCAGCACTGCTTGGCCGACCCTGGACTCCTCCCTGGAGTCCCGATCGACGCAGTAGAATGTTGTGAAGGAGTGCGTCGACCTCCACGTCGCAGCCCTGCAGATGTCCAGCAGGGGCACACCAGACAGGAACGCTGTGGTAGAATGGGGTCTCGGACGGCCGGGCAGCCGTCGGTTTGCCAACCGGTGACAGTACATGATGCAGCCGGAGAGCCATCTGGAAATGGAAGTCTTCGAGAGAGCCTTCCCTTGATTCACAGACCCAAAGTTCACCAACAGCTGTGATGTCTTCCGAAAACTTTGTGCGGTCCACGTAGAACTTCAGCGCTCTAGCTACGTCCGGCGAGTGCAGAGTACTTTCAGCCGGCGACGAAGGAGACGGGAAGAAAACTGGCAACACCAAGGGTTTGTTGAGGTGGAAGTCCGACGGCACCTTGGGCATGAAGGAGAGGCGAGTCCTCGGCACCGCCCTCGTGTCTTGAAACGTCAAGTATGGCGGCTTGCAAGATGGGGCCTGGATCTCTCCCACCCGTCGTGCGGATGTGATGGCCACGAGAAACGCTGTCTTCCACGACAGAAACTTCAACGGTGCCGAATGCATAGGCTCAAATGGGGGCCCCATGAGCCTGGTCAGCACCATGTTGAGCCCCCACGCAGGGGCCTTCACCGGCACGAATGATCGGAACAATCCTTTCATAAATTCCTTCACCAGTCAATGAGACCACAAGGACGCCCGTCCCGTAGTTATGGTGTATCGTGAGATGGCAGCCAGATGTATCTTGATGGAAGCGTGAGCTAGTCCAGCCTTGGCCAATGACAGGTACGGCAATACTTGAGGGGCCGTAATCCGCAGAGGGTTAATCTTCTGTGCACGGCACCAGACAGAGAACCTCTTCCATTTATGTCCGTAGCACTTGAGAGTGGAGGACGCCCTGGCCTTTGCAAGAACCTCTCTGCAGTCAGCCGGGATGTCATACCCTCCAAACTCTAATGCTGCAGGAGCCAGGCCTGCAAGTTCAGCGACTCCGGGTTGTGGTGAAGAATGGCCTCTCCTTCTCTGGAGAGAAGGTCTGCGTCCGTCGGCAGCTTGACTGGTGTGGACGTTGACAAGTCCAGAAGGTCTGGGAACCAAATCTGTCTCAGCCATGCCGGTGCAACGAGGATCATCCTGCACCGGGACCTCTTGAGCTGGAGCAGCAACGGCAGCGGAGGGAACGCATAAAGAAATAGGTCGTCCCAGGGGAGTGAGAAAGCATCGCCCATGCTCCTCGGCTGGGGAAACCTGCTGGCGAACCTCCGGCACTTGGAATTCGTCGCAAAGAGATCGATTTGGGGTTCGCCCCATCGTCGGAAGAGTCGATCCACTTGATCCTGGCGTAGTTCCCACTCGTGGCACGAGTGCAGCTCTCTGCTGAGTGAATCAGCGATCGTGTTTTTTATTCCTGCCAGATGAAGAGGCACCAGAAACATCCCTTGGGCGACAGCCCAATGCCACAGATCCTGGGCTTCCTTGGATAGGGCAGGGGATCTGGTTCCGCCCTGCTTCCAGATGTAGAATATCGTGGTGGTGTTGTCGGTGAAGATCCTCACCACCTTGCCCTTGAGGGACGGAAGAAAAGACCTGAGGGCCCAGAACACAGCGCGGAGCTCCAAGATGTTGATGTGGAGTGACTTCTCCTCCGGGAGCCAAAGGCCTCTCGCGTGAAGATCTCTGGAGTGCGCTCCCCAACCTTCCAGGGAGGCGTCCCTCATCACCGTCACCTGGTGAGCTGGGATCTGAAAGTCTGTGCCCGCCGACAGATTAGAGCAGGTACCCCACCACCGGATCGCCTGACGGAACGTCTCGTTGAGAGGGATCCTGTTCTCGAAGCTGCCCCTCGACTGGACCCAGCGGGCGTCTACTAACTCTTGTAAGGGGCACATCCGAAGCCTGCAAAAGGTGCACCAGATAAATGCGGGAGGACACCATCCCGAGGAGGGACTTGATAGTTCTTACCCTGGCCATGTCCATGGCCAGCAGACACTGCACCTTGCCCAGAATGGTCCTGGTCCTTTCCTCCGACGGCGAGGCCAGCCGCGCCACTGTGTCGAGCTTGGCTCCCAGAAACCAGTCGTCCAGGTAGGGGTAGACGTGGATCCCCTGTAGGCGCAGCCGCGCCGCCACCGGTGCAAGGCACTTGGTGAACACCCTGGGTGCCGACTTCAATCCGAACGGGAGGGCCTTGAACTGGTAGTGTCGCCCCTGGACCACGAACCTGAGGAACTCTGTCTTTTTAGAATGGGGATATGGAAGTACGCATCCTCCAAGTCCAACGACGACAGGAAATCGCCCTCCTCCAGCTGTCCCAGCACGTGCTGGAGGGTGACCATCCGGAACTTCTGTGTCTTGATGTACTTGTTCAGTCGTCGCAGGTCCAGGATGGGGCGCCATCCTCCAGTCTTCTTTTTTACAAGGAAGTATCTTGAGTAAACTCCGGAGCCCCGAAGCCTCTTTGGGACGAGCTCGATGGCACCCTTCTTGAGCATCGCCCTTACTTCCAACAGTAGTTGAGGGACGTGATTTTCCTTCCTGGCCATGGGTGGAACACGAGGGCACTTCTTCTGAAACTCGAGGGCGTGCCCTTGGGCCAGGGCATCCAGCAGCCAACGGTCGGTGGAGATGGACTCCCACACGCTGACGAACCTCGCCAGCCGGCCTCCCACCGGGGTGTTTCGGCGGGAGCCGACCCCACGGTCGGTTCAATCTTGTTTGGAGGCCGCCTTGCCTCCTTGACCTCCCTGTCAACAACTACGGGCACCACCTGACTTGCCGCGTCCCCTGTAGGCTTCCTGGGACGAAGATCTTGCCGCTTGGCGGTATGTGGAGGAGCCACTGCCGGATCCCTTGGAGGCACCTTGTCTGCCTTCGGAGCTCCGAAAGGACGGCCGTTGTTGTTGGAGCACTCCCAGTGCCCGGGCAGTCTCAGTGTCTGTCTTGATGGCCTCAAGGGACTCATCAACCGCCTTCTCAAACAGGTTGTTCCCGTCGAAGGGCATGTCCAAAACCTTGGTTTGTATGTCCTGGCGGAAATCCGTCGCTTTGAGCCATCTTCGTCTCAGGCAAACGCTGTTGCCCAACTGACGGAAACCGGTGTCAGCGATGTCCGTTGCCACCGCGATGGCGTGGTCCGAAGCAATCTCACCTTCCTGTAGGATTTCAAGGGCCTCAGCCCTTTTGGCGTCCGGAAGGAAGTCCAACAGCGGGGCGATTTTGAACCACAACTCCCTGTCGTAGCGGGCTACGATAGCCAGGGCGTTGGCCGCCTTGATAGTCGTCGCTGCAGATAAGATGACCCGTCGTCCCATCGTGTCCAGCTTCCTGCCCTCGCCGTCCGGCGGGGAAGTTGATGTCGAGGCCGATGCCCCCCCAGCTTTCTTCTTTGCCGCCACCGAAACGACCGAATCCGGGATAGGTTGTGCCCGAAGGCACAAGGGGGCAGCGTCGGGGACCCGGTACCTCTTCTCGTACCGGTCCCTCTTTGCCGGCGCAGGGTTCTTGAGGAGGGCGAGCCCCTCATCCCAGTGGTCATCAAGAAGTGGTACGGCGAGGACAGTCTTCCTTTTAGCCTCGCGCCGTTGGTAAAGGAACCCTTCCTCCTCCTCTTCTGGGCAGAGCTGGAAGAGCTCGGATGCCCTGCAAATCATGGCATGAAAGGATCCAATCTCATCGGGCAGGGACGCCCGGGCAGGGGGCGACGTGGGACACGTCCCGTCGTCGCCTCCATCGTCATCTGTACCTGTCGTAGCAGAGTCCGTGCCTGTATCATCCCCGTGGTTAGTAGACCGGGAGAAGGCAGAGCAGGCCGCAGAGGTGGGAGAGGTGGCGTAGGATGAGTTGTCCTCCCCTTATGCGGTGGACTTTCGGAAGGTCCTGGCTCCGGTTCCCCCGTCGGGTCTGGCTCAGGTACCTCAGTCGGAGGGAGGGGCAACCTTGTCCTTATCTCTGAGCATAAGGACGGAATCGTTGACAAAATGGCCGCCGAAGTGTCCTGCGGCGCCGGAAACGACGGGCACGAGGGCTTTTGAGGAACCTCGTCGCTCTCGACGTCGCCCTCGTCGGGATCCCTCCCGATGGGCTGGGCCTCTTCCACGACTTCGATGAGCTCTTCAGAGGTCGTGTCCGTATCCACGATGGCCACCTGCCCCTCCCCCACCTTTTCCAACGAGGACTTCGTGGGGGTCTTCTGAATGGGCTTTAAAGAGGACTCCCTCCGCGGTGGCAGTAAGACTATGGGTCCTGAGGTCGCCTCCACTGGCGTAGCCTCCACAGGCTGAGCCAGGGCCGCTGCGACATCCTCAATCAAGGTCTTAGCAGGGTGAATTAAGGCCATCGTCACCTTCTGTAAACCTGGGGCCTTCACCTTGGGGGGAGGGTCTGAGCCTCGCTCCGCCTCTGCCGGAATCTTCGCGATCGACCACGGCCTCTCCAGAAGCTTTGCCGGGTTCTTGGATGACTTCTTACCCGAGCCAGAGCGTTGGCTCGTGGTTGATGGCACCGGGGAGGATGCGCCCTGCCTGGCAGCCAAGGAGCCCGACCGTTCGGCGCTCCCGGTGCCCGCGGACTCGCTGTGCTTGGCCTTTTGTTGGGCCCCCGTCGCCGGGGCGCCCTCACAAGACTTAGAAGACCGCTCGGACTTCTTTTTCCTTCTCGCCTGACGAGCTCTTCCCTTCCAGCCAGTTGGCGAGACGGAGGTGGCGATCCTTCATGGTCCGCTTCGACATGTTCCCACAAAACGCGCAGTCCTTTTCCATGTGCGTCTTGTCCTCATGGAGACAGTAGAGGCATAACAAATGCTCGTCCTCCTTGAAAACATTCTGAAGCTGGCATCCAGGGCAGGTCCTGAACAGTTTCCCGGGCGTCGAGCTTCCTTTCTCCTGGGCCATGTCTGAGGTAGGCCTCGGAACTTCTGGAATCCTCCAAAAGCGCAACTCGACGAAATCTTCACCCTTGAGGGGCGCAGAAAACTCTGAAACGGATCCCCGTTGATCGGATGTAGAAACGGTGGAGCTTGAGGCTCTATTTAACCGAAAAATGAGAAAAATCTCCTGAAAAAGCACAAGGACTCCCAACACTTGAACGTGCAGTAAAAATCTGAGGATGGCTGCCAGAGGCGGGGCTTAGGGAGAGGGCAGTCATTGGCTGGGGGCAGTATGACCCGGAGACAAGCGATTGGTTACTACTAAGAAAGACAGATCAGAAACGAAACTGATACTGATTTTTTTTCTATACCGAGGATTCCCGGCCTGACGACGGGTAATATTCATGAGCATGTCAATCCATGCCAGACCCCATGCTGGAGAAGCTGTTTCATCGTGTTCTAGTCTATTACGGATGGATTACCCTGAGCGGCTCTAGATGCTGTCTCAGCCACAGGAGGAAGAGGAGTTTCTACAAAGCTTGTTGCATCCTCAATTGACGTGAACAGATGTGGCATTAAACCAATAGATTTTAAATCCTCCCTTTGTTCCCAAATGAGTTTCATAATTGAGGAGTAAACTTACAAATCATTCTATTATTAACAGATGCCAGTTTAATCCAGTCAATGTCATTCGATCTTATGATACGTAAAGCTGGAATGTCCTGCAAGGCATTTAACAAGAAGGCTCGGTTCAGCCGAGCCTTACCATGACATGTAGGATCGCTTTCCCCGCCCATCAGTGTAGCAGAACTAAGCTGGTTTGTAGTATAAGGAGAATCATTGCATGATGGCCCATTCTCTTGTTCGCCACTACACCTTGGTGGGGAAGCAGTCAATACGTGTGCATTTGATTTACCAGGTGGCTGCGCAGGCTCCTACGTGTCTTGTCTATAGTTAGCACAATCCTCACCAGTTTTGGACATACGATCAACAGGGAGGATTTGGGGAGTGATTGCTTTGCTTACTACTGATTTGCAAGGGTGTTTGGCACATTGATCATTACCTACACCAATTATTACTTTTTCCGTCTTAATTCCCAGTATTTGGTAATAGTGCGATAGAACAGATTGCTTTTGTTCAGGCATTTTGGGCAACACGCTAGGTGGGGAGATTCCTTTTGCCACCACTTTACAGTCTGACACAGCCCCTTTCTTGCATTTATAATTCCTTTATCACCTTTACCCGAACCATGGGAAAGTACCTCCGTCACATCTCTAGTACCTTGTTGATTAGAGTTTTTTGAATCACTTGAATGATTTATCAGAGGTTGAGCCTGTCGATGAGGCTCAGATTGAGCAGTGCTTTTGACTCTTCGTTCAATTGATTCAAAATCAATAATTATATCCCCACCAGACCAGTTGCATACGTCTTCCATATGTGTGTTATGTCTGTTTTGTCAAGTGGTTGATTTAAAAAAAAAAAATATATAAAAATACAATATTAGCTTTTCCCTTCATTCTTTTCTCAAGATTTTCGTTTCTCAGCTCTAGCCAGAGCTCTTTTCTGTTTGCATGCGAGGACTGTCTTAGGGGCCTCATTGGTGCAGTTTTCTATCATGATAATCTTTTGACTCTACTGTGTCCCCGGAAAGGTCAATGAGATCAAATGCTGCATCTGTCCTGTTTGTCTGGATGGAGGGGAATGTGTGGCAGGTGCGAAGGGGGGTGGGGTGGGGGGGCGGGGGGGTACTTGTGTGGTAGAGTGCATGTGAAGGGTATTGCAAAGTGGTATGACGGAACACCCAGAGAGACTTTTGCTTGATGAAAAGGTCCAGGGAGTTGCCAGCTGTGTGTGGGGTAGGGGGCGAGGAGTTGAGGATATGCTTTCACATGGGGTTGCAGTCTGGATGGAATCTACCAGGCTGCCAAGTGTGAGTGAAACTTCTATATGATGGCAGTGCATCACCCTTTGTGTGGCCGTCTGAAATGGATGAGCTAGTGTGGCGGGAGCATGTTGGGGATAATAGGTGTGTGGTGGGGTTTGAGACATTTCTGTAAAGAAAGGTATGTCTCAGGGAGTGTGCACTAATTAGTTTGATTCCATGTGTGTGAGCAGGTGCAGAGTGGCAGTTTAACAGAATGTACATGTATGTATCCATTGGAGTTTGATTTAAAAGTTTGTGCTTTGTGTCCTGTTTTGTGGCAACTTGGCTAACTGGGAATATACAATGGAAAAAGGTAATTGCAAGTAGCCGTGGCTCTGTCTGTCCTTTACTCTAGGTGCCTGGGCAAGTGGATGCCCCAAGGAAAGTGCTTAAACTCCCAAAAGTAACCTGTAATCACTTTAGCAGAACCCGGATTGTTTTTTAGCCATGAAAGCGGCAGCTGCAGGATCACGGGATGCTGACAGGGAGCTGGATGGAGGACTGCAAAATGGCACCTCTAAAGGGGCTGGCAAACCCTACCCTTGGCCTTTAGCTGGATGCTCCTAAGTGGAGTTTCTCAACTGGTCTTGAGCAGCGGGATCAGTTGGTAGATCGACCCTCGGGTGGTTCTTGTAGGTCCACTGACCTCCCAAAGGCAGCTGGAATTAGTGTTTTTGGTAATGATGAGCTCTGTGCACCTTGCAGCCCAGTTAAAGCAACTTCCGAGAACTTCAATATTTCCATTTCCTTAATCAACAGCCGAACTCTGACCTGTGCTACGGTTGGATGCTGTGATCTGAGGGCACCGAAGGTGGCTGCTACCTGCAGGCAAGGCCTCCACTGGAGTTGTGATTGGGAACCTCATGGCTACCTATAATCGTGGCGATTGCATGGATCACGCCCTATAGTATGAAGCCTATAGATTGACACCAGCGGCAGCCTGCCCTTTTTCTTCCTACAGTATAACCAGGCCTAACTTGTTGCTGGGGTGCCACAGCAGGAGGGGTAAAAGGAGGCCCCCAGTTTGCACGCTCCAACTCTACTGCACTGGTGCCACCTACTGCTGCTTGGTTGCTTGTAACCAAGTCTACTCTGCCCGAACCGCTATTTCAACTTTTGTCATAGTCCTACTTTTTTTCGTGTGGACCTTGGTGAATTTACACAGCATATGTTGCTAATATTTTTTTTGGGGTTTGTGGATACACAGTAACCTTTACAAAAAGTTAATACATAATAATATGCATACATAAAATAAATAATGCCTTGAGCCTTGGCTTAATTTAGAAGTATGCCTAATATCCTCCCTGTGCAAAGTTGAATTTAGAAGTGTGCCTATTAGCATGCCTTGGTTGAATTTAGAAGTATGCATACTATCCTCTCAGTACAAAGTTGAATTTACTAGTGTGCCTAATAACGTGCCTTGCTCGATTTTAGAAGGGTGCCAAATAACGCACCCTGGTTGAATTTAGAAGTGTGCCTGATTTTCTCTGTGCAAAGTTGAATTTAGGAATGTACCTATTAGCGCGCCTTGGTTGAATTTAGAAGTGCGCCTAATATCGTCTCTGTGCAAAGCTGAATTTTAGAAGGGTGCCTAATAACGTGCCCTGGTTGAATCTAGAAGTGTGCCTGATAGCATGCCCTTCGTTTACCTTAGAAGTGTGCCCATTAGCGCGCCTTAGTTGAATAGCCTCACTGTGCAAATTTAAATTTGGTTGCCTAATATCATCCCCATTGCAAAGTTGTTTTGGTTGCCTATTATCCTCTTTGTGCAAAGCTGAATATAGAAGTGTGCCCATTATCCTCTTTGTGCAAAGCTGAATATAGAAGTGTGCCCATTATCCTCTTTGTGCAAAGTTGATGTTAGAAGTGTGCCCAATAGCGTGCCTTAGTTGAATTTAGAAGTGTGCCCAATAGCGTGCCTTAGTTGAATTTAGAAGTGTGCCCAATAGCGTGCCTTAGTTGAATTTAGAAGTATGCCCAATAGCGTGCCTTGGCAAATTTTAGAAGTGTGCCCAATATCCTCTCGGTACAAAGTTGATTCTAGAAGTGTATATAACACCACCACTCTAGCATAGCGAGATTTGACAGTCTCCCCAATAACGTCACCATGCCAAAGTCTAGAAAGTCTGCCCTATATCGGGTGAAGTGGATACCCTGGAACGGGCGAAGTATGTGGATGGAACGGGCGAAGTATGTGGATGGAACGGGCGAAGTATGTGGATGGAACGGGCGAAGTACGTGGATGGAACGGGCGAAGTACGTGGATGGAACGGGCGAAGTATGTGGATGGAACGGGCGAAGTATGTGGATGGAACGGGCGAAGTGGGCCGAACTAATGAAGTGCAGGGAATTAATGAAATGGGTGCAATTAGTTAAGTGAATGGAACGTGGATAGATGATGCCTGGAGTACGGATAACATGGGTAGAACAAATGAAACGAGCAGTGAGAACATGATGTATGTGTATGGATGATGCATGGAGAAAGGATAACGTGGGTACAACGAATGAAAGGAGTAGTGCATAAAATGGTTGAAGGACATGGAATGGATGGGAGTGCGTGGAACGGATAGGAGTGCATGGAACATCTGAAAGAGCTTTGAAAGGAACGGTCCGAGTGCTTGAAACTGTCGTAATGCACAGAAAAGTCAGAGTACATGGAACGGATGAAGTTCATCGAACTATTGGAGTGGGCACGATCTCAAGCACCTACAGTAAAACACCATATTCACATCTCCATGCTTACTCTCTTCTTAACACCACCACTCAAATAGAACACAGTGATACTATGACAACATTCGGTATAGCTGTTCTCATACCAACATCTGCCTCAAACTCCCCATCACTAACTAAACACTGCTGGTTACACACCCCCCCCCCCAGCCAGGCGTTCTCCTCAGGCCCAGCGCAGCCACAATTCTGTCTGGATTAATCCTGCCAGAACGAACACATACTATTGACCTCTCAACCCCCAGACCTACCACTAAGAAGCAGCCATTTCACGAATGCCACACCAGCTGCACACACATCCGGTGCTCACACGCACCTTTGACTCTCTGACTTGAACTTCGGTTCCCAAGGGCGTTCAACCTACCAGCGCCTTCAGACCATACCAATGGTACAGAAGGCGCTATATAAATGCAAAGTAACATAACGGAACATAGAAAAAGATCAACATTCTTCTCTCTGCACCAGTTGCAAAACGTTTTCCAACAGCAGCAATAGAGATTTTGTTGCTGGCCTTCTTGCCGAAAGCAACACCTCCATGACGTCATCTGGAAGGTCTCAATCCTTTTATCTCAGCCTTTCAGATACCAAGCATGAAGATTGTGAGTCTTGACCTCTGGATGGAGAACCTGGCCCTCCATTTGTGAGAGAAGGTCCTCTCTCTGAGGAAGACGTAACAGAGGGCAGATGGACATGTCTAGAAGGTCCAGGTACCACGTTCTCCTGGCCCAATCCGGGACAATTAGGATCATGCGGTTTCCGAACCGTCTCAATCTCCTGAGGACCTGAGGAATGACGGGAATCAGAAGGAATGCGTATAGTAGTGGGAAGTTCCACTCCACCACAAACGTGTCCCGTAGGGCTCCTCTTGGGGGAAATTCCCTTGAGCAATACTTTTCGCATTCCGGTTGATTCCAGTCACAAACAAGTCTACTTCAGGGTTTCCCAAAGGGTGAAGATCTCCTGAAGGACTTCCTGAGCCAGTTCCCACTCGTGGGACATCGTGCTCTGCTTGCTCGGAGCGTCCGCCGTCATATTCTCCTCCCCGGCTAGATGAACACCCGTTAAGGAGATTCCTTCTTGAATTGCCCAATACCAGAGCCGCATTGCCTCTCTGCACAGAGGTAGTGACCCTACACCACCTCTTTTGTTTAGGTAATGCATGGCCACTGTGTTGTCTGTCATTATCAGGAAATGTTTTCCTCTGACAGATGGCAGAAAATCCTTCAGCGCTAGTCTGATTGCTCTCAGCTCTAAAAGGTTGATGTGTAGTTTGGACCCTGATGGAGACCAACGACCGCTGATTGTCAGATCGTTGGCATGAGCTCCCCACCCCATGAGTGAGTCATCCGTCGCTATTGTAAACTCCAGTCATTGTTGCCAAAAATGTTCTCCTTTTAGGATGTTCTCTGCGCAAGTCCACCACAGAAGATCCTGCCGAACTTTGTTCGGAATCTGAAGGAGA
Source organism: Ambystoma mexicanum (assembly GCF_040938575.1). Lineage (NCBI taxonomy): Eukaryota > Metazoa > Chordata > Amphibia > Caudata > Ambystomatidae > Ambystoma > Ambystoma mexicanum. Next base: position 660,471,038 of record NC_090922.1, read on the forward strand.
TCCGTCATTTGACCCGAGAACTGGGACCATTTAGCCTTTAGAGCCCATTGAAGGGATCTCATCCTCAGGTGTGCTTCTGGCACTAGGAAAATGCAGGATGCCATGAGGCCAAGCAACCTTAAGAAGTCGTAGGCCTGGAGATTTTGGGCATTTTGGAATTTGGAAACCATCTGAAGAATGTCTTAAGCCCTCAACTTGGGAGGCAAGCTCTTTCCCAAGGATGTGTCTAATACAGCCCCTATGTACTGGAGCTGTTGGGAAGGTGTCATTTGTGACTTCTTGAAATTGAGGGAGAAGCCCAGTGTGAGGAGGAAGCGGCAGGTGACTTTCAGATAATCCAGGGCATGTTCAGCAGAACGTGCCCTGATCAACCAATCGTCCAGGTAGGGGTAGATGTGAATCCCCCCTCTGAGGCTCGCTGCCACCACTACCATTAACTTGGTGAAGACACTCGGGCGGAGGTCAACCCGAATGGCAAGACTCGAAACTGATAGTGCGAGTCGCCAACTACGAACCTCAGGTATTTTCAGTGCTTGAGATGGAATGGCACATGAAAATAAGCATCCTGGAGGTGAAGGGACTGAAGGATATGAGAAAGAGTGACCATCTTGAACTTATCCTTCCTGAGGAACTTGTTCAAGTATCTTAAGTCCAAGATGGGTCTCAGTCCTCCGTCCTTTTTGGGAATCAAAAAATATGGGGAGTACCATCCCTTGTTCCTTTCCACTACAGGTACAGGTTCTATAGCACCTTCCTCCAGCAGGGTCAAGACTTCCTGCTGTCAGAGCAAATCTGTAAACTTCAAAGAGTGTCTACCCAGTAGATTGCTTTGAGGTTGCGTTAGGAAAGGAAGGCAGTAACCTTGGGCTATTATTTCTAGAGCCCAAACATCTGAAGTAATGGCTCGCCATTTTTGCAGATGCTGCGACAGCCTGCCTCCCACAGGTGTCTTGTGTTGCAAGTCCTCAAAGTGGTTTTGTGGCGGTTGCTGCGGCTGCTGATGGTAAAGAGGCTTCAGGTGGGGCTGGCTTTGCACGTATTCCTAGTCCACCACGAGTGGCTTTCTTCTGGCCTCTTTGACTGGCCATTCCTCTCGCCTTTCCATATGAGGAGTAATAACGATTGGATCGTCTCCAAGATTGTCCTGATGCACGAAAAGGCTGAGGTTGCCGAATAGCAGCTCCTAAAGATTTGGCAGCTGCTTGTGAGGTCGGCAACCTCTCAAGGCCCTCATCAGCCTTGTTGCCAAAAAGGTAGGACCCGTCAAAGGGCATGTTCAAAAGACAGTTTTGCATGCCCAGTGCAAAACATGACTTTCGTAACCACGTAAATCTGCGCATTACCGTGCTACTGGCCACTATCTGCAGTGTACAAAACCAGACTAAAGGGATTCCTGCATGGCCTCCTTTCCATCAACAATGGCTAGGAATCCTTCCCTTTCTTCCCCTTCTGGTATGTGCTCCACCGCCATTGCAATGCACTCCTGTATGAAACTTTTGCCAAGGCACATGTGGAGTTGGCGGATTTTAACACCATACTCCCAGCTGAAAATACCTTGCACGCCCAACCATCCACACGCTTGTCGTCCCTATCCCAAGGGATGGAAGGGTATGCCACCTTATTTGAAGGTGTGGCTGCCTGGACCACCAGACTCTCGTGAGTAGGGTGTTTGGACAGATATCCAGGATTGCTACTGGAACGGCGCTATTTTGAAGAGTCCGGGATCTCCCAATTCTTGGCCACCCTATTTTGTTAGGCTACGCAAGGGTAAAATCGGATCTTCGGTGGGACCATGATCCAATATATCAGTCAAATCATCCTGGATGAACTGAGTTGGTGGTCTAGCCCATCCTAAATATTCGACCACCTTTGTCATTAGCTGCCTATATGAGGGACTGGGATGTTCCCCTGTTTCTGGACTGCCAAAATCTGTTTCAGGGGAAATGTCAGTCCGCTTGCATTATGCAAGGTTTCCACCAGATCCCTCATCCTGCGTTACTCAGAAATCAGGTATTTTGCGACATTTGGGGTGCCATATTCCAGTCCAAAAGGAAGATCCTCCTCCTCAGACCACTCCTGTTCTTCAAACATTGAAGTTAAGGATTTGAAATATTCTTTCCTCGGAAGAGGTTTACAAATCTTTTCTGGGAGAGGTGCATCAGTGGAGACTGAAGGCTTTACAGCCTTTGCAGCATTTTCTTTTGCTGTTATTTTGACAGCTTCTTGCTGAATTGGAGCCTTTGTAACATTTGGCACGAGGGCTTCGGGGGTCGACAAAGGTATCGACGAAAAAGTAGTAGTCGACGGACCTAGCTTTGGGGGCATTGAGGCGCTCTTCGAAGGCTGGCCCTTCGAGCCTTGTCGGGTTGCGGATGGCGTCGGTGACCTTGAACGGTCGACTCGAGCGATCTTTTTCGCCCAGAGTCCTGGAGGGTTCCCGATCATTTCTCCTGCGATCACCCGGGCTCGAGGGCACTCGTGTCTGAATGGTAACGCTCCCGGCCGGCTTCCGAAGAAGGCGGGGACCAAGGCTTAGCCTTTTCAACCACCTCCATCATTTTTATTCTAAATGCTTCCCATTCTTCGGAGGAACAATGTTTTGTGGGGCATTTCATTCTTTTGGGGGATCGTCCGTGGACGAGGTGGAAGGGGACTGGGGGTGTCTTTTTTTGGACTTTCTCGTCAATTAAGAAGAGTGGTGTGAACCACTTCAGGACCTAGACCAATGCATTTGCCTTTCACGTCGAGATTTCTCCTCACGGGACTTCAACTCAAACCGCAGGATTTACACTTTTTGAACCCCGAACGCGGGGTAGTCTGGGTCGACAAGGACATTCTCAAATATCGTCTTCAGTAAATGCGTCACATCACTACTCTAGGTGCGCTGAGTCTCCGAAGCAACACGTACTGTGGAAAAACAGAACTGAGGCCAACGGGCACCGCGCGTGCTACTTGTATACCCGATAACATCACCCTCGACTGAGGTCTTCGAGGGACTTCGACTCAACATCCACGCACGGCGCCCGCTGGCGAGAAAAAATTTCACAAACAGCTAAAGCTGGATGGACTACAGCTAAGATGAGGAATACGTTGGAGGACACAATCCATTTGAATGGGGATCTGCCCTAGCGAAGCAACGTTCGCATGAAGAACAGGACAGAAATACTAGACGCTCCAGCAAAGACTGAGGACTAAGCTACCGCAAAACTGGAGCAGGAGAAAAAGACAACGGGAACACAAATCTTTCCTGGTGATACAAGTGCGTCCAGCCCCGAACGCGTGGAGAAAAGGACAGAAGAGCGATGCGCGGGCAAAGCTCAGGAGGGCGGGGTTACGGCCGAATGCGGTATCCCGCATAAAAAGAGAAGGACAAACATTTTCAATTTTTGATGTTTTTTGGAAAAAAGTGCTCCGGTCCCGTCCCAAAGGACAGAATGTCCCACAAGTATGGAGGAAAGGGGACGGGATGTAGGAGTAAAACATATTTTAAACTGGTTTAAGAAGTATAGAAAACCTGGCTCCCTTTGTCCATGCAGAGGTCCACCTTCATGATCCTAAGCGTCTCTTGAATCATCGGATGAGGTTCCCAAAAGGTGGTACTCTGCATGGACAGCGGAAGATCAATTTTAAATCATCGTTTTGCACATTCCAAAGATGCTTGATATTAGATCCTTATTATAATAAAGAAGCAACACAAATTTAACAAACAAAAGCAGTTAAATAACTCTTACCATCTCCTTTCCCACCTGGCTTGGTACTGGCCCACGATTTGGGAACAGTAGGTACCTCTGGTGGAACAGGTATAAGTGGTTTGGGCGGAGGTGGAGGTGAAGGCGGTGCTTCAGGAGGCCTGGAATAAAAAAACAATTTTTGAACCTGCTGCATGTGGTATAGTCCAATGAATGACTACATATTCAAAAATAACTCAAAAGCCCATCTTTAATCCATCAAGAAAGGCAGGCTACATAGATGTCCGACTAAAGGCTTGCCCAATAGAATGTTTGCAGAACTAGATGAACAGCAAGGTAAGTATGAAGACATCAAAACTCTACATGGGGCTGGAAAACAAGAGACTACACAAACTGAATTGGTGCTCTTTTCCTAAGACAACTCTGAATAACCATGAAATATTTTGGGACCCAATTATGGTGGGCTTTAAATAAATGCAAGAACAAACCCTTCCATGTGTAACGCAAGACTACCATAGCAGACCAGCACCTCCAACATGGTATTTACCAGGTGCCCCCCATTTATGGATCTACCTTTAGACACATGAATAGTGCTTAGACACATACTGCAGAAATATGCGCAGTCAGCAAGTCGCAGCACCCTGAATCTTAAGAATCCTGAACCTTGTACATCTGCATGTTTTCCACACCGAGGACACTGCTGAAGTCCTTCCTTCAGAATCTGTGATTGTCCTGCGGTGCCAAGATAAAAATGTGAACTTTGTGTCACCAGCTAGAAGCATCGAAAAGATGAAGGCTTGAACCTATGTCAAACTCAAAACCTTTGCCCATCTTTTTTGAGGTTGCGCAGGGGGCTAGTCTATCTCCCTTCCTCTTCAATCTATATATGAGATGCCTATGTGACCTCCTAGAAAGCGTTGGCGTATTCTTTACAAACTATACCGACTATACACAATTCATCTTTGAACTAGGTGGGGATCATAATGTAGACAGCGCTAAAATAACAGAAGTCTACAATACAATACAATTGACCAATGGATGAGACAAAATTGGATGTGCCTAAACGGTTCAAATACCGAACTGATGGTTTTTGGCTCACGTCAAGCCAGAGCAAAACTGGGCACTTAATATGAAGCCTTTGCTATAAAAAGCAGACAATTATTTCTGTCTCATCTCAGGTGAAAATATTGGGGATGATGAAGCATCAGTGGGATCGGAAGCACAGGTGAAATACATCCACAAAAACAATGCACATCATCTACATCTGTTGAGAACCATCCGCCCTTTCCTCAATGAGGAAAATACGGCCATGGTTGCTAGGGCAGTTATGTCCAGACTGGATTACGGTAATGCCCTGCTCCTAGGTGCCTCTAAGAAATAGAAAAGTGTCAGTCATGGAAAATCATACCATCCGAATAGTGAAGGGCATCAAGTGTAAAGAGCATATTACTGAAGGAAGAAAATCACTGCATTGGCTCAGGATAGAATTATCTTCAAATCTCTGATTATAGTTCGCATATGTATCTATGGCACAGCTCCGAAGTACCTAGAGAAACAGTTCGAGATACATTCCCTCCAGGTCTTTAAGATCAGGGCTTATTAAACATACCGCGATTTTACCCGGCCACCGGTAAGGATAAAACCTTTGCAGTACAGGCTACACAGTACTGGAAAAAGCTACCTCGCTCCCTTTGGTTGGAGACAAACCTGCTTTCTTTCAGGAAATCTCTGAAAAACACATCTGTTTAGATGGGGAGGCTTGCTATTGTCACTCTAAACCGCTTGATACAAGCTGTATCAATGATTGTCCTCGTTTGATGTTTTGTTCTTGTCCCATGCGCCACAATGCCTGTGCGCTTTCGGCAGGATACAAGTACACAAATAAAATAAAACCACAATTCCCACCATTTGTATGCACCTGCAAGCTACCTGTAGCTGCTTCTTCTATACTTCAGTAGGTCCAAAAGATCATGGCATCTGTTAAAAGGTATCAGATCTCTAGCATTGTTCATTTACATGTTAATTAACTTGCTTAAATACATTCTGGGACATCAAGTTTTGAAAAACCCTCAATGTAATGTGCATATATTAAGTAAGAGAGAATTAGCATTCTACTCTGCTGAGAAGACCACTTAGAAACTGGCAAGAATCAGTGTAGTAACCCTGTGGGAGACTATACAATACTTGTCATCTTGGTGTTAGCGAACCCACATTCTGGCCTGTACTACACAAGTTGGTAGTGACCGAGCAGCCAGACTCCTCTCAAGAGGGGTAAATGTGAGCTGTAGCAATGTAATCCACGAATACAAAATAGCCAATTAACACTTACACTCAAGGTGTATGTTCTAAATAATTATTTAACAGTATTTTTTTTAAATCGGCATTCCTTAAAAATGGCAATATCGATAGGATATGGCATTTATAACGCACCTATACAAAAGTGTTTCAAGGCGCAACGAGGCAAGGGAGGGGGAAAGAGGGAAGACCGAACGATCTTAGTAGGCCAGGTGACACAGATTGTGCAAGTGTGGGGGAGGAGACGGAAGGAGAAAAGGGAGGGGGCAGCGCAGTACACAGGATAAACAGTAAAATAAATAAAAACAATAAATCCGAAGTGCAGCCAGCTGGTGGCAAGTGCTGGTAGGGGGGAAGGGGTGTGGGGAGGGGGGGGGTCGTCTGTAGGTTTTTTTACGAACTCGCTGGCGCATGAAATAAGGATTAGAGGATCAGCGGGGAGGACACCATTCGAGGGTATCCGGCCAGACCCAGCAAAGATAGGGAACATATGTACTGAAGTCTAAATATTGTTAAACTGAGGAACATCAATGACCAGGAGATGAACAGACAAACACCGAAATCACACGATGGTGAAGATCGACGATAACCAAAGAGAATACTCAACAGGAGATCTACCCGTTGACTTACAATAGAAGATGTTCCAAATGAACCATGAACCATTCCAGGTGTTGATGTTAGACCACTTTGGGGTATATAGGACCTGCGCTGGAATAAATCCACGTATCTGAACCACCCCCGCCAGGTATAGAGTGGAGGTACCGTGGCTCACCCTACCAAACGAGACATGACAGAGGTTGCGGTCTCTCCCGTCCTGAAGGTGGTTGCTGCACTGGGGGACCAAAACAGAGGTTCAGAGACAACGGAAACACGTGTAGACGTTTTAATTCTGTATGATTAGAACTACACAGATTGGTTTACTGATCAACAGATCTGAAAACGCAAAGGAATTGTAACATTGAAATAGCAGCATCTAACCGAAAGGGTTAGAGAGACAGTGGACATATATAGTATGAGTGTGATGTAGTATGAGTGTGAATGAATGGTAGAAAGACTGGAAAGGTGAACTGTGGTGTTTTAACCAGTCCTGGAATTATTACAGGGCACTGGAATTCAATATATTTTCATGTATGTTTGCTAATTAAATGGAATTTGATATTGAAAAGTAGTATTGGTCGGTATTTGTAAAAAGACAATCCATATTGATAGAGATCATCCCTCTCTTCCACTGGTTCATTGTGCAGTGTTTGTCTAATTTCAGCCTGAAGGACCAGCTGTTTCAACCAGGCCCCCCCCCCCCCCCCCCCCCCCCGAGTGCAAGGGTTGCCAGGGGGGGCAGTGCAGGTGTGCAACTGGCAGGAGGGGACCTGGACCCGAGAACACAGGGTAGCCAGGCGACCAGCGCAGTTAGTGTCCGCCAGGAATTCAGCAGGGGAGGAGGAGAGAAAGCAGAAGCAAAGAGGACGGTCTTGAGGTGCTTTTGGAACCGGAGATGTTCTCCTCAAGTTTCCGAGAGACGGGGAGGCTGTTCCAGAGGGAGGCCCCAGCCAAAGAAAGCTCTGCCACCAAGTCGTTGCTTGGAGAAGTGACAGACCCTGAGTAAGTTGGAGGCGGATGAGCGAAGAGCTTGAGAAAGAAGATATTTAGGAAGAGGGTTGAAGGTATTGAGGGCCCCAGGCGGCCTTGTGGACAATGTTGTTCGTTTTTTAACTTAATCCTTGCAGCCACTTAGAGCCAATGCAGAGATTGCAGTCCTGGAGAGATGAGATCCCTGCACTTGAGGCCAAGGACAAGTCACGTAGTCCTGTTTTGGATGAGTTGCAGAGGGGGGGGGCGAGGGGGGGAGAGAGTAGAGGCAGGCAGATTTAGAAAGAGGCTGTTGCAGTAGTCGAGCCTAGAGAGATCGAGAACTCTAGAGACAGTGAGCTTCGGGGGGAGGGGGGGGGATAAAGAATACCTCTGAGGAGGTGCAGCTGGTAGTGTGACTTCTTAGAGACGTCAGATGTAAGGAGAGTGTGGAGTCGAAGATAACAAGGGTTTTTAGCCCCACAAGTGGGAGCAGGAAGAGAGCCAAGAGAGGCTGGCCAGTGTGACAGGAAAAGAGGGAGCTGGTGTGCCGACGAGAAGAATCTCAGTCTTACTGGCATTAAGGCAGAGATCATTGGCAGCACACCACTCCTGGATAGCAGACAGACAGGAGAAGAGGTGGCTGAAGGGCGCCAGAAAATGAGCTGTCATCTGCATAGCACTGAAAGTTGGGGCAGAGAGCAGCAATGCGGTGGGCAAGAAGTGCCAGGTATTGGATGAACAGCCAGGGAGAGAGGTTAGACCCCCCCTGGGGAACACCACCGGTAGAGATAGAGGAGAGGAAGGACCAAAGTTGGACCTGGGAGGGTCGATGGGAGAGGAAAGAAGTCTGCCAAGCCAGAGCATGATCGGTGATACCCAGGTTATCACAGACAGTTGAGATGGGGCGCATGATTGATCGTGTCAAAGGCAGATGAGAAATCAAGTAAGATGAGGACACATTGGGTGTTGGTATTGAGGTTGGAGAGCAGGTGTTCACGGATGTTCAGGAGAGCAGTTTCCATGCTTCTAGCTGCTCTGAAGCCAGACTAATGGTCATGTAGACAACCAACAGATTCAGTGTGAGGATTAAGCTGGGAGATGGCCAGCTTTTCCAGGAGTTGGCACTGGAAAGGATTAATGGAGATTGGGCGATAGTTAGCCAGGCAGGCCAGGTCGGCAGAGGCTTTAAGAAGAGGGTGCATGAGGGAGTGCTTCGGGGGAGAGGGGGGGGGGGCGATTGAGTGATTGCAGAAGTCTTCCAGAGCAGGAGCCAGGGTAACAAATGTGCTTTAAAATACTTTCCCAGAATCAAAAGTTACGCTGCAGTTGTAACCCTTAAACGCAGTGTACCCCTTTTCTTAAGGGAAAATTAATTAATTTGAACACAATATTGCTAATGACTTCAAATCTATGCAAGATAGAAATGAATGGAAACGTGGCGCTAACACTAGAAATCAATGGCAGGTTTGCATGAATGATTCTGACAGTTTGAAAAAGGTATCAGGATAAGGACAGGAGGACTTCGAGAGTGGGAGGAGGACAAAAACAAGATAAGCTATGGGTTTAGATGGGGTGGCAATTCGCAGTCCACTTTTTAGTTTTTGGATTTTGGACAGTCAACGGTTCTTGTCATTACACGGCAGGCTGTCTGGCAAACAGCTTGGCAGTTCTGGTCACAGGGTAGCACTTCTGGACTGGCAATTCTGGTCACTAAATACTACAGTTCAGCTGAATGGCAGGTTTGCAGAAAGCATGCAGTTAGTGGGATCAGGATGCTTCCCAAAAACACCACAGCTTTCCCCTTTGGTTATTTGGGAATTTTAGTGGTTTTCAGAAATTAGGCCTTGCTGGTACAGGATCAGCAATGCTTGTGTTTTGCAGTGGGCCCTGGAGCAGGGTCAGCAATGTTTTGGCCTTGTAGTTGGGATCTGGATGGATGGATGGAACTGGAAAAGGGCGCCGGCACAAGAAAATCAGCAGAAGTGTGTGTGTGGGTGTGTCTCTGGAGTCTTGTCATGGACTCTTATTTATAATGCCCAATGACATCACAGTATATGACTGGGGCAGGCTGAACTACACCCGCCTCCAACAACAAGATTGGACAAGGGTTGACAGTCTCCGCCTCGGTTAGTTGGCTTTCAGAAAAATGTCAGATTTATGCTGTGAGTTTTACAATGTCCAAAAACCTCCCACGGTTATTTTAGCCAAAATCCGAATTTGCCACAAACATACATTTATACAATTGCAATCTCTTAGCAAATTATACACACAGATTACATATTTTGTGCAGCACATTGAAGTCCAATCCTCCAGTCCGTGAGACCTTGTTTCGCCCTTCTACAAGTTTTTCGCACTTTTCACTGGGATAGAGATTACTCAAAAGCCTATAACTTTATAAATGGATGTGCATGATCATCAGGGATGTATGGACAAACATTCACATTTGCAACATGGATACTTCTCGGGGAATCCGCCATATTTTGCCATTTCTGTTCACAAGGTGTCAGTGAATTCTACCAAGTCTTAAAACAAAGCCCAAAAATACTACATTTTTACAAAGTTTTGCTGTTTTCTTCCTCCAACTGCAACCAAATGTCATTTCCTTCAAGGCAAGGTGGGGGTTTCTCATCCTGATTGTAGGTTGTATTGCCCCTTCACACTTTCAACTTCCTTGCACTTGGAGTCCCATTGTCAGTGGGTTTCTGTAGACTAGATCCTTTCCCACCTTGTAATTATCAGTGGGTTGTTAGACAGGTTATGGTGTGGCTAGCTTCCTCAGGGGGAGGTTTCAGGGCTGACAACTGGAATAACTGGTCTTTAAGAGCTTGCAAATTCAGCCCATATGTTTTGAATTCCATTTTCTTATTTTGGGTTTAAAACAAACCCGTGAAAGAAAATAGCCCATGTCTGTATTTTCACCAGCAACAAAGCCCCTTTATATTGTTAAGTAAGTAGGCTTTCATTCAACAATTTATTTTTAAACAGGCCATTTTTTCTTCAGTCAGCAAAGCCCATTTTAACACGTGTTGAAAACTGCAAGCATTTCTTTAATTTCGGTTTGGCAGCTCCCTCCGATTCCCACACTTTCTTTGCAGCTATAGTCATTTCCTTGAATGCAGGAGTTTTATCTGAAGCATAGATATATTGACACTGACCTGGCTCAGAGAGTTAAAGTCTCTTTGAACTGCTGAGCCTGGATACTTTTGGAAAGAAATAAACGTGTGTTCCTGTGCCGGTGAAAGTGAAGTTGCTTATTGATTTCTCTGAGAGTTGGTTTGACTGGGCAGGTCACTCTGGAATTATGCCTGGTTTTGGTGAAGCACAGTGAAATATCCTGTGCATGACCGGGCCTTTTTCATCACAGTGGTTTCAGAATGAACAGATGGAATTCGTGTCAAAGCAGCATTTTTAAAGGGTGAAAAGCTTCAATTTGAAGGGGAATTTTGGGTTTTCAGCAAAGCAGTGCTGCCTTTTCACACCTTTCCATTTAAGTTTCAGAACACACTGGCATGCTCCTTCAGTGTGTCCTCTTGTTCCATCCTGCCCGAATTGTGCTTGGCAGGACAGTGTAGAACTCTTTTTGTTGCTGCCAAAATGTAGTTGAGGTCCTGGTGCACACAGGAGCCAGCACAGCCAGGTTGCCGTTTATGCGCAAATGCAGCTTGGTGATGTGGGGAAAAGCTGCTGAGTGGGTCAATATATCCCACATGTTACACAGAGGTCTTACAATCACAGTGGTTCAAGTAGACACGTACACTCAATTTTCTTGGTAAAGCACTTATTAATTTATTACACAGTCATTTAGAAAACATTCACTAGAAGGAGTCAACTTAATGTTATACACAAACACACTTCAATTCCAAACCTGTATGTTTTGAGTAAATTAGGCTCCCTGAATAGAAGCAAAATAGCATTTCAGTTACTTTAAATGGGACTAAAAAGGCACAAGTTAATAGAATAGATCACAAATTCTTTCTTAGGCAGTGCAAATAGTTCCAGTTCAATAGGGGACTCTATTCAGTTCAATAAGCCTAGTCCAAAGTCAATGGACTAGTGTCTTGGATAGGAAAGAGCAGTTCTTGTAGTTAACGGTAAAGTCTTAGCCAAAGATCTCAGAAGTAGTTTGTACGAAAAAGAATATGTTGGGTCACAAGCTGATTAGGCCTCCAAGTTGGGAACGTTTCACGAACTTTCACTGCGAGAGGCAAGTTCTCTCAATCCGGTTGGCACAGTACCTTAATATGAAGAAAAGATGCAGCTGAAGATGTTGGTTCCTGGAAGTTCCTGCAGATCTCACTGTTCCTGAGCCTCAGTCGTGGGGACAAGAGGGAGGACGTCGGGGGACTCCTGCACTGCACAAGGACTGGTCAAACAAGCTGGCAAAATGGAAGATCTTCGGTTCGAGTAGCTGTCGTCAAGCACACAAGCTGGTGTCCTTCCCCCTGGTTAATCCTAACCAGCTCTGAGAATGGTATCCAGGTGGCTTATGAGTTGATGGGTTCCACCAACTCAAAGGAAGAAGTCTTCCTTGAAGGGGCTTATCTGTCGAGATGAACTTGGCAATTCGGACCTGCAGCAGGGCTTCATCGGGCAAACCAACGGTCCAGGAGTTGCAGCAGCCGTCCTCTTCCAGCTCGTCTTCGGTTCTTTCGTTCCAGTGGTCGACTGCTTACCAGTTCAAGAGACTCACCTTTTAAACAGTATTCTCCCTTTTATTCCAGCATAGCTGTCACTCACCCAGCAGGGTGGCTGTCCTCGCCGGACAGTCAGCCAGCCAATCACGCCAGAGTGCATTTGGGTCTCCTAGGACTATAAGCACAGGGAGTTGGCACCTCCCTCACTTCCTGCCCACCCCAGACACTCGGGCGCCAGAGGCGCTCTTCAGTCCTGAAGCCTGCCAAAGACGTACAAAGGGACCAAACCTGGTTTGGTGGGCAGAGAAACTCTAGAAGGACCTTTCCAAAAAGAAATTGTGAAAAAAGAAGACCGGGACCGTTTTAAAGAAAGGGGCTTAAGGCGCCATCTTGAACAAGTGGATTTGTTCCACTAATCAATCCCTCTTGCTAATCTGTTTTATGGTTTGCCACGTAGGATGAGGTCATAGATGATACATGTTGGGGTATAAGACCCCTGTGTAATCAAGTTTGTGTGCGAATATGCAAGCATCTGTATAGTGTTTGCCAGGTGACCCTGATTATTAAACTGAGAATAAAGTAGTACTTTGCCATATTCCTAGAGTCTGGTTATTTGGTCATATCTTTATTGCTAATTCCATCTAGCACAAGAGACGCTTCAAGGTGCTAGCCACACCTTTGTCTGACGGAGCAAGTATCTGGGAGGACAGGAAACTGGGGGGGTGGGGGGGGGGGGGGGGGTCACCAAAACTCTTCAGGTCTTTGTCCTATACTGTCTGCTTGGATACAGTTCTGAATGCCTGGTTGTCCCTTTGCGACAGCCGCCACCCAAGGGTTTAATGTAGCATGTATGCTGGTTGGCTTGGTCCCTGCCTAAAAAGGAGAGGGTCTTTATGTTGAAGCAAGAGTCTACCACTGGAAGATCCATGCCGAAGAAGCCGGACGCCTGCGGACACCTCCAGCGACCCCCAGAGCAGACCGACAGCTCCAGCTCCTCTTCTGTGCGACGGGGGAAGATCACAACCGGACGACTTCCTCGCCTTGGAATCAACAGGAATATAGATGCCGCACACTTTATAGTAGACTTGAAGACCAAAGACACAGGAGATTATTGTGCTTCACATTATTTAGTAACTTTTATCAGCAAGGCACAATTCAAACAAACTACGTATCCCAGCAACATTTGGTCCCTGCAGTAGTTTTAGCTAGCAACCACCATAGTCTAATCCCATGGCTTGTCATCATAAGACCCCCACATCCTGTCTCCAACTCTCCCTCTATCACTGCAACGGGCCAGCACAAAGTCGATCCCCTACTCCATCCCAACAGCGGACTTTCATAAACAAGCAGAGACTCCAAACAGTCACCAGCGAAAGCAGACAACAGTCCAACTTGCAAGCATAACCAGAATACAGAAATCGTGCCCTACGCTTCAAGGCTTTGGCGTCTCACATTGAGGTGAAAACAACCACACAGATGCAAATAACAAGCAGGTACAGGCATGTGCATTATAAGGCTTCATGAAAGTGTAAAGTGAGCAATACTCGACGCATGGCTGACAAAATTGGGTAGGAATACTCAACTCTGTCAGAAAATGAGAACCCTCATACTAAGTAGCATGGGGAATCTATAGATCATGCAAGACTAGTATTATGCATCTACAAATCTTCACTATCAACAGCTGCCACCTCATGCAGTTTAAAAGCACAGTCCCATGATCAATCAGCAGGCTACAAAATGTCCTCCTAATAGGCCCTAACAATATGAACACGTTATATGCTGTGGCCCCTCTAGAACAGTGAGCAACTAAGATGCAACTTCAATGCTGGTGTTAGGGAGAATTTTCAGAAATGTGCTAATTTCCCCTTCTCCCTTAGAGACCCCCAGCTCTTTTTTCTGGACTTTAGGACTTTTAATTTCTAACCTGGAGAAAATGAGACCTTTTCCCCACTCACTCATGTATTTTTCTGTGATTTGGACTCTGTTTCTTTTAACTTTGGAGTCTGACAAACTCCAGAGGTCTCATCTTTTACATTGCATCACAGCACCTTCAGTGCAGTGGCACAGGGAAGTCTCTTGGATTTCCCAAAGGTTTAAATACCTTCTCTTGTTGAAACTACTGTTTCCAAGAGCAGTGAAGTGAAATTGACTTTCCTTACATTTTTATGTTACCATGGGGTGCTGGAGGGGTTACTTAGTATACCCATTGTCTAGTTTCTCAGGTAACATTTTTATGTTACCCTTTCTACAGTTAATGGCTGGTGGCAGTGGTTTACTTTTTGCTACCATTGTGTGTTTACCGCAGGCTGTGTTCGCAGGTGCAGTAAGGCACCCGTGGTTGTCCATTTTGTCAAGGACGACTTATCCCCTTGGGTTGGTGGGACCAAACAACCCCAAAGTGAACTCGATTGGACATCCTTTCGGAGCTGGCTGTACTTCCGTTGCTGCTGGAACCCGAAGTGCCAGGGGGAGGAACACCAGATCGAGTGCATCGCTTTTAAGTCAGACCCAAGCCTCCTGGCTCCCTGAGACCTCTGATGTTGTGCTTTTGCCTTTCCACCAGTAAAGGGTTGATTTACTTTGCATTGGAAGGTTTAAAAAGTACTTACCCGTTTATGAATTATTTGTTATCCATTGTTGTATTCCTCTATTCTATCTTTTGCACCCCAAACTCATATTTATCCAAATGTGATAAATCAATGTCCACAGTGTCCTAGCTATTTAAGTCACCCAAGGTTGAAGGAAATGCATGTGTGCCATCCCCAATGGGTTTTATCCGATTTAGAGAAAGTGTGTTTTGAAGTATAATTGTTGCATGTTTTGCTCCCTTCTGAAGAAGGCTTATGTAACTGTTATATGAATAAACTTTTAATCAAGAAACCTTGAGTGTAAGTATTAATCTGAATAACTGTCACTGAATCTATGTAAAAACCCTACTGCTCACATTGACCCCTCTCGAGATAAGCCTGGCTGCTCAGCCACACTACCAACCTGTGTAGTACAGACGCATACCAAAGGTTGGATTCCTATTGCCAGGAGGTCTAGGTTGCTGTAGTCTTCCAAAGAATACTGCACATAATCTTGCCTGACAGCTGGCCTGTCCCATAACTCATTTGAATATTCCATTTAATGCAGGAGAAGACCGGCTTTTGAAAAGGTCTAATGCACAACCAAAGCTGCAAGCAGCCAGGAAGCCTAGGAGTGGCTATAGGTTGTTTGCACGGTTTGTTACAAAGGGCTGCACAAAGACGTGTGGACACACGAAAGCCTGATAAGCAACTGAAGTCCTGCCATGGTAAGCCGAAAAAAAAAAAATGCCACCTCTGCAGAGTACTGTTTCTGAGACACAACCGGAGAATGCCCATCTGAAAAACATTTACATGAAATCAGGCAGAGAACCATAGTCCGCTTACAAGACTACTCCTTCAGCCCAAGGAGTGAGTGGTTGTCCCGAGTCTCGAAAGACAGCACTTAATGGACACCTTAAAGGAAAAAGTGTACAGACGCTGGGGACCCGAAGAACTTCACTCCTTTTAGATGTCAATACACTAAAAGCCACTCACTGGCTGGTTTACTGCCACGTAGTAAAGTCTGGCAAAGAAAGCAGACCTGTAGATGCCCAGAGATTAGAAGGTTTAATTAATCGTTTCTGGACAAATTCAGCATTTCCACCACAGGGAATGAAATGAGAATCACTATCCATTTTGATGCACCAGTGATTCCCAGACGCACCCAGCAACATCGTAACTCTTCACTGTAGAGGTTTCCTACGAGTCAGACGAGGTTGGCAGCCAAAGCCGCAAACCATCAGAGAGTAGAAGGGGTCTGAATGCAGATGACTGATCTTTAGTCTCTTCAAGGCCTTTTAGTAATGTGGACCGAGATGGGCTGAATGGATGACGCATGGAGGCCTAAGCTGTTGCCCGAGCGAAAATATGCAAACAGCAAACCTCCAGGTCTCCAACCATGTAGTGGGAGGTGGATGGTTGCTACCGTGACTACTTGAAAATGCTGAATTTCTTGGTTGTGAAATGGAGAAACTTGAATTTCCCCGTTTAAGATACACCCTATGTTTTGCAATAAGGAGATTGCCATTACATTTGCATTGTGGAAAAAGAAAGAAAAAGAAAGCCATCTAGGTACATTACCCACACTCCCTGGGGGCTCAGAAATACGACTAGCGGACTCAATAGCCTTCTGAAGCACCAGAACAGAGGACAGTCTGAATGGCAGATGGGTGGATTTCCATACCTTGCTGGAACAACAAAATTACAGGAATTTTCTAAGGGCTGGGTAGATCGGGAATGTCTGCTACAAGTCAGAGCAAAACTATCAACTAGTTCGTTCTCCAAAGAATATCAGCAAGAGGGCGCAACTCTATCAGGAGGTCCATAATTTTATTTAATGGACCACGGATCCAATGATTTGTCCTGCGTGACTTTCAGGAATGTTCCAAACTTTTATGGTTCCTTATGAGCTTTAGCGATTAATTTCAGGATCTTCATATATTTAAGTGTAGCTGCTAATTTACTATCCAGCAACATGAGAGGGTGTCACCTTAAGCTTGGGCCAAACTAGCCAGGGTGTCCTGAAAGCTGGTGGCCATATAATCTGCCACTCGGGACAACTGAATCAATTAGGATGACCCAGGGAGGTAATCATATAGGTGGCGGGCGAACAGTTCAGATACAGGTGCACAGATTGTAGCTAATGCTGCAGATATTGATAGTCTCATATGTATGGGGTACCTGGTCTCAAGTTATTTTGACAGCCACCCTCGTTACCTGCATCTTCTGTCCTTTGCATCACGTTTCAAGCTCTTTTAGCAAGCGAGTTACATTCCAAGGGGATGAGGCCTTGACTTTGCCATGTGCAGACGCAGCCTCTAGTAGTGTGTACTTCCCGCTGTATCAGAGCCTGCTGGTGAACATGCTGTTTGGAGGGTGCAGCCACTTCTGGTGCTTTCAAGCACACAGGCCTTCCTGCCACCACCAGCAGGGCCACCTGAACTTATACACGGTTTTACACCTCTGGTGAAAACCAGAGCTCAGATGGCACTTAGTAAACAGAAGCCAGCACATTTCCGACCAAGCCATCAAACTGAAGCGGAAGACAGCCATTTAACATTTTCCCATGTACTGCACTCCCTTATTGAGGATTTGGGCAGTCCTGAGACAGCAAAGAGCAAACTCTCAAAAAAAGGAAAGGTTAACAGTTAAAATGCACTGTCAAGTTACATCAAAATCCTACACAGGCCTAGTAATGAAATTACTGAATTTTGATACTACAAAAGTCCGAACACAGCCTAAGACGAATTGGTAGACAGGAACCAGGATCATGAGGAGCAAAGCCATTTGATTAGCAAACCACTATAACCCAGTTACAAAGTTTAAAATAAAAAAGAAAGACAAGATATTGCTGGGAAATCCGGCAGGTTTTAATTGTGCTTCTGTGATAAATTAAGGGGTCAGGAGGATAGCTCAGAGGAAACATATTTGTCTTGGAAGGGAGACAAAGCAGAGCAACAAGTTTCAAATCTGGTTCTATGCTTAGAGACTGGTCTCTGGTAGTAAGCAAGTTATAAAAAAAAAGTAAAGCATAACAGTCTTCTCCAGGTTTTACCACAGAATTTTGACCCATCAATGCTTTTAACACTCACGTCTCTTCCTCCGGTTGGTCCTGCTTAGATGCCCATCCCGAGCCATCCTTTGGAACGATGCTCACATTGGGATCATTACCCTTGTGCTCCTTCTTAATGCTGGGTAAATTGGCGGGAGGAGGCATACGCCGCGACACAGCCACTTTTCCCAGGGACTGCAACCCATGGCGTGCAGCAACTGAAAAGAGAAGGTGACGGAGGTTCATATTTGTATTTATTTAGATTTATTTAGATTTATATAGCACCTTAAGCCAAAGCGCTTTAGAGGAGGAACAAGCAATTACAACAAGCAATACATAACATTGAATCAAACCAGAAAACAGTACAGGGAACCATTTACATTATTGGTGAGGTTAAGTGCATATGGAGCGAAAGGAGGGTTAGAAGGGGAAGGAGGTGGATCCAATGGAGAAAGGAAGCTGAAAGATGCTAGGGGGGTGAATGGAAAAGGTAGGATTTTAGAGGTGCGAAATGAGGGGTAGGTGTGAGTAGAGCGGATTGGGGGTAAGGCGGTTCCAATGGAAAGGAGCAAGAAGTTGGAAGGAGCAGAAGCGGGAAGGGGCGCAGGGAGGAGGAGAAAGAAGGAAGAGATCTGCAGAACGGAGAGAACGAGAAGGGGTGCAGAAAGTGAAAAGGGAGGATAGATAGGGAGGTGCAAAACAATAGAGGGCTTTGAAGACTAGACAGAGGAAGTTAAATTAAGCTGGGAGTGAAAAGGGAGCCATCCTGGTGAGTCAAGGGAAGAGGAGATGGAGTCGTGAGGTGAGAGAAGGCAGAGGGAGCGGATATTGGAGTGGTATATCGGTTTGAGGGGTGAAAGGTGTGAGGGGGGGGGGGGGGGGGGGGAGGAGTCCAAAGAAGAGAGTGGAGCAGTAAAAGTGTCTGGAGAAGATGAGGGAGGAGATTAGTGGTTTGCAGTCAAAATATTGAGAAAAAAAAAATGTCGGATGACAATGTCGAAGAAAAAAAAAAGTCGAATAATCTATTTTTTTATTTATAGTTATTTTTTGGCTCTCGTACGTTAAAAAAAAGGTAAAATCAAAAAAGGGGGGGTTTGAGGGAACCTCCCCATTTCGAATAAAAAACATTATAAAAATATTTGACCTTTTTTCCTCGATAGTTTGACATTTTGATTTGAGGTTTTGACTATGAACCGAGTTTAGTAGCATGGAAGGTTGGGAGAGGATGAATTTTACAGATATTGTAGAGGTGAAAGCGGCAAGATCTGGCAGTAAGAGAAATGTGGTGAGAAAGAGGTGGGGGTCGATGTGGAGACCAAGGTTGCAGGCATGAGGGGAGAAGGGGAGTTGGGAGGAAGGGAAGGAAGGGAGTTAAGGGAGGAGGAGAGGGAGGAGGAAGAGTGTTGGCAGGGAAGAAGAGGAGCTCAGTTTTATCTGAGTTGAAAGGAAGTGAGAGGACATCCAAGATTTAATGGCGGAGAAGAGACCTTAAGGTGGATGTCAGGTGTGAAGGAGGAGAAGGAAAGGGCTGGGTATCAGCGGCATAGAAATGGTGTGATACACCAAAGGAGGGGATAATGGGAGCTAGGAAGGAAGTATAGAGTGAGAAGAGAAAAGGGCCAAGGACAGAACGTTGGGGAACACCGTGAATGAGAGGAAGGATAGGTGAGGAGTGGCCACCCCATGAGACTGAAAATGTGCGATGAGAGATAGGAGGAGAACCAGACAAGGATGTAGTCTTTAAGGCCAAATTAGGAGAGAGTTAAGGAGAAGAGGGTGGTCAACAGTATAGAAGGCAGCTGAGAGATCAAGTAGGATGAGAATAGAATAATGCTTAGAGAAGCGAGTAGATAGGAGAGAGCTGAGAACGGAGGTGAGCCGTTTCCGTGGAGTAAAGAGTGCGGAATCCAGATTGGGTGGAATTTAAGGTAGAGAGTTGAGAATAGACAATACGTTCTAGAGGTTGGAAGAGGAAGGGAAGAAGGGAGATAGGGCGATAATTGGATGCAAGATGGGCGTTAGCAGAGGGTTTTTTGAGAATGGGGATGATGGTAGAGTGCTTAAAAGGAGCAGGGAAGGTGGATGTAGAGAGACAGGTGTTGAAGAAGCATGCGAGATAAGGTATTAAGAGAGGGTACATTTTAGGGATAAGGGAGGTAGGAATGGGGTTCGCAGGAGAAGCAGTGGGATGAGTTTTGGAAAGGAGGAGGGCAACTTCAGATTGAGTGATGGGGTAAATGAGGACATGGAGGGGAGGGGGAGAATAAGAAGGGGAAGAGAATAGATTGTCGGAGGTTGAGGACTTAGAAGGAAAAGAAGGAGGCAAGGTCAGAGGCAGAGAGGAGAGGCAATGGAATGATCAGGGGTGGGGGAGAAAAGTCGAGATAAGGTTTGAAAGATGCGGAGTGGATGTGAGGAATGAGAGTGAAGAAGGTCGAAGTAGTAAGTGCGCTTAGCAGAGTTGAGACAGGAGTCATAGAGGAAGTGATAGTCGAAGTATGCAGATTGGTTGGAGGGAGTGGGGTGTTTGAGCCAGGAACGTTCGAGGCGCCTAAGAAGGCGGCACATGGAGGAAAGATGAGGAGAAAGCCAAGGTTGTGCAGTACGGCAGGAAGGGTGAAACGAGGAGAGAGGGTATATAAGATCTAGAGAAGAGGTGAGGGAAGAAGTTAGGGTGGAGGACGCTTCAGTAGCTGAAAGAGAGAAGTGCGAGGGGCGGGGGAAGGGCAGGAAGTAAGGAAGAGAGAAGGGTTGAAGTTACATAGGTCACGATGGAAGAAGGGGGTGGAAGGAGGGGAGTTGGGGGTGGGGGTGAGGGAGAAGGAGAGTCAGGAGTGGTCAGAAAGACAGTTAGGTAGAGAAGAAATGGCAGAGGCAGAAGGAAGAGGCAAAGATGAGGTCAATGGTAGAACCAGATTGGTGAGTAGGAGGGGAAGGGAGAGGGGTAAGGAGGTAGGAATCAAGGATGGACAGGAGAGGAGAGGAGGGGGGAGTTGGTGGAAAGATTGAGATTGAAAAAAACAAGTATTAGAGGGGAGGGGCTGGGGAGCGGAGCCCGAGAAGATGGTCAATGTCCTCATAAAATGAGCCAGCAGGGCGGTATATGATAAGGAAAGATATAGCGTGGGTAGAATTAAAGATTTATGTTTACATGTTCTCCACCTAAATCATGCACAAACTTGAGGTGATGGTAATTATGGGAATTAAAACACCAACATCTTATTTGATTAATACAGATATGAGTACACAAAAAGGCAAAAGGTAGGGAATAATTAATAGTTCAATTATACTGGCAAACATCACAAGCATGCCAAACAAAAGAGGTTGTAAATCTTCATTTCAGAAATAACGCACAATAGGTAAACTATTACTACAGCTGTTCCTATAAAAGCACACAATACAAGCATGAAATTCATCAGTATCTAAAATACAGAGGAAAGAAAAGGTATAGGCAGAAAATGGATTTAAAAAACAGGTTGAGCTTATGACAAGAATTTCCGTGTTCTGTACCATGCTCCATCAAGAAAACCAGTTACTGCAAAAACATTTGTGTGCTGCCTTACACAAGTCTGAAGCTTCTGTTGAACATTAGTGTTTAAACAATGGGATGAGCTATTTTGGTCTTGCATCATTAAGATAGGGACACTAATACAAAAAATGTATCTATATCCTCTGAAGAAATCAGACAGAGCATAATTTAGTATTAAGAGTGTTTCCAGTTACAAAAGCAATGCCTTTCATTTTAAACTACTGTGTGGGCCTCCAAATAAAAAGAAATAGCTCGACTTCTGGAGTGGTAGCAGGAGACCATTTACAGTTGATCCCCAAAATGATCGGTCACAAGCTGAAAACAGATAAACGTTTACCTGTACTTTTCTGCGTTTCCAATGATTTTCCTTTGTATGTATTAAAAAGGCTGAGCGTTGCATACTTTTTCCCATCTTTCGTTTTCGTGGTCTGGCCCGACTTCTCCGACATTTCGATGGAAATTCATCGAGTCTGATGCAACCCTCCTCAACCTTCAATACTACCTGTACGAGAAAAGTCAAAAAGACAAGATTTTACACAGAGGGCGGGTGAAGAAGCTAGAATTCGGTTACGGATAATAAAAAAGGTGCATTTTACACTTTTAAACAGATATGCTCAAATATTTAATGATAAAACAAAGGCCTGTGTATATGGGGCTGAATCACAACTAAAGAGGGTTCTAGGTCAAAGGATCGACAGTAAAAGGGTCGAGAGGTCAAAGGATCGACACCAAAGGGTCGAGAGGTCAAAGGATTGAATTTTTTTGGGGGTTCCCCCCGAACCCCCACTTTTTTGCTAAAACCATTTTTTCACACAAAAAAAGTGGAAAAAAATTTGATCCTTTGACCTGTCGACCCTTTATATTCGATCCTTTGACTAGACACCACTACAGAGCACTGTTGGCAATGCAAGCTTTGTACTTTGGCGCATTATATGGTTCTTTATAAAAATATATATATATATATATATAAAAAAAACGAAGTTAAATCATATTGAGTCTTGTACTTGAGTGATGTCAAATTAGTTGTATGTGTGGAGGTGCATTCCATTGGGGCAAAGTATAAATTGTGATTGCACTACCCAATTCAATGTAAACTGAAGCATTACAGACCACAAAGGATGCTCCATGATAATAAAAATGTAAAAAAAATTAAAAAAATCTTTCGAAGGCCACCCTAGTTGTGGAAAACAGGGAAGCTACTGAGAGGTTAGGCAAAACCCAATCAAGGCAGGGTGGATTATCAGTCGAGGCTTAGTCTTTGAGTGAGTGGTCTGGGTCTACAGATGCCAGAGTCAATTCCTTCTAGAGTCCTATGGTCCTCTAGCGCAAACTCTCGCAGATCAGACATTTCACCAAGCAGAGTGGGTGTAGATCTTTCTTTTGCAGGAGCCTCCCTCTGGAATGGCCACCCTGCCCTTCAGACTTGAGCCAAGTTCCGAAGCTTCTCAAGACTTGCTTTTCTCCTCCTCCTTCCCGTTCCCCCTGCCTTGCTAATTCCCCCGGTCGCTGCAACTGGTTCCTGGCCCCTTACTCCCCTATATCCACTTGTCCTCGGGAACCCTTCCCACCCCCCCCCCCCCGCCCCAACTAGCCTACTAAGCCTGGTCCATCCCGGTCCACCCACTGGTTCACCCTCTTCCCCCCCCATTCCTTGGGTACTTGTCATCTTGGACTCCCTTTAGCACTTGCTCAGTCCCTTGAGCCCCCTCCCTGCTGCACTTCTCACCCCTCCCCTTTCCCCATCTCATCACCCTTGCTCGCTGACCTGCCTCCTCCCCTTGCACTTCGTGTTACTGCATTTGCACAATCTGAATGTCACAAAGCTAGTAGGACCGTTACTGTTTTCTCCTATACCCTTGCCCCCCCATCCCGTGTTGTGGTGTCCAGAAACACCTTTTTGCTGTATAGGAGCTATACAAATGCTCAATAAAATGAAACATGTACAGAAAAGCAGCTATCAGGTCTTTAAGAACATATGAGAAGATGAAAATCACAGGCATTTGCAATCAAGATCCATATGGGATACATTACTCAATGAAATCGTATTTCTAGGGCTTGTATCTGCTTAGATTCACATGCTCTGCATAGTCCGGCATCTAGTGGTAGTCGTTGAGTATTACAAGATTTGTTTTCGAAACTCGAAAACGGATGTCAACAGGGCGTGTTACTAATACTATACCTAGCGTGAAGTGTACTGTACCCATGGTCCTTCACGCGTCGAGGTTCCTACGTTTGTTTCTGACACGAGGTTGGATGAAGTGTAGCGCAAGTACAGATGTGATAAAGCAGAAACAGTGATAACTCGGAAAACATCCTTGCTTATACCCCAGAAGGGGAGGCAGGGTGGGCGCATGTGAATGTAAGCGGATACAAGCACCAGAAATACGATTACAGCGAGTAATGTATCCTTCTGGAGCTTGCAGTCCTGCTTAGATCACATGCTCTGCATAGATGAGCGAACAGTACCTGGAGAATGAGATGGGAAGTGAGATGGTAAAGCGGCAAAGATGTTTTAGGACCACTTGTGCCACCTGTAAATCGGCGGGTGTGTGTCAAGGCAATAATGCTGTGTGAACGTATGGATGGAACTCCATGTAGCAGCCTTGCAAATGGCGTTTAGAAGGACGTTTGCAATGAAAGCTAAGGTAGCTCCTGCACCTCTGGTAGAGTGAGCCCTGGGGGTGAAAGGTAAGACTTTCTTGGATAGGGAATAGCAGAGCTGTATCCACTGGACTACATCTGGAGACAGCATTCTTTGATTAGACCTTGCAACCCGATGACAAATGCTCAATGAGATCCTGAGCAATGACGCCACTTAATACGCGTATTAAGTCACTAAAAACACACGCACGCTTGAAATGCGGCATAGCGAGCTCCTTAGATCTTCACTCCATCCAAACACTTACCTTCCATATCACTATGCTTACTCTCTACTCTATACCAACACAATTTGAGTGCAGCTACACCCTTCGATCAATTTCAGCCTAGCTGCTCACATACGAAAAGGACTCCATAAACATCTCATCATTCTAATAAAACGCAGCTACACCCCACGAAAACCGGCCTATCTGCACATAAGTGTCGTACACAGGCCTAACGCAGCCAGAACCCAGTCTTGGTGTCCATCCCCCAAACTGCACACATTCAACTGATAGCAATTACCACCACACCTAATGCTAGGCTGCAGCTAGCATCAGGCAATTGCATTGGCTGCCCACATAATTGGTGCACCCAAGAACCCAATGACACCTTACTCTCAATTGACCTGGACTACAGTCCCCGAAGGCGTTTAATCTACCAGCGCTTTGAGATCATACCAATGATAAAAAGAGCGCTATATGAATGCCAAACATAACATATGTGGTCGCCTTCTCTTACAGATGCTATGAAAACATAGTCTGTTTTCCATAGAGGTTTAGTTTTGTTCACATAGTACAAGACGGCCCTCCATAAATCAAGCGTATGGAGACTTCTTTCTGCTGAGTTAGATGGATTTTGAAAGAAGGTAGGAAGTTCTATGGATTAACATGGAACTATGAAATTAACTTAGGTGGGAACCTATGATGCGTACTAAAGGATAACCTTGTCATTTTGCATTATGAAAAAAGGGTCTTTTACGGACAAAGCCTGTAGATAATGGTCTCACTTTATAGAGGTGATGGCTACTAGAAATGCAGTATTGCAAGTCAAATGTTTTCGGCTCGCCCTGGGCATAGGCTCAAAGGGTGGAGCCATGAGCTTGGAGAGCACAACATTGAGATCCCAACCCAGGGGTGGGTTGGAAATTGTATTGCATTTGGTTATTTATATAGCGCTCTTTCCCCACGCACCCCTTCACCTGATGCTTGCTGCCGCCACCGCCATCCACTTGGTGAAAGGCCTCGGGCAGAGGTCAGCCAGCCCGAATGGCAGATCTCGAAACTGAAAGTGAGATCCGCCAATGGCGTATCTCAGGTACTATCTGTGCTGGTGATGGATAGGCAAATGAAAGTAAGCATCCTGAACGTCTAATGACTATATTCAATCCGGGAACTGGAGGGCCTGAAGGATCTGAGAAAGGTGCGACCATCTTGAACTGGTCCTTCCTGAGGAACGTGTTCAAGCATCCAAGATGGGACTCAATTCTCCATCCTTCTTGGGGATTAGGAAATAAGGAGATTACCACCCTTTGTCCGATACAGGTACTGGTTCATAGCACCTTTATGTAGCAGATTCAACATTTCCTTCACAAGGAACGGACTTCAAACTTTGAATGAGTGGTTCGCTGGTGGATGGTCCAGAGGCCTTTTTAGAAAGTGGAGGCAGTAAACCTGGGCTACTGTTTCAAATGCCCACGCATATGAAGTAATACCCCGCCATTCTTGCAGATGCTGTGAAAGTCTGCCTCCCACAAGAGTCTTGTGGGTCAAGGCCTCAGAGGTTTTGAGGCGGCTGAAGCAGTGGCTGAGGGTAAAGTAGCCCTTGCCTGGGTGTGCTTTGCACGTCACCCTAGTCCACCACGTGGGAATATTCTTTGGATCCTTTGACTTGCCAAGCCTCTCGCTCTTCCAACCAAGTAGAAGAAACAAAAGAACCTACCTGACCCCCACTCCCAACCCTCCCCAAGATGATCTGTTGGGTTGAGCTAGTTGTGGCTGTCTGATAGCGGCACCAAGGGATTTGGCTGCCACCTTTGAGGTCTGCAGCTTCTCTAGGCTTTCATCAGCCTTGCTGCCAAACAACTGGGTGCCGTCAAAGGGCACGTTGGAACCTCTCCTACAGGTCGGGTGCAAACCAGACGTCCACAACCACGAAAAGCCTGCATTTTAATGTGCTTGCTGCCATGGGTCTGCTGATACGGTCACCAGAGTCCAATCCCGATTGAAGAAGCTCACACAGCCCTCTTTCTGTCTCTTACAATATTCAGTAAGCCATCTCTTACTTCCCCTTCGGGAATATGTTCAGCCGCCATGTATAGCTACAGTCCCTGAGGGTGAACGTAAATTTAGCTAATACTCAAGTGGCATTTGCAGATTTAAGAGCCATGCTCCAGGCATAAAACCCTTTCCTTGCCCAAGCACTGAAAAGCTTATCCCTGTCTGGAATAATTTTTGGATAAGCTGTTTGTTTAGAGGTAGAAGCCGCAACTTCAACTCCCAGGCATTTTTTTTAACCCGGTCTTTGGGGTGAATGGTGTCGAAGAGGCCATCATTTGAGTAAGTCGCAGTTCATTTATCTAGGCATTTATGTAAGTGTGCAAAGCCCCAGGGAATAAGGGCACGAGTACACTAAGAAGAGACGATGAGGGGGAGCAGACTCAAGGGCTTGGGGTAAAATAGTCTTAGTTGAAGAGGAGGATTTTCATCTTCTTCCAGAAGCTGCAGTAGGATGGTTCTTTGCGGAGGTGATTAGGGAGCTCATTCCAGAGTGCAGGGGCATGGGCCTTGGAAGGTGCCCCCCCCCCACCCTTTTGTGGTTGAATCTGGGGGGGGTTGGGAGGCAACGTTTGTAGGCCGTGCGTTGGGGCCTTGTTGTAGTGTCTTGAGATTTTTGTTGCCAGGCAAGTAGGGCCGTTATTGGAGAGGCAGCGGTCTGTGATGGATAAGATCTTGATCCTTGATCCTATCTGAACGAGAGCCATTGGGTGGATCTCCTGCCTTCAGAAATGTGGTCCCACCTTCCAATCTAGAGTGCTGCATTATTTTGGATTGAAGTTTGAACACGTTTTTAGAAGAGGTGCCACAAAATGGAGAATTGCAATAGTCTAGTTATGAGCAGATGAGATCTCGAGCCATCTTTTTGGTCTAAAAAAAAAAAAAAAAACGACTAGGTCTGCTTGCAGTGAGAAGCAGATTATAACCAGAACCGAAGCGTACTGCAATTTTCAAAGCGTTAGCCATCGCAGAAAAAACAGAACTAAAGCAAATGGGTGCTGCCTGCGCTATATGTACCAGTGATGACTGACATCAAGACCGAGGACCTCAAGGTTCATTGAGTAGACTGCATTGATGCACATCGCCCTATGCCAAAAAATGTTTTGCTGGAGACGAATATATCAAAATATGTGGAAGGACACAAACCATTCAAAGTTTGTTTTCTCACATCACTTTTATCAACTCTGTCCCCAATCGAGTTGCTACATTTGAAAGCAGAAATAGGTCTATTTACGTGGCTTTTCCCACTGTTTAAAACGTTTCAATGTTTTTTTTTTTTTATTATTATACTCCTGTGTAGAGATTTAGTACTGTACTTTCTTACAAAGAAAGTTAATCTTTCTCACCAGAATTTTTGCCTTCCAAATATCTATCCCCATTGTTACTTTGTGCCCTTTTCTTAAGACATTTTATATTAGTTTCTCTGGGTAGCCATGCTTTAGTAGTCTCCCTGAGAGGGACAGGGGCCTTTTCATTGAAGTCACTTCTCTTGGTGACGTTCCTATGAATACATAAATCCATTTACTCCCCACAACAGGGTCGGAATGTCACTAACTCACCCCATTATAAAAAGCTTGCTGCTTCCTTTCAAATCTGATTGATCTATTGCAAGTGCTTTTGAGATTGAAAGAGCATTGGTTCCACCCTGTATATAAATAAACCTAACATTTGATCATAGGGCAAGTTAGTTACCATCCAAGCAGGGTGGATGAAAGGAATGGTATCCAAGTAATGCATTCCAATCCATTTGGTGGAATTGTACGACTCAAAATCCTTTTCAGTCTTTTAGATTGAAAGATCTAGGAAATTCATTTCACTTTTAGTAATAGTTGAGGTGAATTTGAAGGGACAGTTCAGAGTGTTACACCAATCTACAAATACAGACACCTTGGCTTCTAGTGCCACCCATATAACTAATATTTTATCTATATGTCTTCCATGTATGCATGAGCTGTTGGATAAGATTTAGGTAGAAATAGGTACATGCTTAATTTAAAAAAAATTTTCAACATCTAGGCTGGCAATGCTCAGGGCAAATGTAGCCCCCGTTTCCGTAACCCCTACTTAGTTTAAGAATGTGCCATCAAACTGTAAAAGATAGTTTTTCCAAGTTGTCTCCATACCCCCACCCCCATAATAACAGGCTTCATGAGGGGGAGCTGTGGCTAGGCAATTAGAGACGATTTTAGTTTGCTGCTGTTGTATCTTAGTATAGAGGGACTATGTCCAAAACCAATAATCTATACCCAAATAAAACGAGAAAAAAAAAAATATGCACAGAAAAGTGGGTTGATAATGATTGCAGGAGATTCAAAAGGACAATTGATGAAGGCGTTGTTCCATTTAGATCACTCTGCACTTGTCGAACTAAAAAAAATGAATATAAACACCTCATTAAAGGCAAAAAGCACACAATTGAGTTAGTGGTCAGTACAGGAATTAGCGATACAGGAAAAAGATCAGCAGTTAGTGTCCAAACAAATTGATGCTGACAAGTCCCCAAACAACTACCTCATCTATCAGCAAAAATTCACTAATTCCAGAGATGGGAAATCCTTGATATGATATGGCATTTATAACGCGCCTATACACAAGTGTTTCAAGACGCGACGAGGCAAGGGAGGGGGGAACAAAGGGAAGACAGACAATGATCATACTAAGCTAGGTGTCATTGAGATCGCGCAAGTGCATGGGAAGGGGGAAAGAGAAAAAGTGGGTGGGGAAGGGAGAGGGGAAAGAGCAGTACATGGGATAGTAGAATAAATAAGATAATAAAAATGACCAGAGTGCAAGGTAAGTGTAGACATAAGTGCTGGTAGGGGGACTGTAGTGACACAGAAAACAGTCCCCAGGTGCAGGGGTTGCCAGGGAGGCAGTGCAGGTGTGCAACTGGCAGGGCCTGGGCCCAAGATCAGAAAGGGTGGCCAAGTAACCAGTACAATATCGGCCAGGAATACAGCAGGGGTTAGGGGTAGAGAAAGCAGAAGCAAAGAGGAATGTTTTTGAGGTGCTTCCAGAACCGGAGATGGTTCTCCTCAAGTTTCAGGGAGGCAGGAAGGCTCTTCCAGAGGGAGGCCCCTGCCGAAGAGAGAGATCTACCACCAACTCTTTGCTTGGAGAAGCGACTGACCCTGAGGGAGTTGGAGGCGGATGAGCCAAGAGCTCAAGAATGAAGATATTTAGGAAGAGAGAGTTGAAGGTATTGCGGCCCCAAGCCCCAGAAGGACTTGTGGACAATGCAGAGGGTTTTGAACTTAATCCTCGCAGCCACTGGGAGCCAGTGCAGAGATTTCAGTCCTGGAGAGATACGATCCCTGGGCTTGAGGCCTTGATAATTGCAAGGAAATGCATGAACAATACGCAACTATAGCTATCCAACATAGAAATATGAGAGTAATGGGCAGCCATCTTTACCGAAAATGGAAGCCACAGCACACTTGTAAACGAAAGGCCTCAAGGCTACAGGAGGAGTCAAAATGCTGAAATAACAAAATACAGATTCATCCAGCGATCAGACGTTAGCTAGCAACCCAAGCCAAGGTTATTGTGTACTTAACGAAGGTCCAAACGTGGCAGTGAAAGCACGAGATAACAATTACCAAGACACAAGCCGTATATTCCTAAATTAATTTAACCCCTTAAGTGCCAAGGACGAGCTATCTTGTCCTGAGCATTACGTTCGTGTTGCCAAGGACGAGCTAGCTCGTCCTTTTTGACACTCATTTTGTGCGATGCCTGCAAAGCTAGGATCACACAAATGTGTAATCCAACCCTCGGGCTATGCTAGGAGGTTCCTCCTCATGGCCCGGGGGTTGGATTTCCATCAGTTTCACTTCAGCACGCGTAATGCGTGTTGACATGAGAAATTAATTTTCACTGCAGCAGCCATTTTCGGCTGCTGCGGTGAGTCTCCACCTTTCTCCCCCTCGATCTGCAGCATTATTGTGCTGTTCAGATCGAGGGAGGCGTCGTTGGAAA
Source organism: Ambystoma mexicanum (assembly GCF_040938575.1). Lineage (NCBI taxonomy): Eukaryota > Metazoa > Chordata > Amphibia > Caudata > Ambystomatidae > Ambystoma > Ambystoma mexicanum. Next base: position 660,501,264 of record NC_090922.1, read on the forward strand.
GGGGAGGCTCTCCCCTTTCCAACGACACCTTATTTGAAGCATTGCAGGGCTTGGAGGGCTTGGAGGGCTTGATCCGCGCCCAGCAATGCCACTAGACCACCAGGCATCTGTTTTTGAAGTGGGTGGGGAGAGGGGCCTGCTTACTACGCAAGCAGGCCCCTCTCCCTCCCAGCCCCCAAAGCATGGGGCAGCACATTTTGCTCCCCCCCTAGGCACGAAAGAAAAAAAAAAAAATAAATAAAAAAAAAAATAAAAAAAATATAATGAAAGCGGAGTGGCCCTTTCCCCCCACCCCAAGTGGTTGGGGGCACCGCATGTAACCCTCCCTGGGGGGCAGATTTCTGCCCCAAGGAAGGGATACATAAGAGGCCCCCATCCATTGGGGGGCACCAGAAATCTTATCACTGCTCCCACTAGTTTACCCATCTGCCAATGGGAAAGGGGCAAAACAAAAGCAATGCATTTCTGTTTTGGGTGGGGGGGGCACTAGACCACCAAAAAATGTATATAATGAAAGGGGGTGGCCCTCTCCCCCCATCCCAAGTGGATGGGGCACCTCATGTAGCCCTCCCTGGGGGCAGATTTCTGCCCCCAGGAAGGGGTACATGAGATACCCCCCCATCCATTTGGGGTGGGGAAGAGGGCCACCAGCAATCTCGTCACAGCCCCCCCCACACTCCAAGCATTAGGCAGTATGGTTTGCCCCCCCCTTGTGTGCCCATCTGCATCAAGGGAAGGCGAGAACAAGTGCCCCCACCAAAACCCCTAGCGACTTCTGTAATGGAAAGGGGGGTGGGGGGGGGGGGGGAGGTCGCCCTGCCCCCACCCAAAATGGAGGGGGGTCTCATGTAGCCCTCCCTGGGGGTAGATTGCTAGTGCAATCTGGCAATCTACCCCTAGGAAGGGGCAAATGTGTTACTGTGGGGTGAGGATCAGTAGACCACCAGGGATGGCTTGAAAGGGGGGCCCTGATCGGAGAGTAGTAGTTATGATTTGTTTTTGCTGGGCTGACCATAGGTAACTAATGCTTATTGTTTTGTTTACAGCTTTTCTACGCGAGCAGCTGCAACGTTATGCAAGTACTGTTATTGATTATTCTATGGTTAGGGCCAATTGTCAGTGGGGTGGGTGAGACTGGATTGTTGGTGGTGTGAGTCGTCTGGGGAGGTATTTTGGTGGGCTGGGCCAATTGAAGGGTCAGGCCACAAATTGCCCCCTTGTGTCATGATCACAGGCCAGTTCGTAGGTTAATAGTAGTCTTAAGGGTTAATTCCAGGCAGATAGTGGTGTTGCCCGGGGATAGACCGGTAATTTCCACTGAATCAATAGGACTTCCTGTTTTCCTGCAATGGCCGCCTCATTGCGCCATCCAGAGACTACTCTCATAGGTCTAGTCTATTTCAGTATTTTCCTATATATAGCAGGCTCACCTGGAGGCTCGCGCTTCGCGTCGTTGACTGCTTGCAGTACTAACGCTTACCGCGGTCTCTCAGGAAGTTCCTCAGCTGTTTCCAGTCAGAGCCCTTGTCCTTGCCCCTTGCCCGTAGTTTCTACTCATTCCTTCTTTCCCGCCTCCCTTCCATTTAGTCTAGTTCCAGTCCCTTACATTTTATTCTTTTTCCGTCGTGTTGTGAAACCTCAGTGAATACCGGCAGGGATACTGGAACAATTCGCAAGTATTCTATTGTGGTGTTATTGTAATTGCGAAGGTTTAGTCTCTAATATTCTTATGCTAGTCAGTGTTTTCTTTTGTCGCCGTTTATGCGGCGAATTTCTAGTCACAGTTGTCAGTTGTAACTGCCGGCAAGGAGCGCACGCAGCCATGGCATAATTATCAGAGCTGCTGGTGTTTTCAAGAGGCGCTCCTCTACTCGATGAGTCAAACATATAATTGTCTGCGTGTTAGTTTTTTCGAGTGGCATTGTTTTCAGGCTTTTTTGTGTAATTGCTGTTGATATTAAAATAACGAAATTTCTCCTCAGCCAAGTTGATAAAGATAAATTACCCGCACATCTCTCGATAGCCAATCCCATATATGAATATTTTCTGGAGGCATTAGGTGGGGGTTTTACACTCACTACCGTTGGTTTATAGGGTTATTCCTTTTCCTTTAAAGCTTCACTTAGGTATTTAGGATAAGGGTGACTAGAGTTAGGGTTTACCTCATGTTCTAGAATACTCTAGTCATCTTCCCCCTCTTTTAGTGTTGCCGCCTCCATAATACCAACATTCTTCAGGACTTGCGCCCCTGTGTGAAAACAGGATGGAGAGCTCATAAAAAAATAATAATCAGGTAAGCCTGGGGGTATACCTGGGGACTAAAATCCTAGACCGTCTCTTGAAAGAGAAATTCCCAAGGGGTGGATATTAAGGAAAGTTATTGTTTGATGTTTCCACAGTAATTCTCTGTTCCTTGAAGAAAGGATTTGTAAAGATCTCTCAGGGCGTTCCCGCAGAGTTCAGGTAAGCGTTACACCTTGCCAGAATAGCATTGGTGTTTCCCTGGGAGCTGGCGGTGCTGTGTTACAGATGTCACCCCCAGGGAGGAATGGGGATCATGGCGGGGCTCCCCGGAACTGCAGCTGGACTTGGAGACGGCCGACCCACATGGTAAACAAGACACCCAAGGCCGGAGGCATCACCTCTGACCATCCTGGAGTTCTGGCTGACCTGCGTTACAGCTTTTCCCTCCGGGCTCTGAACTGCCGCTGGGCTTGGGGACGGTCAAGCCACATGGGAGACAGCCTCCCAAGTCCCAGGACATAACCACTCGCCCTCCCGCCTGCCCCTCCCACTGACTATCCTGGAGATCTGGCGGGCCTGCGGTACAGGAAAAAAATGGGGACCCTGCCAGGGCTCCCTGGCACGATCGCTGTCATTGGGGACGGTTGACCCACATAAGAGACGGCCGCCCAAGATCAGGGACATTACCCCGACGAATCCTGGAGCTCTAGCTCAGTTGTGTTACAGAATTTCCCTCAGGGAAAGGTTGGGGACCCTGCTGGGGCACCCTGGAACCGCTGCTGGGCTTGGGCATGGTCAAACCACATGCGAGACAGCCGCCCCAAGGCCAGGGATATGACCCCCCCCCCACGACTTTCCTGGAGAGGGAGAAGCTGTAACGCAGACCAGCCAGAGCTCCAGGTTGGGCTTGGGGTGGTCGACCCACATGGGTGACTGGTGCCCAAGGCCTGGGACATCACCCGACCATCCTTAAGCTCTGGCCGGGTTAGGTTACACCTTCTCCCTCTGGGAAAGGATGGAGAGCCTGCCGAGACTCAAAACGCACCTGGACTTGTGGACGGTCAACCACATGAGGGACAGCCACCCAAGGCCAGGGCATCACCCCCGACCAGCCTGGAGCTCTGGCTAGGCAGCATTGCAGAATTTCCCTCGGGAACGGACGGGCTCCCTGGGACTGCTATGGACGATCAACACTTTTTCCACCAAGGTAGGTGCTCCCACACATGAGGTACTGTTTTCATCTGGACACCTGTGGGAATGTGGTAAGGTATGACGTGTTTCAATTGTTTCCAGGTGGGAAAGGTCTGAAAATTGTGTTTTTAGGAAATTGCATGGGGTTCCCGGGTTTCCTTGTTGGCTTCGGCACCCTAGTCCCAAATCTGTAGGTTGTCCACAACAGCAAAATTTGCTCTGCCGAAAGACTTGGGGTTACACCAGTGGTTTAGCCTTATCCATTTGCACTCGGTAGGTGCACCCACACATGTGAGGTACTGTTGTCGTCGGGACACCTGTAGAAAATGCAGGAAGGTAAGACATTTGTTGCCTTCACTTTGTTTTCATAAGGTTTTCATACATTTCCTGCTGCACTTTGTCACACAACCCTTTCATTTCCCAAATGTGACCCACATGTAGTCCCTGCTTTAGGCACTATACGCTTTTGTAACCTGCAATAGCCACCTACCCTGCAAAGGGTCTGCCTGTGCTCTTTCACCAAAATAAAAAAAAAATAAAAAAATAAAAATGTATGCTTGCCCATCCTGTTTTCCTTATTTACACATGCCAAGTACGTCTGTTTAGGCCATAAGCATAGAAATCCTGTGTACCATGGCTCTGTTTTTTTGGCTTGTGGTATTGTTTGTTTTGTGAAACATTGTGATTTCTTAACTGGAAGAGTCGGGGAAGTGTAGTAGAGCATTGCTTTTCTCAAAATGTACAGAAGCCATTGCGTTACCGGGCCAACCATGTATACCATACACCTTTTTTCCAGTCATTTTTCCAATTTTTCCCCCAAATTAGGGACATTTTCCCTGCATAGTGGTTGCCTGACCTGCGCAAATCAACCCTTCCTAAACTTGGTATTTTGTCTACTTTTCAGAAATGTATGCCTTTCGGTCTTCCCATTCAGCTTTCCTGCCCCCCACCCCCTTTTCCATTCCGTCCATGCATGTGCTATTGGAAGAAAAAAATATAAAATTATGTTTTATTGGTTTACACTCAACCTGTTCTTGAAAGCCGGGAAAATGACGAATTCAGCACAAACCATTTGTTTTTGTGTCCTAGCTCTTACAAGGAAAAAAACATAGGCCTTTGTACATCATTTTAGTGGCATTTTCTGAAAAAAACAAATGTTCTCCCTTTTTGGTTATTTGCTCTCACCCAGATACAGCAAACTAGGATTCCTTGGTGGCGTTATGATCGCCTACATGTGGGAAGAAAAGCAGCCAAATTTGGCAGCGATTCCATGTAACAGAAAAATGAAACAAGGGATTGAATGGCACCATACCAGAAATCACCAAAAAAGGGCTTGGCACAGGGGTGGGGGACCCCTGGCAGTTAAGGGGTTAAAGAACAGCCAGCCTTTGTAAACCAGGTGCAGGCAATAATAAGCCAAAGTCTGAAGAAAAACCCATGAGTGTCCCCAGTGGTAAAAGGAACCATTAACACCTATACCAATATTAGCTAAAATCTCAATAAATGCAAAGAAAAATAATTCTAAATGCAGTCTCATCACACGTGACCTACCATTAAACACCCTCAATGTTAGGCCGCCCACTAGATATTAAGCCAACTAATAATCTATTGTAGAAGAACAAGTTACTTACCCACGGTAACGTTCTTTCAACTGGATATTCCTCCCACGTATTCTGCATCTTTGACATGTAATGTCAAAAGCTTCAGCTGCTTCGGAAATTCTTTTTCGGCACAGGGCGCTGTCCGTCGATGGCGTCGAGCCGATGTCCCTCGAAGGCCTACGTCAAGGGTGATGTCATGTAAGGGTACATAAAGCTTGCGCAGTGCCTGTTCGCCTCAGTTCTGTTTCCCCCTCTTGCAGCAGAGATGCCCATGAAACGGAAGCTATAATAGCACAGGAAATTCTGCTGAGGAGTAGGTTGGGAGGGCGATGAGTAATATGTGGGAGGAACATCCAGTCGAAAGACCGTTACCAGGGGTAAGTGAATTGTTCCTCAAATGGATTGCGTCATCCCATGTATTCCTCATCTTTGACAGACTCCCAAAGCAGTATTATGTTTGGAGGAAGGTGTAGAATGACAATTTAAACATTTTCAATAGCAAAGTACTGCTTTGCCAAACATACCATCCTGAGCATGGGAGCATCCAGACAGTACTCTTTTGTAAATGTGTGGATGGAAGACCATGTTGCAGCTTCACAGATATTTCTAATTGGAATTATAGATATAGCCATGCCCCTGGTGGAATGAGCTAAAAAAACCTTCAGCGGGGATCTTTACCTGCCAGTCAGTAGCATTCTGATATTTTGAGAATTATCAATCTAAACAAGGTCTGTTTGGAAACAGCTTGGCCTAGCTCATGTCCTGTGTATCCGATAAAGTTAATCAACTCTAAATGTAGGCATTCTGGAGAACTAAAAGCTTAGCACTCTCCTAGGGTCCAACCTGTAGAGTCTTTCCTCTTCCTTACCTGGATGAGGTGGAGGAAAGAAGGAAGGCAGAACAAATTTGGGACTCAAATGAAAGTCCAAATCGACTTAGCAAAATGGAGGGTTAGACCCTTAAAACAACCCTGTCCTTATGGAAGACGGTACAGGGTGGCTTAAGTGCCTGCAACTCGCTCACTCTACCGGCTGATGTCAGAGCTATCAAATCGGATTGTCTTAAATGTTAATAACCATAACGGACATGTGTGCAGAGGTTCAAATGGAACACATTATGAATTTCAAAAGCAGATTAAGCTCCCAAACCGGAACCTGGAAAGCAGGTGGAGGGAACACATTAGTGAGCCCCTCTAGAAATTGAGACACCAGTGGTATTTTAGAATAGGAGCATTCATTTGAAAAGCACTTAAAGATGGATTGCACTGCCAAGTAGCTTTTGATGGTACCTATCTGAAGGTCCAAATTAGCTAACGATAGAAAAAAAAGATAGGCCATGGATGGCCTATCAACATTCTTTTCCTTGCACCAGTTGCAAAACGTATTCCAACAACAACGGTACAAAGATTTTGTTGCTGGTCTTCTGACCGAAAGCAAGACCTCACATCCAGGAGGTCCCAAAGCTTGTATCACTCAGACTTTCAGAAACCAAGCGTGAAGGTTGAGAGTTTTGACCTATGGATGGAGAGCCTGACCCTCTCGCAAGAGAAGGTCCTCTCTGTGAAAAACCCATTGGATGACAGATGGACATGTCCAGAAGGTCCGGGTACCACATCCTACTGGTCCAATCCAGAGCAATTAGGATGTTGCGTGTCCCAAACTGTCTCAACCACCTGATTACATGAGGAATAAGTCACCAGAGGAAACGCATACAGTAGTGGAAAATCCCAGTCCACCAACACCATGAAGAACGCAACTTTCCATGGAGCAGTAAAGTTTGAACTTCCAGTTGACACTGGCCGCGAACAGATCCACTTGAGGGGTTCCCCAAAGGGCGAAGATCTCTTGAAGGACTTCCTGAGCTAGTTCCCCACTCATCAGAGTGTGCTCTGCCTGCTCAGAGGGTCGAAAGCAGCGTTCTCTCTGGCTAGGTGAACTGATGGGGAGATTCCTTCTTGAATTCCCCAGTACCACAGCTGCATTGCCTCTCTGCACAGTGGTAGTGACCCTGCGCCTCCTCTCTTGTTGAGATGGTGCATGGCCACTGTGTTGTCTGACATTATCAGGACATTCTTTCCATGCACAGAGGACAGGAAGGCCTTCAGCGCTAGTCTGATTGCCCTCAGCTCCAAAATATTGATGTGTAGTTTGGACTCCGAAGGAGACCAACGACCGCTGACTGTCAGATCGTTGGCATGGGCTCCCCGCCCCGTGAGTGAGGCGCCCGTCACTACTGTAATCTCCAGCCATGGTTGCCAAAAGGGTTCCCCCATGAGAATATTGTCCTCGCAGGACCACCACAGAAGATCCTGTGAGACCATGGATGGAATCTGAAGTTGTTCTGACATTTGTGCTGAGAACTAGGACCACTGTTCTTAGAACCCATTGAAGAGATCTCATTCTAAAACTGGCCTCGGGCACCAGAAAAATACAGGATGCCAGGAGGCCGAGCAACCAAAAAAACAAAACGTGGTAACCATCTGAAGAAGGTCTTGAACCCTCACCTCAGGTGGCAAGCTCTTTCCTAAGGATGGGTCTAGTACAGCTCCGATGTACTGGAGCTTTGGGAAAGTGTCATTTGGGACTTCTTGTAATTGAGGGAGATGCCCAGTCTGTGGAGAGAGTGGCAGGTGACAGATGATCCAGAGCTTGATTGGGAGACTGCGCCTTGATCATCCAATCGTCAAGGTAGGGGTAGACGTGAATCCCCCTCTCGAGACTCGCTGCCACTACTGCCATCAGTTTGGTGAAAACCCTTGGGCAGAGGTCAGCCCGAATGGCAGAACTCGAAACTGAAAACCTCAGTTATTTTCTGTGCTTGAGATGGATTGGCACATGAAAATAAGCATCCTGAAGGTCCAAGATCACCAACCAATCCTGCAATTGGAGAGCCTGAAGAATCTGAGAAAGTGTGACCATCTTGAAGGCCAAGATGGGTCTCAGTCCTCTGTCCTTTTTGGGGATCAAAAAATATGCGGAGAACTATCCTTGGCTCCTCTCCGCTACAGGTATTGGTTCTATAGCACCTTTCTCTAGCAGGGTTAATATTTCCTGCGCAAGGAGCGGCTCCGAAATCCTCAAAGAGTGGTTTTCCACTGGATTGTTCTGAGGTCTTATAAAAGGAAGGCAATAACCGTGGGCTATGGTTTCCAAAGCCCAAGCATCTGAAGTAATGTCTTACCATTCTTGTAGATGCTGAGACAGTCTGCCCCCCAGTGGTGAACTGTGGCTCAAGACCTCAGAGTGGTTTTGTAGCGACTGCTGCAGAGGCCGATGGTAAGGAGCCGGCTTTCCATCTCTACCTGTCCACAACAAGGAACTCTCCTTTGGCCTCTTCGACCGGCCATTCCTCTCGCCTGTCCAACTGAGGAATAATAGCAAAAAGATCTACCCCTCCAAGATTGTGCACTAGGACGAAAAGGCTGAGGTTGCCCAATAGCACCGCCTAACGATTTGGCTGCCGCCTTTGACGTCTGCAACCTCAAGTCTCTCGAGACCTGTCAAAAGGCACGTTGAGAAGCCTAGATTGCACATCCGGTGCAAAACCCGAATTCAACCACGCAAATCTTCTCATGACCGTGCTGGTAGCCATGGATCTGCTCATGCTATCTGCAGAATCCAATCCTGATTGAAGGGACTCCCACATGGCCTCTTTGCTGTACTTAATAGCCAAGAAGCCGTCCCTTTCTTCCCCTTCGGTAATGTGCTCTACCGCCATGGAGATACAGTCCCACAGTGTACGAAAATGTTGCGAGGGCACAAGTGGAGTTAGCAGATTTCAGTGACATGCTCCCTTCAGAAAAAGCCTTCCTCGCCCATCCATCTACGCGCTTGTCATCCCCATCAGGAGGGATGGCAGGGTACACTGCCTGTTTTGACGTAGCCGTAACTGTCTGCACCACCAGACTCTCTGGAGTGGGGTGTTTCGACAGGTAGTCTGGGTTCGCTTCTGGAGGGGCAGTATTTTTTAGTCAGACTCTTGTCTACTACAGGATTAGACTCCGGAGTCTCCCAGTTCCTAGACACCGTTTTTTGAAGTGCCATATGAAAGGGCAAAATGGGATCAGTCTGAGGACCCTTGTCCAGAATTCCCGTTGGGTTGTCTTGGTCACAGTGTAGTGAGGGCCTACTCCAACCTAAACACTCTACCACCTTTGACATAAACTGACGATAGGAAGAGTCAGCATGTTCCCCTGGTTCAGGCTTTCCGAACTCCAGTTCGGGGGAGGCATCAACCCCACTTGCTGTTTGCAAGTTTTCATATAACTTGAAATCGTTTAGGCACCAACGGCTTGGGTGGCAATTGTGGCGCAGATGGAGAAGACTTCGACGTTGATGACTTAACAGGCTTCGAGGGCCTGGCGGGCGTCGACCATGGCGTCAACTAGCTCAACTTATCACTGGGTTTTTTTGTGATACTTTGTTTTTTCAGATCGGGGCCTCGAGGGCTCCCGATGAGGATCAGGTTTTATCGCAGCTCGAGGGCACGCGGGTCTTCGACGAAGACCTCGCTTCTCCAGCTTCATCCGTATGGCACAGTCGGAGCATGGCTTGGTTTATCAAATAGTTTCAACATTTGTACCCTGAAGGCTTCCCTTTCAGCGGGTGTTGAATTTTTAGAAGGGCATGCAACCCTTTCAGGGGAATCTTCTGAAAGTCGACGAAGGCGACCAACAGTGCTTCCACTTCCGACTTTTTTGAAGACAGGGAAGAGTGGTGGGATCCACTCCTTGACCTAGAACGTTTGGACTTCTTCCTCCGAGGAGAGTATTCCCTCGACTCGTCATTCAAAGGCCTAGCAGTTCGGGAAAGTGACCCTCAAGGCTTTTCCTTTCATGGACTGACACTTGGAACACTCTGGGGTATCGTGGCACTGCCAGAGGCACCACAGGCAGATGCAATGCGGGTCAGTAAGTGAAATTTCCGAGCCACAATCTCTGCATTTCTTAAAGCCGGACTTCAGTGTTGACAGAGTCGAAGAAGAAGACACATCTTCGATGATTTTTCGAACGTACGTCACAGAACAGGTGCGCTGAATTTTGCGCTAAGTGAACTGCCAACATGGAAAAACAGAACTGAGGCAAACTGGCACTGTTCAAGCTATATGTACCCTTCCATACCTCACCCTCGGAGGCCTTCGAGGGACATTAACTGGATGCAATCGATGTAAAGCACCCTCTGCCGAAAAAAAAAATTCTGAAGCAGCTGAAGCTGGACAGGACACGTCAAAGACAAGGAAAACGTGGGAGGACACAATCCATTTGAAATGTCTTCATTATTAATTTAGATGGCATCAGGAACAGAAAAACAGATTGCTGCTACCCAAATAGAAGTTTAACCCCTAGAGAACATAAAAAAAACGTTTGAAAAGCATGCTGAGAGCAACAGTGTATGCTGTCCCTGCTTTATTTGGAGGTTAATAAAGCTGGGTTTTGCCTCACATTTGGTCTATTTCTGTTATTGAGTCGATTAGGTCTGGCTCCAGAACCTCTTATTTTGGAACTTTCCAGGCCTTATGAACATAAGTATTGCGTTCAAAAGGAACACTGGAGGTGCAACCAGATTGTGGCCCAAAGAAGCAGCAGATATGGACTGTGGCCGATTTTTGACTGTTGGAACCACAAAGTCTTTTCTTGCTTCTCGTGCTGGGACCGTATCTGACAAAACAAAACGTCATAGGGTGATGGTGAGTGGCTAGGAGTGTTCTTAGGCTGGACTGGGCTAGACTTTCTGCTCATCCGGTCTTGTGCCCGGCGGAGCCACTGGAGTTTGCAGCCAAGAGCGTGCGTCAAGAGGGATTTGAATGCACTGCATAGGAGCTGGTCCTGTATCCATCACTGCAGGTACTGTAAAACGGTCACATTTGTTGTTGTTCTTTGCTGCTATTTTCCACTGACCTGCTTGTGACACTGCACGCCCTTTCCACTCTTCACGTGGAAATGCAGGGCAAAATCACTGACAGCAATAAATCAGAACACTCTTAAGGGAACGTTCTACGGGAAGTCCAACGGATACAAAAGAGCTTATAACCAAGACCCTCACAAACCCCAGGGAGGCAGCATGGATCCCCAAGCATGTTTCTCTTGGTGTGGCCCCCAAGCAGGTCAGGTGGCAGCTGGGCATATTACAGCCTACTTCAAACCCAACAAAGCTGGATGTGAGACTAGGGCAGCCGACTCCAGGAAGACAAAGATGAAGTCCGCGTTGAGGCTCTGAGCCAATTGGGTGAGGGGACTGTGGTGTCCAACTGGTCCCTTGGCAACAGACGGTAATTATTGAACTTCTGCTACTCTCGCCAAAATATAGGTCAATCTCAATGCAAAACTAGCCCAATAATGACGTGGGGGAAGCACCCGTCCAGAATGGACCAGGTATTCAGCGTCAGGTCCCTTCGGGTGATAAGGCCTCACACCAATTATTTGCCTCCCCTCAGATGTTCTCTTCGGGCCTTTGGACTTCGGGGAATGGATGTTGGGACAACCTGGATTCTACCCAACATGATTCTGGAGGGGCGGAATACGCTGACAAAAGTGTGTGCAGGGATACGAGGCGTCAACACATACTGGAAGTGAAATCTCGCGTGATGTGCTCCATTTTGCAATACAAATCTCGTTAAAATGACAGGGCTGCATTCACAAAGACGTCACGAAACAAAGCCAGTTTATGCACGCCCGTCAGTCTTTCATGGTGTCCCATTGTGTCACAGATTTGGCGGTGCAATTTTCGTGCCCCTCACGTGTTGCAGGTCCCGCCACATACGAACAAACCTATTGTCCGACAGGATTTTGAGGTGTCTCAAGTTCCATCTGCAGGTTCCACTCAATCTCCTCTCACTTATAAAACTCAAAACAAAATCTAGTTCTAAAACAAAAGAGGGTGGCGAGCACAAAATCTCATATCCCCCAACACAAAGACTGGGACTGTGACTAATCGTAAATCTAAGAGCAGGAAAACTAGGAAACGGGCCCTTAGCAAAAGGAAGAGAATCTCATCAAGAAGGGACATCGACTAGCTGGCTTCTCAAGGACAACAATGCAAGTGGGTCTGACCTGGAGGTGTCTAATATCAGGCACAAAGCCCTAAAAGTGAAATTTCCGAGACCAACTCACGAAGACCGATTAGGGCTGGGGGCCCTGTGACTCATGTCTGTGCCAGTTATGGACGCCCAGCCTAGAGCGGATTGCCCTGTTTTGGACACTGCCATGTTTTGGACACGTGTATTGTCTATTAGAAGAAAAGGGCAGGGCTGTAAAAAAAGTGCATGTGAACCGATCTAAACTATCGAGGACTTTTGCTAAAATAAATTCACTTTGATTGTTAAATTCCTGTGATTTTGAATTCACTGAACCTGTGAAGTCTGTGCAGGTGGTATGGCTTGTATCCATTGCAGCCTCCATATGAAGCCTCCCTCTTCAGAGCCCAATGTGACTCACTTGAATTCTTGGGGTTTGAATTAGACCAAGCCATTCCCATCTTTGTTGCACAGGGGTCAAACTTGCCACGAGTTTGGCTAAAGCCAAATCTGTAAACGCACCAGACAACGAAAAAGGGGTGGAGGTGGCTGAAGAGTATTGGGGGGTCGAGTGCCGTCAAAAATGAGCATTTACTCTGGCCTCTTGGAACACCAGAGGCCATCTACATTTTCTTGTTAAAAGGTTCCTCCCAAGATGATCTATTCAATCGCATGTCGGATGTATGGGGACCATTCGTTCTCTGGCAGGTTCAGGAACATCGCAGTGGATAGCAAAATTGTTATTCGCAATGTAAATGTACGAGGTTGTAGGTGGCTGGGGTTTTTCAGAGAATGGACATTGGATGTCTTAAATGGCAGAATTCAAGTAGACATTCTGGGAAAGCCCACTTGGTTTGCGGGACAAATGAAGGCCAATCTCCATTACCCATGTGAAAACATCCCCTTGAACGAAAGAGTTAGCGATCTTGCTGTCGGTAGGAAGGCATTTAGTGACCATGCAGCACTCCAACGTGGGACATGGAGGAACCAGAAGTGCAATCTAGAGGTCCGGAGGGGTGGATTCCTAATTGCATGGGCAAGAAGGTTGTGTGGTCAGAGCGCAACATAAAAGGCCTGTTCGACTTTACGTTTGCAGGTCGAAATGGAGTATTCTGTCCTTTATCAGGCTTCCATTGAGGAGTTTGCAGCATGGCTGTCCTCATGGTCTAAACAAACGGGTAAGGTATATTTGAAGCAAACCGCAATGAGTGGTAAGACATATGTAATGTACACGCCTTAAACAGTGAAGTTAAGGCCAAACGCTTAATGCACAAGGAGTTACAGGAATTTAAAAGTAAGCCCAATTCCTTGTATATGTTTCAGTGGGAGTACCTTCGATAAAACATTTTTAAAAAGAAAAAAAAGAGAAAAGAAAATAAATATAGAAATTGGATAAAGAGTAGACGCCTCAGGGGCCTGATTTCTAACAAATGTTGGCAGCTTTAAACAGAAGAACCCCAGGAATACGTGGCGAGTGTTGTCGTTGGCTAGAGGGGCCGGCCGACTTGTCTATTCTAAACCCTACCTCTGCTGAAACCTGGGTTAATCTTGTAGAAAATAGGATGTACGATTCAGCACGTGGTAGGAGAATTCTGCTCAGTAGCAATTCCACCTGGAAAGTTAATTTCAGCCCTGGCAGGGTTCACAGTCAAATTAAAGAACTTGAGGGCCCCGGAACCCAATGGTTTTTCTGCAGTGTTCCTACAGGGGGGGGGGACAGTCATATGTGGGACAAGTTATGTGCTTAATTCCCCAAAATCTGCAGGGAACGATCGATTCCCAGGTCGTAGAAAAATCTACATTAGTACCAGCCTTTAAATCCGGTGATTGCCTATTCCCTGAGAATTATCTACTGTCCCTACTCGATATAACTGGTAAAGTTTTCGCGTCTTTTGTACTTCAACACCTACAAACATGGGTTACAGACACCATTTTGCATGCCTTCCAAACAGGTTTTCGGCCTGGGTTGAGCACGGTACATACCATTTTGGTTACTGGAAACCATAATTGGCCAGGTTAAAAAGGCACCAATGCCCCTCTGTATGCATCACATTTGCCGACTTTAGGTTGGCATTCCATCAGGTAAACCGGAACCTCTTATGGCGTAAACTCAGAGGGTGGGGACGGTCCTCGTTGGGTTCTTGAGATCGTGGAACTTCATTCAGAGACCAACGGACAGATTCGTATAGGCAACAAGGGGAATTTGTAGACGCCTTTAAGAATTTACGTCTGACTTACTGGTCAGACTGATCAAGTGCTAAATGTCATCCAAAAATCAGGAACAATTTGCTGTAGTCGCCATGCTTTACGTTTATGATCCAACAGTCTTTGATTAGTTGTTGACCAGCATGAAATCAAGTATAAATGAGCGGGGGTGTTATGCAAGAGAGCATGGAATGTCTGTTAACCTATAAAGACCAAAACCATAATATTCTCTGCAAAGAAAGTGAATAGGTCCTGCATGAACTCCAGCCCAGTTAACATCGATTACACCGACTCCAATACATATGTGGGAGTGAAAATGTTAAAAAGTGGTAACCATGGCACCATGGCAAAATTGTTGAAATCAAAATCAGACTAGTCAGGTAAATCACATTTAATCTGTAATTTTGCCACCAATTATGCAGGGTTTTCATTAGAAGGAGTGCCCTCTCTGTAAGCAGTGGTTTTGTTAGGCGATTTGGTATGGTTTAGAGGCCTTGGTTCTAAAAAATTTAAAATGGTTAGATGTGATCAAAGGGTACTTTTGGCGCAATGTGCTGTTCTTGCCCAGGTCCACCACCATAGTCTGTACGTGTGGAGCTTGGCCTGGTTTCCCTACAAGCTATATTGTTAAAACATAGGGGTGTTCTATTCTTGAAGGCACAGCTGTCCCAGTCATGCCCGCTATGAGCAAAAGTGGGCAAGTGTTGCGGTATGGCAGACAAAGTGGGAGAAGGGGACCCCGTTTAAGGAAACTTGCCACCTGATAAACTGGAAACCGAATTTTGAACGCAGTGATGAGTTCCTGGTACTGGAGGTGTGTTTTCAACTGTAGATTAATAAAGTGGGACTGGCTATGAAACTATGAACATCTTTCATGGTTACATGGCTACCCATAGGTGCGCCATGTGACAGATATTTGAAGGCCCAAAGCTATCTCTCTCTGTCCTAACCCAGAGTTCTACAAGTTCCGACTGATGCGCACAAATCAACTCCCTGTGCGCTCACTATTGAATCTGAAAAATCCTGGATAATTTGGAAACCGTTAAACATCTACTTAATGAAGGCCCGTGTCTAGGGTCACTCTACATGACCACCTTGGGTAACCTACTGTATGACTACGATACTATCAAGTCAAATGAATTTTGGATCTATTGTTCTAACACGCAATCAGCAACGCACCTGGCACTTCATTGGGTATGAACACAGTACAGCAGAAATTGACTGAAATTAAAGCTTTCATTGAAATCAATATGCATTGAATATCAATCAATTCAGTTTTTGAACTATAGTGAAATGTTTATGATGTGTACAGATGTAAGTTGTTTTCATGTAAAAAGTTGTAATTGATTTACATGTAAAATGAAATTGTAAAATTTCTTAATGAACTAAACACAATACTAACTGGCAGAAAGATGGCTTCGGAAGCCGTTAGCAATTTTTTGAGGAAGGGCATCCGATTCCCTAGAGGTCTTAAGACCTTGGGAACACCGTCAGCCCCGGAACCACAGACTGCAACGGCTTCGGTAAAGATGTCCGACCCAAATTGAGTGCAGATAGGGCCTTACTAGTATAAGCCTCGATTTAGTGAGCCTCAGCAATGCCGGTGCAGAATTTAGCCCCATCAAAGGGATTTCACCATGTCAATTTCGCCCCTGAGGAACCTCAGCCAAGCCAGTAACTGGATTAGCCCTCTGAGTGAACCTCTGAGCGAACTCCATTAGCAGGGTTCAAAATTAAGATTGGACAAGCAGGAGCTACAAGCAGCTCCCAGGTATCCAAAATTTGCCAGTGAACAAAATCTACGCCTGGGAAACAAGGAACTAGTACATAAGTGTTCCCCAAATCTAACATCCACATAAGAGGCAAACATAGTGTCCATTATTCTGAACACATTTTCCTTTAAATGTTGTGTAGTTGTGTTCTAACGTACCGTAATGTATGTTTATACATTCTATCAAATACAGAGTTAAATTCACATAGATGTACTTGTTCAGCATCAGTTAGCCTGGGGAGCCAATAGTAGCTCCTGGTAGCAGTTATCAAGCTAGCGGGCTCTTCTAGGCTACAATCAGGAGCTAAATAGCTCTGAGCACCCCTCAATTACGAACCCTGCATTAGTATTAGCCACTAACAGGGGAATCAAAAATTAGCCCCTAGTACCCTTGGAGCACGCTCCGGTATCCAATAAAGCTAGAGGCCTTGGAGGAGAAATCTCCAGTCCGAGGTAACCTGCAAACAAAAACCACTTACCAGTCGCTGCTTCTTACTTCACAAGAAGCATTGAATGCGCCTGGGCGCCGACTGATTGAAGAGTTCCTCCCAACGCTGAAGCCGTCAAGTGAGGGTCCGAGTAGAAATTGAGTCACGGGCAAAGCACACGTCCCACCTGTGATCCGGCCAGAGGTACTCGAAACAAAGCAGATATCAGGGAGGCTTTTGGGAGGATAGCTTAGGGGCAATGTGCTCGTCTTGGAAGCAAGATGACCCGGAGCAACATGGGTTCGATCCCTGGGTACATGCTTAGAAACCTCTGGTTATTAAGCTTGTTATATTTATATATCGTATCCTTAATTGTAATGGGTTATTTAACCCATTACAATTAAGGATACGACGCCGAGTAGTTCCTACCACATGACGAACGGGATGTAAATCCTTTTGGTCCTAGCATAGGTGAGCGAAAACTACTGCGATGCAGAAAAAACTACTGTGATGCCGAAGACAAGGTGAGGAAAAGAATTGCTCTGATAGAAAAAGAAAAAAAAAAAAACACCCAGTGGCGCTAGGCGTGTCTGGCCTCACCGCAGCAGGCCATGGGCCTGCGTAAACTCTAAATGTCTGACATTTTTTGTACGGTGCTATAAAAAGGTCTGGTGCCATCCCATAGGACGGAGTGTCTCACCAGTATGGAGGAAGGAGGATGGAACATAGGAGCACAACACATACCAGGACCTGCTTTTGGCTCCCTGGGTCAACTGATCATGAACCAAAACACCTAGGAGTATTTAACTGTGCGTTTAGTAGAAAGTATAAACAAACATTACTTTACATTGGGACTCATCTATACAACAATTAAAGCAGAAGGGGTTGTAGATATTAGACAATAGGTTTGCATTTTATAGGGAAATTAGATATATGTAGCACTATCTACCAGCTCCTTGCTCCCCAGGGCTAGCTCCTTCTCACTAGCAAATTCTGGATACCGAGGAGCTGCTGGTAGCTCCCATTTATCCAATCTTAATTTCTAACCCTGCACTACATCGGAAAGGCAAAATTGAGATACATTTTAAGACTTAGGCATTGGGAAAAACCTACAAAACAACTGCCTCCAAACGATGCAATGTAATAAAACATATGCAACAACATAGATTTGCTTCATATTAATTTGACTGCATACTTTTAGCAGGGGTACACATTTGAAGGTGCAAGCTACTAGCAGCCATAAAATGTAATTGTCCCCTCAATTCTATACATACACACATTTCTTGCTTGCCAAGAGTCAATTTTGACTAGCCAATGGCTAGTGTAAAGTGCAAGTTTTGCACCCTGCTTTTAGGTAAAAGTCCTTAGAAAACAAAACTATTGAACGCATTGTAAGTGTTCCGAAACTGTGCCTCGTTAGGATTAGGGCACTTCCTTTTTTTTCTTCTTATTAACATCCAGCACAATAGTGGTTGAACAATTTCAGAAACTGGTTATGCAGTCTTTGCTTCTCGCAACCACTTTCGAGAACCACAATTCATCGAGTGCACAGACATGTAATAACGTGCCAAGTCCCAGGCGCATAGGAATACCTTCCCATGCCTTATGTTTAATGTACTATGCTTTGTTTGACAAGAAATATAAGCTTGGATCTATAAAGAAGAAAATGTTAGTTCTTTGAGGGAATTGTAGTGCTAACAATTACATGGCTTGGCTCTGGATCCTTTACACGAGTGGCAAGGATTAAAAGCTGTTGATCTAAAAACAGTTTGTTTGCTTTTTTTAACATGAAAAACAAAATAGAAGCCCATGAGTAAAATTGAAGAACCATTCTTAATAGCTCACTAATAATTATCTAGTACCTTTTCTAAATCCCAACACAGCTACTTCCACTGGCGAAAGGATGAAACACTTCTAAATTCTGCAACCCTAATCACAATATTCTGATTTCCTTGGCGGTTCTCACAACAAAGGTCCCAAAAGGAGAGACGCAGGTGTGGATACTTTCCCCAGCTGTTACACGCCCTGTTGAGCTGGTAAGATTTCTAATAATATACATAACAGTATTGTTTGTGTAAACTCTAGAGGCACCACGAACCAATCATCCTAAAGAAAATAAACCAAGGAGGAGTTCTGACAATGGCTCATGACAGATTCTTTTTTCCAAATTGGCTCAAACCTACCAACACACCTCAGCACATTTGGAAATTCAGTGGTTTTGCAAAACACCCTAATCCCAAATATCAAGTACTAATACAGTAGCAGCATACGCTCTTGCTTTGGTCTAGTATGTTCCATTTCTGTTAGGACTACAGCAAACTAGGCACCCTTCTGGTGCTTAAAAGGTAGGGTTAAAAAGACTGGAAAAAACAGACCTACAAAGAATTGTCCCAATCCAAGTCTCGAAGCATGTAGAAGATTAAATTAGAATGAAAGAGCCCAAAGCTCTTTCATGATAAACACAATATAGATAATTGGCATTAATAGACGTTGTATGCCTTGATTAACGAACCAAAAAATAAATGCACTATTTAAAGAAACCCCCACTTCACCACCGCTGGAGTTCAGATCACTGCAATTCCTTCAAATGCTGACAGGTTAATGTATATGCCAGTTTAGATTTACTTTTGAACACCACACCAGCAACCTCACATTCTCATGACCATAGTTGCAAAGTGGGCAAAAGTCGGCATGTAGTACTTAAAAAAAAAAAATAAATAAAAAAAATAAATAAATAAAAAAAAAAATATAAAAAATAAACACAACAACCCAGATGTAGCACAGTGCCTTAGATTATACCCTTTGGACAACAGTCATACCAGAGCTCAAAGGCTTGCTCCTTGCATTGCTAAATTGGGCCACCAGATTGTGTGCATTAGTAATTCATTATCAGGATGGGCTTTATGCTCAGTTATTTGTCCAGAAGCTTCAGCCTCCTGCTACTTTGGTACACAAAAAGACAAGCAAACAACGTTCGCAGGCCTCAGAGGATACATTGTTATCGTACAAACTATCCACAATCCCATTTTATAAACATAACCATAAACTTGGCTCCAGGTTAGAACGACCAGCTCCCATTGATTTTGGTCAGTCACAAAAGTTAAATGCAGCAAAACATCAGGGCTTACATCTGATATGGGTTATAGAGGATGAATTAGTTTCATTGGCAGACATGATGCATAAGCAGCTTGTAACCACTCAAGTCTGGGGGCAAAGAACAAGCTTCAGGACAGTTCTAATGGGAACAGAGCTCTCACATATCCAGTGACCCTGACGAAATAGCCCCCAAGCAGATTGTGGAATCTGGTGTCGAATCTGCCGTTTATGTTGAAAAATGTGGCACCAAAAAAAGGTAGGGGAGCCAGACAGATTTCTTAGGAGATGAGCCAAATTGTGTCCCTATACGGTCTGGAGACCCTGGTAGAAGATGGCCACTACGGCAGTGACCTTTGTCGTGCGACGCTCACCTAAACCCAATGAAGTCGGAAGGTACAGGATATACCTCGGACTCTAGTTTCCAATGACCAGAGTTTTCTTCTCAAGTTTACACTATTGAGGTACATTGCATTTTCCTACAGCTAGAAAACCCCCACCTCTAAAACTTGTTTTTGGACTCAAAACCTTAACATTTAAATGACACCGGAGGAGTCACTGCCCTAAGCAAAGTACCCAACATGGTACATTTTAGTCACCATTTTATACAGAACTAGCTTTTTACAAACAGGTGGTCTGGACATTCTATTATGGAGTACTACTGTGTTGCACTGTATCTATTGAGCAACTGTGACCCCCCCCAACCCCCAACCCTCTCCTGAAGAGTTATGTCTTCATTGCTCTTCCATATTGAGCACTAGGTGATTCAGGCATCTATGGGAGAAGCCCTGCAGCCTAAATGCGGCTCTGGCTTTCTAGGTCCTGCACATTGGGCTTTTCTAAAAGCCAATATTGACAGAAATGTTCCTCCCTCTGGTTTAGAGCAGGAAATGTAAACCCCACAAATACCAGTACACCACATTGTAATTTGTCATTATTTCTAGGTTCGAGCAACTATGTGCATGCCACATTACTGTTTTCCTCTGGTTTCAATTTGCTTTCTGCTTTGAATGTCAGTTTAAACATCTTACATCACGTTAACATAATGACTCTTTAGTTTCAACTATCATTATACTTTATAACCTGTCAAGTTGAACCACATCTACCATCATACATTCAAACAAGACATCCTGACTTCCCAACTTGAAGCTCTGATTTTCACTTAACAGACTCGGGATGAACCCTTCTATCTCTCTCACTACTTGATAAAGTGCAAATTCTAATAAGGCAAAGGCAATTTGTGGGCTGCTCCAACCGGGCTAACACCATTTTCTTTTCTCTCGCAGAATGGGCATCAACATTTTGCTTATAGATTTCTTTACAAGTTTCTATTCCTCTGCTGCTCCAGGATGCTTCACTAAACAGCTCTTCTCTCTTCAGTTACGACCAACAGGTTCCCGGCAGTTCAGCTTCCCTTGACTGGTTGCCTCCTTTTGAGTTACTTCTGTGACTCCAGTCATACAACCTGACACACAGTGGTAGGGTGAACAGGGTATTTATACTGCTCCACCAAACTTGCCCCCTAACTTAGGAAAACCTTAAAGTACTATACAAAGAGTTTGGTGGACAGTGAAGTACCACAGATGAAACATCACCCTCTCACTAGATCGATCTACCAGACCAGGGGGTTATCATACCCCTAAGGTAAGAGATCAAATGGCCAGGTTAATACTGCACGATACACATTCAAAAAAGAGAAATTTATCACAAATATATATATTTTATTATATTAGTTAACAATTGTTAAAAGTAAAAACCTTCAAAAGGCTGTTCATGTTCAGCAACACAATACAACATAAAGTGCGAAAAGTGAAGAAAAAACTCAAGATAATCATACACAAGGACAGTGAATGCTTCGCCAAACCTTACTTGGTTGTATTAAAGCAAGACAAAAGTGAAGCCTCGCTGCAGGGTGCTTAAGTGCAACCAATCTACAAAACAGGCCGAGGAATTTTTTGCCTCCCCAATATCCTGGGGGGTCTGCAAGTTAAGACCCTCCAAATATTCTGGACTGCAACTCCCATCAGCTCCAGCCAGCAGTCCGTAAAAAGGGATTTGGAGTCTTAGTCCAAAACATCTGGTGTGCCATAGCTTACCTGGTGTGTACGCCATAGTATTCTAACAGGTTTGCAGCCATTGGTAGCGTGTAAGCACCAGCAGAAACCCCCAGGCTGCTACGGACATGGGCCCTTTGATGAATCTGGTGGAGCCATTACTGATTCCCAGCCTAAAGTTGCCTTCCATTTGGCTGGGGGAAGGCAGCCGCTACCTGCCCCTGACCCTGGGGGATGATATTCTGAGGGTGGATCACATGGGAGAAGATGGTCGTCAGGGGAGAGTGGCAACTCCAGTACAGTATTCTTTCTCTTGCAAGAAAGACACCTTAATTGCAAAGTTTTTGCTATGTCATTATTAAGAATAATTTGACTATAAAAATGTGACAACTACTCTACTCCAATAAAACCCCATTCTTTCTTCATGTGTGCATGATAAGCCTAGAACATATCCAACATCTAATTTTTATGGCGATTATTGTCTGCATTAAACTGTCCAATGATTAAACTTAAAAATCATTTGGAACCTCCTTGGACTCAAGTCCCAGAAAGTCTCAAGCACTGAGACGAGGAAGAGGAGCAAGGAGTCAATGAGGAGGGAATGTGAAACCAAAGTGCAGTGTGCAGTCTAGTTGTCAGGATTCCAGTCAGCTGTGCCGGACATTTAAACCTGGAAATCACCTGCAGCTGGAAGACCGAAGGGGAGAGAGCGAGAGAGAGGAGAAAGGCTGCAGAGTGCAGGAAGCGAGCGTGGCGGCAAAGGCAAACTCAGAGAGGAGCCGTGGGGAAGAGCAGGAAGTCTGCTGGTAGCACACTGGCAGAATTCGAAACCAGAGAAGAGGGACACCGGTGAAGTTGGGGGAAACCTGGAACACGCATTGCGAAGACAGTGTGAAAGAAGGGTTTATTTTATTTGTAAGGGGCACCGAACCCAGGGGTATCTGGGCCCACAGGGTTACAATTATACTTTAAGCTTAGGATTCACAGACATTACAGAGTAGGATATACACATGATACAATTAGAATGTAATTAAGATTGAAAAGCAGATAGAAAAGGGGGGACACTACATTACATGAACCAGTGGTCAGTGCAGGAATCAGAAATCGACGTGATGAGCAGAAGTAGGAGCTGTATTACATAATATAGTAGTATGTGCAAGAAGCAAGCAAGCGGCAGGATCCACTTGTTTGTTCCAAGCCAATTTAACAGAGGTAGTGGTGATAAACAGGAATAAAAGCTATATTACATGATAAAGTAGTACGATCAAGAAGCAAGCAGGCGACAAGGGTTCACTTGTAGATTGTTCTAAGCCAATTTAGAATATTACGCCTAAAATTGTAGAAGGGTTGGTCCACTCTCAGTGAACATGGGAGTGTGTTCCAAGTTTGTGCTGCCATAACCGGTAAGCTACTTCGTCCAGATTTTTTTTTATTTGAATCTGGGGATGACCAGACAGAAGGAATTGACTCTTCTAGTGGGGAGGGATGTAGATTTTTGACTTTTCTTTCCGCTAGGTACAGAGGTGCTGCATTTTTGAGGCATTTGAAAGTTAGGGAGGCAGTTTTGAGCAAGATTCTGGTGTTGATGGATAACCATTTGTTTGGTCTCCTCAGCTCAGAGATGTGCTCTCTGTTAGGAAAGCTTATTACAGTTCTGAGGGCGTTATTTTTTAAGATTTGGATTTTATGCACAATGTACTTAGTCGCACCTAAGTACAAGGCATTGCAGTAATCCTACTTCGAGAGGATAAGGGCATTTGCTAGGATAATGCAGCTTTCTTTGGGTAGGAAAGGCCTACAGGCCTTAATTAACTTACAAGTGTAGGCAATTGCTGATGCCATGAAATTAACTCGTTTAGTTAGGGTGAAGGCAGAAACAAGGTAAAATCCTAAGGTTTTTACCTGCCACAGCTTTAATGCTGTTCCCGTCAATGTTGAAAGAGACCTATTTGGCGCTAAGTTTGTTCAGGTTGGCGACAGTTCTAAGTATCAGGAGCTCTGTTTTATCATCATTCAGGCATATGCAATGGGCTACCATTAATGCCTGAATGATTAGGTAGATTTTATTCACAAGGGCCATGTCCTTATCAGTCTCCCAAGAGAGGCATGATGATCTGGGTGTCGTCTGCATAATTAGTGTAGGTGACACTCAGATTGTCCAATTTGTCTAACAGAGGCTTTGTGAATATATTGTACATTGTTGGTGAGACGCAGGAACCTTGCAGTACACCACAGGTTATTGGGATAGGGACTGTCGCGTCCTTGGAAAAGTGAGCTGCTGAGGCTAGGTGTTTACATAGTACTTTATGGTCCACCAGATCAAAGGCAAGTGATAGGTCATGGGGGAGTAGCAAGGCAGATTTCCCTTTGTCCTTCAGTTCATCGATCTGAATGTTTAGATCTATTAGTGCCGTTTCCGTGCCATTTTGTGGCCTAAAGCCTGACTGGAAGATGATTGGTTTCTAGATACTTCTGTACCTGCAGAAATGCAACTTTATCTAATATTTTAAGAAAGGTACCGTTGTAATCAGCCTGTAATTAGTTGAAATGGCAGGGTCCAGAGTTCGTTTTTTTTAGCAGAGGTAAAACCCAAGACTCTATTAGGTTGCTTGGAACAGTACCTGATGAAAGATGCGTTAATTACATTTAGTGATAAATGGGGCCAGATCTCTGGCTGCATCTTTAATTATCTGGGCCGGACAGCTGCCTCTCTGGCATCTAGAAGGTTTGAGGGAGGAAATAATATTTTCTACCTCAAGGAGAGAGACTTAGAAGCTGTACTGTTGCGGCATTATTGTGGAGTGATTGACATTTTTGTCTGCAATCTTATTTTGTACTAAGACAATTTTATTTGTTAGGGCATTCTGGATATTAGAACATAAGAGTTTATCCTTCACACAGTTGTCTGTGGGAGGCATAGGGGATTCCATTTCTCTTAAAATCAAATAATTCCTTGGTGCTTGAACTCGCTTAATTAATCCTCTCACTATAGGTTTCTTTTTTAGTACGAATTGTTTCTTTTTTTTATAAGTGGCAGAGATATTAATCAAGTTTGTTTTGTTTTCCTCAGAAGGAAGTTGTTGCCAGGTGACTTCCAGTTTTCTTTGTTCTGCTCCAAGGGCTTTTAGATGTGGCGTAAACCAGGAATTCAAGTGAGCTCTGGGTTTGCTTTTGCACATTTTAAGTGGGGCAATTGTGGTCAAAGTGGTATTGTAAACATCAACTAAAGTATCTGGATCAGAGGCGGTCGACAATGAGTTGAGGGAGGGGATATGTGAGGTAGGATCTTATCCGCCGTAATATTTCTTTCATTCCTAGTGAAGAGTGGCAGTGCTATAGGCTTAACTTTGGACACGGTGCTAAGGTGAATGTTACCAGGTGGTGATCTATCCAAAGTTGGGGGGGTTATAGATGTCATTGAGGTTTCGCAGTTCTTGTCGGCCACCCAATCTAGTGTTCTAACTTTGACCTGGGTAGGCTGGGTCACTCTTTGAATAAGCCCAGATACCATAAGTGCATTAGACACAGCAAGAGCTTTTTGGTAGATGGGATTGTTAAAACAAAGGTTAAAATTCCCCCCCAACAGTAATATTTGTTAAGAGTCTTTAGTTTTGTCAGATAGTATTATGGAAATATCCTCCTCGAAAGTATCAATAGGTCCAGGTGTTCTGTACACCAGAGGGATAAGTTAAGGTACATGAGTTAGAGATGGGTACTTTGGCTGTGAGAAGTTCACAGGATTTAATTACTTGTGAAGGGACTATTCTTATAGCTAGGTTAGACTTTGCGATGAGGGCAATATCCCCTCTCCTCTAGCGTAGGCTCAGTCTACTCTTAAGAATATTGTAGTTGTCTGGAACTGCCAGAGAAAGGGCAGGGCCTGCAGCTGCATGTAACCATGAATCAGTGATAGCTTAGAAGTCAAGGTTGTCTGTTATGATCAGGTCCGCTCTTTCAGTGGCATGTGCCACTAAGCATCTAGCCTTAATTAGGGCGCCCTTAATGTTTGTGGTTTTATTGGTTGTCTGATGGTCCGTAGGTTTACCCCGACTTACTTTTATCTTCATGTGGTTGTTGAATTTAAGATTCTGAAGGTTAGATGTAGCTACATTTTTTTTTAGCATATGTTTTGGCATTAAGGATGTTCTACTGACTGACAAGTGCAAATAACAAGGGGGGTCCTGGGAGACTCTCTGCCAGACATGAGTCCTGGTTACAAGAGCCTTACCCAGAGTCTTTAGCTCACTATCTTTCACAGAGAAGAAATATCCCAAACTTATCAGTCTTTGTTATGCCCTGGGGCAGTCCAGCACCGAAATGCTAGGCAATTCTCCTTTGAACAAGAGTACCAACAGCAACCCCAGACACGTGTTTCGGTCTGGTTGAACCTCATCAGTAGGGTGTAGCTGTGCCCCTCTAAGAATAGTGGGCAAGGGGTCCACGTCTGGATTCCCCTAGTAATTTAGGGTGAGAGCCAAGTTACGAGATATGCAAATAACAAGGGGGGGGGTCCTGGGAGACTCTGTCAGACATTTGTCCTGGTTACAAGAGCCTTACCCTTACTGCTGGGCCTAGAGACACAAGCTACTCCTCACTGATGAGGCCCAACAAGGTCGAAACATGTTTGGGGATGCTTGTGGTCTCGTGCAGAAGGGATGTGACCTAGCAGTTCGGGCTGGACTGCCCCGTTTAGGGGTGGGGCCAAGCCTGATTTGCATATGGTCTTTCCCCTTCTGTAATGGCTTGGCAGGCAAAGAAGGATGGTCTGGAGGGTTGCCCAGAGCAATGCCAGTGGTTAAGATTCATTCTAAACCTTCCAGCCATCACCTCTTTGTTTCTGCTTACTGACAAGGCATGGGTTGGCTAGAGTACCAATAGGAGGCTCAGAGTTGTGGTAATCTGGCGCAGAGTCTATTGTTTCTAGATGATAAAGGACACAGTCTATTGGATTTGATTATGACAGCGTTTGTCATTAGCAGAGTTAATGAGAAGAAGTTCATATCAGAACAATTGCCTACTTGATCAGGTTTAGCATCAAGAATCGTAGGTAGAAATCTTGTAGGCTTAATACCCTGCGATTGTAGGCCGATTTTGAGTGGGGGCAGGAAAAAAGTAGGTTTGATCTCCTCTGAAGGCAATGTTGTTCGCTATAGTCGAGGCATGCTGGTCTATGAGATTAGTAGCCTGTTGGGTTACGGGTAGTATGACACACAATAGTAAAAGCAGCAGGAGCTCATACCATCTTGTAAATGGTAACATTGTATGTTAAGGCACATATAGGTACAAGAGTTATCAGTCTATGGTAAAGGGAAAATGCATAGGTTCTCTCAGATGACGTGGGCAGGCCGCAACCTAGATATCACCGACAATGTAATAGAACAGGTTATAATGTGGGAACTATAAAATGCAAAAGGTGCTTAACATGGCTAATATTGTACTACCTTCAAACCAAACAAGGTTAGTAAGGCGTGCAGCATAATGCTGAAATCATTCTAGATGGGGGCTGACAAGTAAGGTAACGGAATGGCAATGGTGGTTAAAGCATTAGCACAGTGATGTAATCGGTATGGCAAGTTATTGGCAGATTATAGCGTGGGCAGTTAAGGTCGAAGACATGATGCCCAGTGTAAGAGTCAAAGGCAATGGGTGAGGGCAAGTAGCCGCGGACCGTAGCACGTTCGAGAGGAGACAGTCTTATTTGGCAAGGTGTAGTCAGGGGATCGGATTAGTTCATAATGGGGGAGAAGATGGATCATGCGGTATAGTAAAGATCAAGGAACATAGGAAGGTATATCATTTCATTGGTCGCAATTAACAAGGGGGCCGGCATGCTTAATGACAGTAATTGGGATGGAGGCAGCGT
Organism: Ambystoma mexicanum; assembly: GCF_040938575.1. Lineage (NCBI taxonomy): Eukaryota > Metazoa > Chordata > Amphibia > Caudata > Ambystomatidae > Ambystoma > Ambystoma mexicanum. Next base: position 660,528,725 of record NC_090922.1, read on the forward strand.
GATGTGTAAATAGATCCGTCAAAGGGGGACAACACTTACTGCCGGCTCTATGTGTGCTCCCCTACCCCCTCTCCCCTTCTAGAATCCTTGCTGCTGTTCCCCCACGCCGACCAACCCTCCCACCCACCCCGATTGGCTGGTGTGCCTTCCTGGGCCAGACTAGGTAGTCTAGCAGTTCACAGCGCTCGCCACTTCCATCCTGGGCCGGGCGGGTGACTGCAGGCCTCTAAAAAAGGTATTGCGACCCTGCGTGGTCCGGGTTTCCTTCTTGTTAAAATTGTTGGGTTACTTCCTTTTTCACCCTGTGTGTTCTCCCCTCTCCCCCTCTGTGATCCTAGCTGCTGTTCTTTCCCTCCATCCCTCCTACCCGCCTCCCAACCCTCCCTCCCACCCACCGCGATTGGCACGTCCTCCCCTCCTCATTGCAGGCGTTACTAGTGCAGCCCCTGCCCGGCAGCCCCATGGCTAAGGGCCCCTAAGGCAAAAGGCAGCTCCCGCGGTAGCGGCTCCTGTTGTGTCTGCAGGTGTCCGCAGGGGACGCCAGTTGCCAGTTAGCCTTCCGGGATAGTCCCACTAGCTTCCCGGCTTACCCCCCCCCTTCCACCTTCTGACTCTTAATCACGGCTGTTCTAATATGCACTGTATCAGTATTTAAAAATGGAATAGTGAAAACTCCCTCCCCCCCTTTCAGGACTCTCAAACTTGGGTGCGTCTTCTTCCTATTGCTCAACTTGCTTGCCTCTCGCTGTCTCGTCTGCCTACTCTAGTGTCCCTCGCTAATGTCTCCCCCTCTCATGCCACCCCCTCCTCGCCCATCTACTCTATGGTTCTCTCTGTTGCTCCTATCTTTTCTAACTGCTTCTCTATTGACTATCCTGCTCTATTCACTAAATCTGGTAGTAAGAAGTTTAAAAAGGACATCCTAGTCTCCAACCCAGGCCTCCCTATCGCCGACACCCACACCAGTGCCTTCTCCAAGGAAACGCTCACCGACATCCTCTTTGTCGTGCCTTCACCTGATTTATGGACCCTTCATATGGTGTCCGTTTTCTCCTTTCTCCTCTTCTCCCATTAATGGTGGCACCTGTTGGGACGCCCTCCTGTCCTCCTTCCATTCCTCAAGGTCATAATTAATGTCTACCCTAATGGGACCGTCTTGGTCCAAGGCCCCCAGGCCAACCTTCACCTCTTTGATAGACGCTTCCTGTGCCTCATCAAATTCCTTTCTTCTCCAGCTGTCTCCTCTCCCCGTTCCTCCGCCCCCTCACGGGCTCCTACACCTGCGCAGGGCGTACCTCTGATCTGTACCCCTTCAAGGATGGCAACCTTCTCCACATTGCCACTCTTAACTCTCACTGCTGTCAAACACTCCCCCCTATATCTGCCGCCTTCTGGAAGTACTTGACTGATGTCCTCTGTCTCACCGAGATATGGTTCACGGCCAGCTCTCATCAGCTTTGACACGCTCCTGACTGCTACAAGATCCTCTCCGTGCCCAGGTCCTACCGCTCTGTTAGCGGGGAAGGCGGGGAGGATGAGGGGGGGGGGGGGGGGGGGGGGAGGGAAGAGGACAGATGGCTAGCCCTGATCTTCCCCGAGTGAATTCGCGTCACTCCTACGCAAGCCTACTCTTCTTTGAATGCCTCGTCTACAGGCTCCCTCTCTCCCCTAGCCATTCCCTTACTGTGGCTACCATCTATCAGCCACCTGGTCAGATCTCCTTCCTCTCCTCAACCACTCAAGTCCTCCTTCTTGGAGACTTCAATATCCACCTGGATGCCTCCTGTCCTCCCTCTGGACTCTTCCGCGACCTCTGCGACTCTCACTCCCTATTCTCCCCTCTGGCCCGACTCACTCTGCAGGACACACTCTGGATGTTCTGATCTCCTCAGACCTTCCCCTTTCTATCCCCCTCACCACTCCTCTCTCTTGGAGTGATCACTTTCTCCTTTCCTACCCTCTCTACCCCTCAGGCCAAGCCACCTCCATCACTGCTGCCCACCTTCTCGGTCATCTGTCCCATGAAGCGCGTGTCAAAAGAGGCTTTCACTGCCACCTTCTCACCCTCCCCTCCTCCTTTGGCTGACTCTCACCCTGGCACATCCCTCTCCACCCTCCACTCTGCTATATCTGATACTCTTGATATCCTTGCCCCTGTCATGAGAATCCGCCTGAAGCCAAGTGTAACTCCTGGTACGACTCAGACCTAGTCATCCTAAAACGAAAGTGCAGGGTGGCCGAGAGGAAATGGTGTGCTTCATGTACATCCTCTGACCAACTGGCCTGCTGCAAAGGCAATACCGGCTCTCCATCCTCACCAAGAATAGAGCTCATATCCAAGCCTGCGCCTCTGCGGCATCTAACAACTCAGCTGAACTCTTTAAAATCTGCAAGGAACTGGCCACTCCTGCCACAGTCTCTACCTCCCCCGCCTGCGGCTTCTCTAGGATTTCATCAGCCTTGCTGCCAAACAGCTGAGTAGCAACAAAGGACATGTTGAGAAGTCTGGACGGCATGCCCGGCGCGAAACCAGACACCCCTGCGCCTTACTATGCTTGCCGCCATGGCTCGGCTGATGCCATCAGCAGAGTCCAGTCCCGATTGTAGGTGCTCACATAGCCTCCTTACCATCGCTAACCATATTCTGGTAGCCGTCGCTTTCTTCCCCTTTGGTAATATGGTGAGCCACCATAGATACACAGGGTCAATGTTAACTTTGCAAAGGCGCAAGTGGCATTGCTCCAGGCAGAACATACCTTCCTAGCCCAAGCGTCGAAACACTAATCATTCCGGTCTTGTGGGATTGTCGGATAAGTGGAAGTAGCCGTTGCTGCCTGAACTACCAGGCTCTTTGGTGTTGGGTTCTTTGACAGATCGTGAAGGGTCGCCAATTGAGGGTGTGTACTTCTTGGTGAGGTTCTTATTCACCGCTGGACTTCATTCAGGAACCTCCCAAGTTGCTGTTTCCCTTTTTTGAAGTGTGACATGAGAAGAAAAAAAAAGGGAAAACGGGATCCTTCTGTGGACCTTTATCAAAAATATCTGTCAGGTCCTCTTTCTCAAATGGGGAGCAGGTCTGTCCCATCCCAAAAATAACTATGGTCATAAGGTGCCAAAAAGGAGGCATCTGCATGGTCTGCCGAGTCCAGTTTGCCAAACTCAAGTACCAGTGATGTGTCAACACCACTAGCGGACTAGAGATTCTTATACAAATCAACCTGGATTCCTCTGAAATGTGGCTTTCTGGAGCCAAATGAAACGGTGGAGTGCCGTGATCCAAAGGCTCTTACTTCGCATACACAAAGGATAATGACTTGAAAAAAAAATAAATAATCCTTCTTTGGCACAGGCTTGTATGATTTTTCAACTTGTTTTGAATTTGTCGACGGTTTAGTTGGCTTCGACCCCGATGGAGTCTGCCTTGACGCTAATGGGGGTCGATGTGATCGATTTCTCTGTCGATTTTTGCGTCGATGGAGCCCTCGAAGGGCTTGACCCTTGACTCGATGGAGTCTTCGATGATTTATCATCGTGTTGAGACCTCAGGGGTTCTCGAAGGGTCTCCGGCTTACGCCACACACTCGGCATCAAGCGTGACTTAGCCTTGGCCTTTTCCTTGTCGGCTTTGACAACATAACAGGAGCATGGCCTCTTTCCATTTTGAGTGGGTCAGAGGAATCGAATGAGGATGAAAAAGGTGATCTATAGTTCCTTTTCTTCGCCTTCTTTGAAGAGGAGGAATGGTGCAACCCACTCCTGGAGCGGGAATGCTTTTTCGATTTTCAGTCGAGGAGAGACCTCCTGACAGAATCTTTTCTTCGACAGTAGTTGATGGGGATTTAGTAGGGGGCCTACCCGCCGGCACATCCCCTTTACGCTCTTTCAGAGTCTTATCAGTCATGGACTGACGGGACTCTCAGTCCACCGTCCTATGGTGCATGCCAAGACACCACAGACGTGCATAATGAGGATCTGTGAGGGACATCTTGGCACTGCAGTCGTGGAATTTTTTTTAGCCCGGTCTTTGTGGTGTATGCTGTCGAAGACAAGGCCATCATACTCTAGTATCCAACATTTTCTCACAAAAAAAAATAAACAAAGCGCACCATATTTCTCAAAGCGTTAGCTTCAGCTCTCTTTTTCCATGATTATTAACAGGTGCTGTGCATGCTACAGATAAACCGAAGTAGACTCCGAGATGGACTCCCTTGAGGGGCCTTGATTCGACCGCATCGACGCACAGCACACCTCTGCTGAAATTCTTTTCCAAAGCAGCTGAAGGGAAGATATCAAAAGATGAGGAATACGTGGGAGGACACAATCCATTGCAAACTGTTTCAACTGAACATTTCTTTCAACCAGAGAGTTTAGAAAGACTTGCTTTTTGCCATACTGTAATCTATAGTGAAGAAAAGACATTTGTTTAGATCAAGAAAGAAAGACTTGCCATATTCCAACCAGTGTTGTGGAAAAAACTATCTGCTTTGCCTTCCCGAAATTCTAGGAGAGACTGCCTGTTAGTTATATTCCAACCAGGGTTGTGGAAGAGACCGTTTTGCGATCCTCAAGGAACGTATTAAGCAAAAGACATGTGCATTGCCTTTAAGAGACTGTCCTTGAAAAAGAACCTTTGGAACAATGTTCCTGAAGTGATCCAGGGGAATCCAACCAACCCCTGGACACAAAGTTTGTTTTGGTGGAAGTTATATGTTCTTCCATGTTTTTGTTGAACTGAAGTTTGAAATATTTACCTAGAACTTTTAGATTGTTTATGTTAGTGTGAGGGTCAGATTTAGTTTGACACAAGGTGAGCCTGCTTTAGTTTTATAGGAAGGGGCTTTTGTTAGGATAGGGAAAGTTAGGCCTTTATCCAAACCCATTTCTTTTAATAAAATGAAATATGTTGAGAATATCACCACTGTCCGCCTCTCAATTCTGTCCCACTCTCAGCCCACTCTAGGATGCCTCATGACCTGGCCTTTCAATGACTTGGGAACGAATACTTGCTCCATTTAATGGTTCCTGACCCCGAGCGCTTGGTGACGGACAAGTCGCTTCCTTGCCCTGCAAGCTGTTTTTACTACACTGCTCCTGGTCACCTTGAGTTTCATCATTACATTTTCTTGTCTTTCAGCCATCCACACCAATCAAAATGCTAGATTGAATTGCATTTACCTACATACTGTGAGGGATCGAGAGTAAGGCTCGGACACAGTGGCATTTTCATTGTTTATCAAAATTTTATTATCAAAAGAAAAAAAAAAAGAGGGGTTGGAGAAATCCTACCTATACCCGACTCCAAGAGGGTTTTCCCATCCTCAACAAAACTAAAACGTCTGTCAGGATGTCTAAAGCAAAGAGTTCCTAAGCTGACCCTCACACACTAAATTCAATTTAACGTGAAATGGGGACCGACTTGGCTGAACACCTGCAGCTTCCTTCCAAAGTTCCAAATCTAAAGTCTTGAAGGTGCAGAAAAGAAAAATGAATAAGGTTCCAGTAGAGAAGGGCCGGCCTTACCTTCCCCTAGAGTCTTTCTGGTTATTTGAAGGGCCACCTCATACATTCCACACCCCCAAAGGGGAGGGCTCTTCCCTTGAGTTTTCTTCGTTTACACAACACTTTACAGTTCTTTCTCTGAAAGCCTGATGCCTTTTTCAGAAAGGGGTGTGTTTCTTCTCTTTTGGTCCAGGATTAAAAAAAAAATGGGGGTGGGTTTCTTCCCCAGTTTTCAGAGCACTTTCTGGGGTTCTCTGCCCAGTTTCTCCAATGCCCATTTTACTCTCCTGCTAGGGCTTTATTTCACTACTTGGTGTGGGTCCCAGACTCTCTATGCCTGGTTTAGGCTCCTGCCAGGGTTGCATCCCCTCAATATTAGAGCAAATCCCAGGTTCACACACTTCATTAGCATTCTGGTAATTCTATAGATCTTTCATGTGTCGGGCCAACAACCCTTCTCCAACTGTGTAAATGTCACACAGCATGTGTGGCCTTTTGCCCTTTACGAACAGCATGCAGCAAAAGCCATAAAGCGCCCCGGTATGGCCATGTCCTTCTCTGGCAGCTCTGGCACCCATCATGTTTTGCTGTTCCCTTTGCTGTCCACAAACACGTCTCAGCGACTTCTAGGTTCCCACCTGGTCTGCTCCTTCGCTCAGAAGCTTGTGCTGCTCAAGATGGCAGCATGGCTAACAATCTTCTGCCCGACTTGTCCCACCAGCTTCTTCGCTCCAGTCTGCAGCTCACTTTCCTCCTGCGGCCCAACCAGCGCCAGGAGGACTGTTTCCTGGCCATACGAGGGGCAGATAGTGATGAGCTTGCATCACTGCTGGCCTGCATAACAATCGCAGTGCTAAACTGACCGATTATGTTGCCTGCACACCTAATGCCTAGTGCTGTTACCAGCATAGCCAATTGCATTGTCAATCTGACTCACTCTAGTACCTCACCCTCACATGCAAGAAACTATGGTGCCAGATTTACCCTTTGGTGTTGACTGCATACCTTACATACCTGAACTACTGCACAGTGCTACTTGGACACCTATTGCACTGCTACATTGGGGTCACTGCATGTCCCATAAATACCCCCCACTACATAATTAGACAGACTCACTGGATTGCCGAATACATAGTGCAGCGCTAGATTGACCCTTTGTGTTACCCACACCATATGCATGGCTAGATTGCCAACCTGTGTCATGCACATACCAATTGTCTAATGCAATTAGCTCAGTTACCTGCTTTGCAACTGCACTGCTAGGTGACTTTGTATTACCTACAGCACAGACCGCTTAAACCTATTAATGACTTGCTGTATAGTAGGATTGATGCATTGTCGTAGCTACATTGCAACTGCATAGCTAGTCCGACTCATTGCGCTACCTGCCTCCCCTGGTCAGAACAAAGCCCGATTAATTTCAGTTATTTCCTGCACACCTAATGCATGCTAGAGTTAACTCATTGTGGAACTCACTAGTGGAGCACACTTTGAGGACCTGTGGCAAAATAAAAGATCTTACTTTACACCAGTCAGTATGTCAAACTATTCCACATTAGACACTCAATGGTCATATTGCAGCTTGCTGGATATTGACTATGTGATCTAGGCATGCCTGGGTTTACTTTGATTTTGCAACCGTGTCCGGTTAAAGCATTGATAATTAGTCAAAAATGGATCCTGTTATCCATTTATGTACATTAAGTTTCTAAGCTTCAACCCAATGGTGTGAAAGGTTTGGCAGCCCAGGCTCTGGTGTCGAGGAGCATTTTGAGGCGTATGGAAAATGAACACTGTCCATAACAGTTATAGACTAGTCTTCTGATAGTCTGGCATGGAGTTGGTAAAGGTCAAAACATAGGATGGGGTCTGTGCAAAATTGGATGTGTCCATGGGAAGAAAAGGCTTGCTGGACTGAAGCACTGTGCTACAAGGTTAACCCAAACCCTTTAAAATTTCTGCTGACCTTGGTATCGGACTACAATGAAAAGTCAAGTTATCCAGAATAATGCATTTACACAGGCTTATCTGCACACACACTACCATATTGCATGCAAATGTTTTACTCAATTGGTTGTTATGCCTGCAGACTTGATTGAAATTATGTTTTTTGATATCTTACAATCGGTTTATATATTTCACTTTTTGGGAGATGCCTGATGTGCTCAATTTAAGCCTTATCTCTAATAGGTTCATACAGCACTTGGTTAAATCATTTATTTTTCCCCACAATTTCTTATACAAAAGCAACACATACATAATGGACTTTTTGCCCTAAGCAGCCAACTTTTCTAAACCTTTAAAACACGCGGTCTATCAAAGCAGTGACCCAGAAAAGCATGCCTTCACTATACTTGGGATAGCCCGAATAAATCTCGTGCTCCTCATGCATCCAGACAATACATTTACATTATTTTCATTGCTCAACTCACACACCCTCAGTTCAAGCTCCCTTCAACCACTCCTTCCCTCGTTTCCATACCTTGTCATCTCTAATGCCCTATTTTAATGATCCCCCGTAGTATAAGGTCTGGTGATCCCTTGGTGGGGATACAATACACCTGAACTCCCGGACATGGATAGATGCTTTGATACCACTATGGGGTTATTCAGTGCAGTATAGAAGCAATAATAAATTATAGGAAATAAGAAATTTGAGGAAGTGATGAGGACAATTAAACGCTACAGACTTTGGACATATGGGCTCGTTTTTTTACATTCTGGACAGGATAGAGGGGCAACTGCATTGTAGCCTGGTGCCTGTGGTCACTCTGGCTGTTGCAGCAGCAACAGAGCAAGCACATCCCCCGAAGGGGGTGCGGGAGGGGAACGGGGGGTTTGCAGCCACGTAACCCAATGTTGAGCCTCAAAATATATGAGGAAATTGGTATGCTTTAAGTATAGTTAGCTTAGCGACTGCAGACTCCTAGGTCATATAGATTTACAAATGGCTTGCATCCATTTCCATGCGTGTCTAAATAGCAAACCATAGGCAATGGCCTGTAGGCCTTTCTGCATACTTTCCTAGCATTGTTGTGTAATGAAATAGATTAGTGAGTGGCTGCATTAAGAGGTGCAGAAGAACTTCAATAACTCATACACGGTTATGCGTATCAATATAATTCTGCATCAGTTTGCAGCCAAGCATTGCTTAGTGCCCCTTTAAGTCCAAACACCTATTCACATTCAAACTCCATCACAGGTGTGAGCTGATGACCCACTCTGCATGGGATCATCTATCCTAACCCCAACTCAAATCCTAATTTATTTACTTATTCTAGCCACAATTCAAACCAATAAACTAATGCAAACTTGAAGCTGGTCACCCAGATATATAACACCGGCAATTGCCTCTCCTGATGGCACTTCATAAGTGGGGATTAAGTGGGGATTCTTGTATTCTATGCATTCTATGGGGAAATTGTGTTCCAAGGTATCCCAGAGGAGAATACCTAAAAAGCAAATTAATGTTACTGTCTTCATGAGTCAACCTAGTTTTCAATTTAAAAAAATACATAAATATCATGCCACCAAGTTCCGGGTCAAGTTATTTTCTCTTGGATCTGATAGCTAAATTATGTTTCTCAAACTGCAGTTCTGATAGGATTTTAAAATGTTTTAAGGGCTGGCATCCTGCTAATCTAACTTGCATATAAGATGCATCAGGCCTAAAAGTGCATGTGCCACCACTCGTGGGATAGTTAGTAATCAATGACTCTTGGAAAGCAGGACATTGTGTGCTGTATGTTCGTGGAGAGTTCAGGGGGCGGGGGTGGCTTTGTACGCCTAACTAGTACCCTCCTCCCCTGCAGAATGAGATCCATTAGACTTCAAATATCTCTTAGAAGTGCCCTTTATTCTTTTTCAGACTGTTCATAAAACAGAGGTATCACATGGGTATGGTCTGGGGAGTCAAAAGTAGTTCCACTAACTGTTGGTGTCAAGCTAGCCAGGCTCTCCTACACTACAAGCAGGAAATAAATGGCTTCCAACTATTTCAATCTCTGTGCTACTCTAGTAGCACTCCAGGAGTTCTTGATGGCACAGCCCAGTGCTCTTTAGCCCATAGGTCTAGCCTAGAAGATCCCAATTGGCTTGACACAGATCGCTACAATGAGATACTTTTGTCTCCCGAGGTCAACTGGTGCCAAAAAAATAAGATTCAAATCATACCTATCCAACATGTGTGTGCTTGGGGATGCATATAAATGTATTGTGGCACATTGAGGCCAAAGGCCCACATCGAGTGCTTTTCATTCCTGTCTTGTTCTTTCTTCATTCCGATGCCTGCCGGGCTGCTATGAAGCTCCACTGGACCCAACCACTCTCAGCCAAAGTAAGGCTGGCTATTGTGTATTTCTTGGAGCCTGACGCACGGTTTTTGGCATTGTTTTCTCACCAGGATTTCAGCATTTTAACTCTTGCTTTCTCTCTGGGTGGCTTGGCCCAGACTCACTCTCCCATTTGACCTGTCTAGATAGGCCAATCAGCATAACCGGGGGGCGTGGCTTGGCAACCATGGAGTAGGCTGTGACTCCAGAGGGCTCCGTGATCCGACAGATGATCCGTGGAAGCGTATGCTGCCAGTATGCAGATTGAAGTCCCAAAATAGCACCAAAGGTGTGTGAAGACGGAGAGACCATGGCATGACCATCAAGTGGTAAATTGTGCTACAAGAAGAGAAGATTAGACACTTTGAATCTCGGGTCGCAAGCCGTGGCAACAACAAGATGGCAAAGAGACCCTGGGCGGTGAAGAAAGCTGCTGAGGGGCAAGCTGCTGAGGGGGAAAAAAGGACAACCGGAGAGCCACGCGTATATATATATATAAACAGTTGTGGCAGTGCAGGAGCACATTTCTTTCAACCAGAGAGTTTAGAAAGACTTGCTTTTTGCCATACTGTAATCTATAGTGAAGAAAAGACATTTGTTTAGATCAAGAAAGAAAGACTTGCCATATTCCAACCAGTGTTGTGGAAAAAACTATCTGCTTTGCCTTCCCGAAATTCTAGGAGAGACTGCCTGTTAGTTATATTCCAACCAGGGTTGTGGAAGAGACCGTTTTGCGATCCTCAAGGAACGTATTAAGCAAAAGACATGTGCATTGCCTTTAAGAGACTGTCCTTGAAAAAGAACCTTTGGAACAATGTTCCTGAAGTGATCCAGGGGAATCCAACCAACCCCTGGACACAAAGTTTGTTTTGGTGGAAGTTATATGTTCTTCCATGTTTTTGTTGAACTGAAGTTTGAAATATTTACCTAGAACTTTTAGATTGTTTATGTTAGTGTGAGGGTCAGATTTAGTTTGACACAAGGTGAGCCTGCTTTAGTTTTATAGGAAGGGGCTTTTGTTAGGATAGGGAAAGTTAGGCCTTTATCCAAACCCATTTCTTTTAATAAAATGAAATATGTTGAGAATATCACCACTGTCCGCCTCTCAATTCTGTCCCACTCTCAGCCCACTCTAGGATGCCTCATGACCTGGCCTTTCAATGACTTGGGAACGAATACTTGCTCCATTTAATGGTTCCTGACCCCGAGCGCTTGGTGACGGACAAGTCGCTTCCTTGCCCTGCAAGCTGTTTTTACTACACTGCTCCTGGTCACCTTGAGTTTCATCATTACATTTTCTTGTCTTTCAGCCATCCACACCAATCAAAATGCTAGATTGAATTGCATTTACCTACATACTGTGAGGGATCGAGAGTAAGGCTCGGACACAGTGGCATTTTCATTGTTTATCAAAATTTTATTATCAAAAGAAAAAAAAAAAGAGGGGTTGGAGAAATCCTACCTATACCCGACTCCAAGAGGGTTTTCCCATCCTCAACAAAACTAAAACGTCTGTCAGGATGTCTAAAGCAAAGAGTTCCTAAGCTGACCCTCACACACTAAATTCAATTTAACGTGAAATGGGGACCGACTTGGCTGAACACCTGCAGCTTCCTTCCAAAGTTCCAAATCTAAAGTCTTGAAGGTGCAGAAAAGAAAAATGAATAAGGTTCCAGTAGAGAAGGGCCGGCCTTACCTTCCCCTAGAGTCTTTCTGGTTATTTGAAGGGCCACCTCATACATTCCACACCCCCAAAGGGGAGGGCTCTTCCCTTGAGTTTTCTTCGTTTACACAACACTTTACAGTTCTTTCTCTGAAAGCCTGATGCCTTTTTCAGAAAGGGGTGTGTTTCTTCTCTTTTGGTCCAGGATTAAAAAAAAAATGGGGGTGGGTTTCTTCCCCAGTTTTCAGAGCACTTTCTGGGGTTCTCTGCCCAGTTTCTCCAATGCCCATTTTACTCTCCTGCTAGGGCTTTATTTCACTACTTGGTGTGGGTCCCAGACTCTCTATGCCTGGTTTAGGCTCCTGCCAGGGTTGCATCCCCTCAATATTAGAGCAAATCCCAGGTTCACACACTTCATTAGCATTCTGGTAATTCTATAGATCTTTCATGTGTCGGGCCAACAACCCTTCTCCAACTGTGTAAATGTCACACAGCATGTGTGGCCTTTTGCCCTTTACGAACAGCATGCAGCAAAAGCCATAAAGCGCCCCGGTATGGCCATGTCCTTCTCTGGCAGCTCTGGCACCCATCATGTTTTGCTGTTCCCTTTGCTGTCCACAAACACGTCTCAGCGACTTCTAGGTTCCCACCTGGTCTGCTCCTTCGCTCAGAAGCTTGTGCTGCTCAAGATGGCAGCATGGCTAACAATCTTCTGCCCGACTTGTCCCACCAGCTTCTTCGCTCCAGTCTGCAGCTCACTTTCCTCCTGCGGCCCAACCAGCGCCAGGAGGACTGTTTCCTGGCCATACGAGGGGCAGATAGTGATGAGCTTGCATCACTGCTGGCCTGCATAACAATCGCAGTGCTAAACTGACCGATTATGTTGCCTGCACACCTAATGCCTAGTGCTGTTACCAGCATAGCCAATTGCATTGTCAATCTGACTCACTCTAGTACCTCACCCTCACATGCAAGAAACTATGGTGCCAGATTTACCCTTTGGTGTTGACTGCATACCTTACATACCTGAACTACTGCACAGTGCTACTTGGACACCTATTGCACTGCTACATTGGGGTCACTGCATGTCCCATAAATACCCCCCACTACATAATTAGACAGACTCACTGGATTGCCGAATACATAGTGCAGCGCTAGATTGACCCTTTGTGTTACCCACACCATATGCATGGCTAGATTGCCAACCTGTGTCATGCACATACCAATTGTCTAATGCAATTAGCTCAGTTACCTGCTTTGCAACTGCACTGCTAGGTGACTTTGTATTACCTACAGCACAGACCGCTTAAACCTATTAATGACTTGCTGTATAGTAGGATTGATGCATTGTCGTAGCTACATTGCAACTGCATAGCTAGTCCGACTCATTGCGCTACCTGCCTCCCCTGGTCAGAACAAAGCCCGATTAATTTCAGTTATTTCCTGCACACCTAATGCATGCTAGAGTTAACTCATTGTGGAACTCACTAGTGGAGCACACTTTGAGGACCTGTGGCAAAATAAAAGATCTTACTTTACACCAGTCAGTATGTCAAACTATTCCACATTAGACACTCAATGGTCATATTGCAGCTTGCTGGATATTGACTATGTGATCTAGGCATGCCTGGGTTTACTTTGATTTTGCAACCGTGTCCGGTTAAAGCATTGATAATTAGTCAAAAATGGATCCTGTTATCCATTTATGTACATTAAGTTTCTAAGCTTCAACCCAATGGTGTGAAAGGTTTGGCAGCCCAGGCTCTGGTGTCGAGGAGCATTTTGAGGCGTATGGAAAATGAACACTGTCCATAACAGTTATAGACTAGTCTTCTGATAGTCTGGCATGGAGTTGGTAAAGGTCAAAACATAGGATGGGGTCTGTGCAAAATTGGATGTGTCCATGGGAAGAAAAGGCTTGCTGGACTGAAGCACTGTGCTACAAGGTTAACCCAAACCCTTTAAAATTTCTGCTGACCTTGGTATCGGACTACAATGAAAAGTCAAGTTATCCAGAATAATGCATTTACACAGGCTTATCTGCACACACACTACCATATTGCATGCAAATGTTTTACTCAATTGGTTGTTATGCCTGCAGACTTGATTGAAATTATGTTTTTTGATATCTTACAATCGGTTTATATATTTCACTTTTTGGGAGATGCCTGATGTGCTCAATTTAAGCCTTATCTCTAATAGGTTCATACAGCACTTGGTTAAATCATTTATTTTTCCCCACAATTTCTTATACAAAAGCAACACATACATAATGGACTTTTTGCCCTAAGCAGCCAACTTTTCTAAACCTTTAAAACACGCGGTCTATCAAAGCAGTGACCCAGAAAAGCATGCCTTCACTATACTTGGGATAGCCCGAATAAATCTCGTGCTCCTCATGCATCCAGACAATACATTTACATTATTTTCATTGCTCAACTCACACACCCTCAGTTCAAGCTCCCTTCAACCACTCCTTCCCTCGTTTCCATACCTTGTCATCTCTAATGCCCTATTTTAATGATCCCCCGTAGTATAAGGTCTGGTGATCCCTTGGTGGGGATACAATACACCTGAACTCCCGGACATGGATAGATGCTTTGATACCACTATGGGGTTATTCAGTGCAGTATAGAAGCAATAATAAATTATAGGAAATAAGAAATTTGAGGAAGTGATGAGGACAATTAAACGCTACAGACTTTGGACATATGGGCTCGTTTTTTTACATTCTGGACAGGATAGAGGGGCAACTGCATTGTAGCCTGGTGCCTGTGGTCACTCTGGCTGTTGCAGCAGCAACAGAGCAAGCACATCCCCCGAAGGGGGTGCGGGAGGGGAACGGGGGGTTTGCAGCCACGTAACCCAATGTTGAGCCTCAAAATATATGAGGAAATTGGTATGCTTTAAGTATAGTTAGCTTAGCGACTGCAGACTCCTAGGTCATATAGATTTACAAATGGCTTGCATCCATTTCCATGCGTGTCTAAATAGCAAACCATAGGCAATGGCCTGTAGGCCTTTCTGCATACTTTCCTAGCATTGTTGTGTAATGAAATAGATTAGTGAGTGGCTGCATTAAGAGGTGCAGAAGAACTTCAATAACTCATACACGGTTATGCGTATCAATATAATTCTGCATCAGTTTGCAGCCAAGCATTGCTTAGTGCCCCTTTAAGTCCAAACACCTATTCACATTCAAACTCCATCACAGGTGTGAGCTGATGACCCACTCTGCATGGGATCATCTATCCTAACCCCAACTCAAATCCTAATTTATTTACTTATTCTAGCCACAATTCAAACCAATAAACTAATGCAAACTTGAAGCTGGTCACCCAGATATATAACACCGGCAATTGCCTCTCCTGATGGCACTTCATAAGTGGGGATTAAGTGGGGATTCTTGTATTCTATGCATTCTATGGGGAAATTGTGTTCCAAGGTATCCCAGAGGAGAATACCTAAAAAGCAAATTAATGTTACTGTCTTCATGAGTCAACCTAGTTTTCAATTTAAAAAAATACATAAATATCATGCCACCAAGTTCCGGGTCAAGTTATTTTCTCTTGGATCTGATAGCTAAATTATGTTTCTCAAACTGCAGTTCTGATAGGATTTTAAAATGTTTTAAGGGCTGGCATCCTGCTAATCTAACTTGCATATAAGATGCATCAGGCCTAAAAGTGCATGTGCCACCACTCGTGGGATAGTTAGTAATCAATGACTCTTGGAAAGCAGGACATTGTGTGCTGTATGTTCGTGGAGAGTTCAGGGGGCGGGGGTGGCTTTGTACGCCTAACTAGTACCCTCCTCCCCTGCAGAATGAGATCCATTAGACTTCAAATATCTCTTAGAAGTGCCCTTTATTCTTTTTCAGACTGTTCATAAAACAGAGGTATCACATGGGTATGGTCTGGGGAGTCAAAAGTAGTTCCACTAACTGTTGGTGTCAAGCTAGCCAGGCTCTCCTACACTACAAGCAGGAAATAAATGGCTTCCAACTATTTCAATCTCTGTGCTACTCTAGTAGCACTCCAGGAGTTCTTGATGGCACAGCCCAGTGCTCTTTAGCCCATAGGTCTAGCCTAGAAGATCCCAATTGGCTTGACACAGATCGCTACAATGAGATACTTTTGTCTCCCGAGGTCAACTGGTGCCAAAAAAATAAGATTCAAATCATACCTATCCAACATGTGTGTGCTTGGGGATGCATATAAATGTATTGTGGCACATTGAGGCCAAAGGCCCACATCGAGTGCTTTTCATTCCTGTCTTGTTCTTTCTTCATTCCGATGCCTGCCGGGCTGCTATGAAGCTCCACTGGACCCAACCACTCTCAGCCAAAGTAAGGCTGGCTATTGTGTATTTCTTGGAGCCTGACGCACGGTTTTTGGCATTGTTTTCTCACCAGGATTTCAGCATTTTAACTCTTGCTTTCTCTCTGGGTGGCTTGGCCCAGACTCACTCTCCCATTTGACCTGTCTAGATAGGCCAATCAGCATAACCGGGGGGCGTGGCTTGGCAACCATGGAGTAGGCTGTGACTCCAGAGGGCTCCGTGATCCGACAGATGATCCGTGGAAGCGTATGCTGCCAGTATGCAGATTGAAGTCCCAAAATAGCACCAAAGGTGTGTGAAGACGGAGAGACCATGGCATGACCATCAAGTGGTAAATTGTGCTACAAGAAGAGAAGATTAGACACTTTGAATCTCGGGTCGCAAGCCGTGGCAACAACAAGATGGCAAAGAGACCCTGGGCGGTGAAGAAAGCTGCTGAGGGGCAAGCTGCTGAGGGGGAAAAAAGGACAACCGGAGAGCCACGCGTATATATATATATAAACAGTTGTGGCAGTGCAGGAGCACATTTCTTTCAACCAGAGAGTTTAGAAAGACTTGCTTTTTGCCATACTGTAATCTATAGTGAAGAAAAGACATTTGTTTAGATCAAGAAAGAAAGACTTGCCATATTCCAACCAGTGTTGTGGAAAAAACTATCTGCTTTGCCTTCCCGAAATTCTAGGAGAGACTGCCTGTTAGTTATATTCCAACCAGGGTTGTGGAAGAGACCGTTTTGCGATCCTCAAGGAACGTATTAAGCAAAAGACATGTGCATTGCCTTTAAGAGACTGTCCTTGAAAAAGAACCTTTGGAACAATGTTCCTGAAGTGATCCAGGGGAATCCAACCAACCCCTGGACACAAAGTTTGTTTTGGTGGAAGTTATATGTTCTTCCATGTTTTTGTTGAACTGAAGTTTGAAATATTTACCTAGAACTTTTAGATTGTTTATGTTAGTGTGAGGGTCAGATTTAGTTTGACACAAGGTGAGCCTGCTTTAGTTTTATAGGAAGGGGCTTTTGTTAGGATAGGGAAAGTTAGGCCTTTATCCAAACCCATTTCTTTTAATAAAATGAAATATGTTGAGAATATCACCACTGTCCGCCTCTCAATTCTGTCCCACTCTCAGCCCACTCTAGGATGCCTCATGACCTGGCCTTTCAATGACTTGGGAACGAATACTTGCTCCATTTAATGGTTCCTGACCCCGAGCGCTTGGTGACGGACAAGTCGCTTCCTTGCCCTGCAAGCTGTTTTTACTACACTGCTCCTGGTCACCTTGAGTTTCATCATTACATTTTCTTGTCTTTCAGCCATCCACACCAATCAAAATGCTAGATTGAATTGCATTTACCTACATACTGTGAGGGATCGAGAGTAAGGCTCGGACACAGTGGCATTTTCATTGTTTATCAAAATTTTATTATCAAAAGAAAAAAAAAAAAGAGGGGTTGGAGAAATCCTACCTATACCCGACTCCAAGAGGGTTTTCCCATCCTCAACAAAACTAAAACGTCTGTCAGGATGTCTAAAGCAAAGAGTTCCTAAGCTGACCCTCACACACTAAATTCAATTTAACGTGAAATGGGGACCGACTTGGCTGAACACCTGCAGCTTCCTTCCAAAGTTCCAAATCTAAAGTCTTGAAGGTGCAGAAAAGAAAAATGAATAAGGTTCCAGTAGAGAAGGGCCGGCCTTACCTTCCCCTAGAGTCTTTCTGGTTATTTGAAGGGCCACCTCATACATTCCACACCCCCAAAGGGGAGGGCTCTTCCCTTGAGTTTTCTTCGTTTACACAACACTTTACAGTTCTTTCTCTGAAAGCCTGATGCCTTTTTCAGAAAGGGGTGTGTTTCTTCTCTTTTGGTCCAGGATTAAAAAAAAAATGGGGGTGGGTTTCTTCCCCAGTTTTCAGAGCACTTTCTGGGGTTCTCTGCCCAGTTTCTCCAATGCCCATTTTACTCTCCTGCTAGGGCTTTATTTCACTACTTGGTGTGGGTCCCAGACTCTCTATGCCTGGTTTAGGCTCCTGCCAGGGTTGCATCCCCTCAATATTAGAGCAAATCCCAGGTTCACACACTTCATTAGCATTCTGGTAATTCTATAGATCTTTCATGTGTCGGGCCAACAACCCTTCTCCAACTGTGTAAATGTCACACAGCATGTGTGGCCTTTTGCCCTTTACGAACAGCATGCAGCAAAAGCCATAAAGCGCCCCGGTATGGCCATGTCCTTCTCTGGCAGCTCTGGCACCCATCATGTTTTGCTGTTCCCTTTGCTGTCCACAAACACGTCTCAGCGACTTCTAGGTTCCCACCTGGTCTGCTCCTTCGCTCAGAAGCTTGTGCTGCTCAAGATGGCAGCATGGCTAACAATCTTCTGCCCGACTTGTCCCACCAGCTTCTTCGCTCCAGTCTGCAGCTCACTTTCCTCCTGCGGCCCAACCAGCGCCAGGAGGACTGTTTCCTGGCCATACGAGGGGCAGATAGTGATGAGCTTGCATCACTGCTGGCCTGCATAACAATCGCAGTGCTAAACTGACCGATTATGTTGCCTGCACACCTAATGCCTAGTGCTGTTACCAGCATAGCCAATTGCATTGTCAATCTGACTCACTCTAGTACCTCACCCTCACATGCAAGAAACTATGGTGCCAGATTTACCCTTTGGTGTTGACTGCATACCTTACATACCTGAACTACTGCACAGTGCTACTTGGACACCTATTGCACTGCTACATTGGGGTCACTGCATGTCCCATAAATACCCCCCACTACATAATTAGACAGACTCACTGGATTGCCGAATACATAGTGCAGCGCTAGATTGACCCTTTGTGTTACCCACACCATATGCATGGCTAGATTGCCAACCTGTGTCATGCACATACCAATTGTCTAATGCAATTAGCTCAGTTACCTGCTTTGCAACTGCACTGCTAGGTGACTTTGTATTACCTACAGCACAGACCGCTTAAACCTATTAATGACTTGCTGTATAGTAGGATTGATGCATTGTCGTAGCTACATTGCAACTGCATAGCTAGTCCGACTCATTGCGCTACCTGCCTCCCCTGGTCAGAACAAAGCCCGATTAATTTCAGTTATTTCCTGCACACCTAATGCATGCTAGAGTTAACTCATTGTGGAACTCACTAGTGGAGCACACTTTGAGGACCTGTGGCAAAATAAAAGATCTTACTTTACACCAGTCAGTATGTCAAACTATTCCACATTAGACACTCAATGGTCATATTGCAGCTTGCTGGATATTGACTATGTGATCTAGGCATGCCTGGGTTTACTTTGATTTTGCAACCGTGTCCGGTTAAAGCATTGATAATTAGTCAAAAATGGATCCTGTTATCCATTTATGTACATTAAGTTTCTAAGCTTCAACCCAATGGTGTGAAAGGTTTGGCAGCCCAGGCTCTGGTGTCGAGGAGCATTTTGAGGCGTATGGAAAATGAACACTGTCCATAACAGTTATAGACTAGTCTTCTGATAGTCTGGCATGGAGTTGGTAAAGGTCAAAACATAGGATGGGGTCTGTGCAAAATTGGATGTGTCCATGGGAAGAAAAGGCTTGCTGGACTGAAGCACTGTGCTACAAGGTTAACCCAAACCCTTTAAAATTTCTGCTGACCTTGGTATCGGACTACAATGAAAAGTCAAGTTATCCAGAATAATGCATTTACACAGGCTTATCTGCACACACACTACCATATTGCATGCAAATGTTTTACTCAATTGGTTGTTATGCCTGCAGACTTGATTGAAATTATGTTTTTTGATATCTTACAATCGGTTTATATATTTCACTTTTTGGGAGATGCCTGATGTGCTCAATTTAAGCCTTATCTCTAATAGGTTCATACAGCACTTGGTTAAATCATTTATTTTTCCCCACAATTTCTTATACAAAAGCAACACATACATAATGGACTTTTTGCCCTAAGCAGCCAACTTTTCTAAACCTTTAAAACACGCGGTCTATCAAAGCAGTGACCCAGAAAAGCATGCCTTCACTATACTTGGGATAGCCCGAATAAATCTCGTGCTCCTCATGCATCCAGACAATACATTTACATTATTTTCATTGCTCAACTCACACACCCTCAGTTCAAGCTCCCTTCAACCACTCCTTCCCTCGTTTCCATACCTTGTCATCTCTAATGCCCTATTTTAATGATCCCCCGTAGTATAAGGTCTGGTGATCCCTTGGTGGGGATACAATACACCTGAACTCCCGGACATGGATAGATGCTTTGATACCACTATGGGGTTATTCAGTGCAGTATAGAAGCAATAATAAATTATAGGAAATAAGAAATTTGAGGAAGTGATGAGGACAATTAAACGCTACAGACTTTGGACATATGGGCTCGTTTTTTTACATTCTGGACAGGATAGAGGGGCAACTGCATTGTAGCCTGGTGCCTGTGGTCACTCTGGCTGTTGCAGCAGCAACAGAGCAAGCACATCCCCCGAAGGGGGTGCGGGAGGGGAACGGGGGGTTTGCAGCCACGTAACCCAATGTTGAGCCTCAAAATATATGAGGAAATTGGTATGCTTTAAGTATAGTTAGCTTAGCGACTGCAGACTCCTAGGTCATATAGATTTACAAATGGCTTGCATCCATTTCCATGCGTGTCTAAATAGCAAACCATAGGCAATGGCCTGTAGGCCTTTCTGCATACTTTCCTAGCATTGTTGTGTAATGAAATAGATTAGTGAGTGGCTGCATTAAGAGGTGCAGAAGAACTTCAATAACTCATACACGGTTATGCGTATCAATATAATTCTGCATCAGTTTGCAGCCAAGCATTGCTTAGTGCCCCTTTAAGTCCAAACACCTATTCACATTCAAACTCCATCACAGGTGTGAGCTGATGACCCACTCTGCATGGGATCATCTATCCTAACCCCAACTCAAATCCTAATTTATTTACTTATTCTAGCCACAATTCAAACCAATAAACTAATGCAAACTTGAAGCTGGTCACCCAGATATATAACACCGGCAATTGCCTCTCCTGATGGCACTTCATAAGTGGGGATTAAGTGGGGATTCTTGTATTCTATGCATTCTATGGGGAAATTGTGTTCCAAGGTATCCCAGAGGAGAATACCTAAAAAGCAAATTAATGTTACTGTCTTCATGAGTCAACCTAGTTTTCAATTTAAAAAAATACATAAATATCATGCCACCAAGTTCCGGGTCAAGTTATTTTCTCTTGGATCTGATAGCTAAATTATGTTTCTCAAACTGCAGTTCTGATAGGATTTTAAAATGTTTTAAGGGCTGGCATCCTGCTAATCTAACTTGCATATAAGATGCATCAGGCCTAAAAGTGCATGTGCCACCACTCGTGGGATAGTTAGTAATCAATGACTCTTGGAAAGCAGGACATTGTGTGCTGTATGTTCGTGGAGAGTTCAGGGGGCGGGGGTGGCTTTGTACGCCTAACTAGTACCCTCCTCCCCTGCAGAATGAGATCCATTAGACTTCAAATATCTCTTAGAAGTGCCCTTTATTCTTTTTCAGACTGTTCATAAAACAGAGGTATCACATGGGTATGGTCTGGGGAGTCAAAAGTAGTTCCACTAACTGTTGGTGTCAAGCTAGCCAGGCTCTCCTACACTACAAGCAGGAAATAAATGGCTTCCAACTATTTCAATCTCTGTGCTACTCTAGTAGCACTCCAGGAGTTCTTGATGGCACAGCCCAGTGCTCTTTAGCCCATAGGTCTAGCCTAGAAGATCCCAATTGGCTTGACACAGATCGCTACAATGAGATACTTTTGTCTCCCGAGGTCAACTGGTGCCAAAAAAATAAGATTCAAATCATACCTATCCAACATGTGTGTGCTTGGGGATGCATATAAATGTATTGTGGCACATTGAGGCCAAAGGCCCACATCGAGTGCTTTTCATTCCTGTGTTCTTTCTTCATTCCGATGCCTGCCGGGCTGCTATGAAGCTCCACTGGACCCAACCACTCTCAGCCAAAGTAAGGCTGGCTATTGTGTATTTCTTGGAGCCTGACGCACGGTTTTTGGCATTGTTTTCTCACCAGGATTTCAGCATTTTAACTCTTGCTTTCTCTCTGGGTGGCTTGGCCCAGACTCACTCTCCCATTTGACCTGTCTAGATAGGCCAATCAGCATAACCGGGGGGCGTGGCTTGGCAACCATGGAGTAGGCTGTGACTCCAGAGGGCTCCGTGATCCGACAGATGATCCGTGGAAGCGTATGCTGCCAGTATGCAGATTGAAGTCCCAAAATAGCACCAAAGGTGTGTGAAGACGGAGAGACCATGGCATGACCATCAAGTGGTAAATTGTGCTACAAGAAGAGAAGATTAGACACTTTGAATCTCGGGTCGCAAGCCGTGGCAACAACAAGATGGCAAAGAGACCCTGGGCGGTGAAGAAAGCTGCTGAGGGGCAAGCTGCTGAGGGGGAAAAAAGGACAACCGGAGAGCCACGCGTATATATATATATATATAAACAGTTGTGGCAGTGCAGGAGCGCAGGGGCGCAGGACCCCCCCCCCCCCCCCCCCCCCCCCCCCCCCCCCCCCCCCCCCCCCCCCCCCCCCCCCCCCCCCCCCCCCGAGTGGTCGGAAAAGCGGGACATGAATGCCCGCGGAAGGCAGCGGACAAGATAGCCTGAGCGAGGTGGCCGATCGGGCTCAGAGACTCGTTGCGAAGTGCACTGAACGGACGCATCTTGTGCAAAGACTGACCCGACACTGGGAGCAGCGGGGTCGCCCCCCACAGATAGTGAAGCACCCTCCCCCTGGCACTGCGAGCAGTTGCACAGAGCACGTCGTGACGGGCAGAGCGAGAAGTAAAGGCATCGTCGAGTCTGGGACCAGCGGTTATATTATGATGCACGCAGGAAGCCAGACGCACAAGCGGTAGGCTTAATATGCAGCAATAAGCGAAAGCGAGCACATTGCTTGGACAAGACGAGCGCATATGTCTAAGGAGCTGGTTATGTGACCCGCGGGGAACAGAGTTCGCAATTAATATGCGGCTGCAAGGGACTTGGCAGACGCGTACTGGAGCATGAGAAATTGCTGGGGGGGCTTGGCTAACCACAACAGTCCCCCACCACCCCAACGCAGAGTACGGCTGCTGCATGGCAAACGGCCATCACAAAACTGAAGGCCTCATGGGGACTTAGATGGCAGATCTGAGGACTGCGCTTGAAACGAAGATATATGCTGTGGAAATAGAAGTCAACCTGTTGAGGCAAGCTGTGAGAGTGCTTGCGGAGAGAACTAGTGGCCTAGAGAGCGCAGTGAAAATCAACACAGACATTAGCACAAACAATGACAAGGAAGCAACAGGTAGCAAACCTGGAAAACCGAGCAGAAGAAGCTGAGGGGAGAGCAAGACGCAATAACATACGCGTGGTCGGCCTACCGGAAGGGGAAGAAGGCCAAGACCCCATGGACTATGTGGAGAATATGATTATACAAGAAATAGGAGCAGGCAAGCGCTCACAGGGGTTTGCAGTCGAACATGCGCATAGGGTCCTGATGAGGAAACCGCAGCCCAGAGAACACAATCCCCCCGCCCCCCACCCCGCGCCAAGGATTATAGCAAAGATCCTGAATTACAGGGACAGAGAGAAGATCTTGAATCACTTCTGGAGGGGAGGGACAATAACAAGAGCGTCTGCGACCATCACTGCATACCCCAATTACACCATGATGGTGCAGAGACAGCGCTACAGCTATGTGGCGATCAAGAGACGACTGCGTACAGCCGGATTTAAATACATGCTTTTGTATCCTGCAAAACTCAAGATTTTCCACAAAGGCAAGGTGTATTTTTGTGACACCACAGGGGGCCGCTGCAGCTTGGCTGGACGCAAATGGCTGCCCGGAACAAGATGAGGAGCGAGGCCGAGATGAACACGATAAGTGATTATATAGCCAAGCATGATAAGGGGCTGGCGGGGGGAGTCGGGAAGGGAGATAGTAAGGAAGATAATGATGGCAGGGCCAGTAGCCATAGTAATGAGACATTGAAACACGAGACATTTGAAAATGTAGGACTGGAATATAGACAGTGTAATTCAATATGGGCGGCTTTAGGCGCGCTTGACTTAATCAACAAAAAGGAGCAATGGGACGGAGACACCCTACCCCCGGGAATTAGAAAAGAAGGAACGCCAATAGGGCGATATCTCCCAGCTGAGCCGTGAATACGGCAATAGCCGAAAAAGGGCTAGATGCGTGGGTGCCTGAGATCCAGGGATGGAGCTGGGCAACAGTTGGGGAAGGGAGGGAGGAAGAGGGAGTTGTTGGGGCGAGGAAGGGAAGGAGGGGAGTTGGGGAAGAGTTGGAGAGTGTGATGGGGTTGGGAACGGAGGGGGTGGGAGAGAGCAGGGTGAAGGGGAAGAGTTAACGGTTAAGGGAAGTTTGTATTGGGGAACAAGCCTATGTGAAAGAAGGGATGACCTGAGAGTTTGCCTGTACTTTCGGAGTGAGGATTGGGAACCGGATACATTATGGGGGACCTTAAGGTAATTACCTGGAATGTTAGAGGGCTCAATAGCTACTTAAAAAGGAACAGGGTAATGATGCATTTGCACAGGCAGAAAATAGACATAGCCTGGCTACAGGAGACTCACCTAACGCAAGAAAAACTGGAGGTGGTCCGGAAGAAGTGGAAAGTGGAGAGGGACTGTTGTGGGTGCAGCATATTCAGTTTATGCTAGAGGGCCGATTACCTGGGTCGCACCGAATGTGCTGTTTCAGTTGCTACACTCCACGGTTGAGCCAGATGGGAGGATGGTAATAACAAAGGGGTTGGTGGAAAACAAGGATGTATGTATTATAAATACATACGCCCCGAATCAGGATACGGCGGCATACTTCAGAACACTATATAGCAAACTTAGCGTGACCCTGGGAGTGGGGGGGTGATTTGGGGAGGAGACTAAGTGTGTGCTAGACCCGAAAATAGGTAGATCGGATACTAAACTAGACACACCAACCCCAGCTGCTAGGACGCTGCAGTCTCTTTTAGTGGATATTAGTATGGCGATACCGAAGAGCGAAGATACCGACATGGCGCCTCCGAGCGCAGGCGTTGAAAGATAACATTTAGGGAGGACATGAGAGAGGAAATAAGCTATTTTGAGACTAATACTGGTAGCTTGGAGTCGGCGGGAGTGCTCTGGGAAGCCTTTAAAGTAGTGGTAAGAGGGATAGTCATAGCTAAGTCCAAAGGGCTACAAGGTGGGATCTTAGCGGAACTGCAAGGAGCGGAAACAGAGCTAGAAGTAGCATTGAAAAGGGGAGGGAACACTAGAGAAGATAATGAAGCAATACTTAGGCTGCAGCAAAGATGCACGGGATATTGGGAGAGGTTGTGCAACCTCAACTATAAAAAATACATTAAGAGGCAGCATGCAGGGGGGGATAAACCTGGGAGAGTTCTGGCGTGGCTATACAAAAGTGAGAATCCCAGACTAACAATCAGGACGATAGTGAAAGAGGATGGAATTATAGCAGGCACTCTCTAGAGGGAGTGAATCAAGAGTTTGCAGACTATTACCGTATCCTGTATGGAGATGCGGAAGAGTGTGACAGCAAGGAAATAAGCGAAATACTAGAGGATATAGGATTGCCGCAGATTAGCGCAGAGGAGCTAGATGCACCGATCACGCTAGAGGAATTGGAAGAAGTGGTGAGGCAGTTACCGACTAGTAAGACTCCGGGGTCTGACGGACTCCCCAGCACATTTTAGAAGACGTATAAAAATGAGGTACTGCCCACGCTCTTAGAGATGCTAAATGAGGCATATGAAGTCGGAAGACTACCAGAGTCCCATAGAGAAGCGGTCATCATACCGCTCCCCAAACCAAACAAGCTAGGCTGTGAGCTCCTACAGACCCCTGTCAATGTTGAACCAGGACAGCAAAATATTGACGGCGGTCCTGGCAAATAGAATGAGGAGAGTCATTAACAAATTAATACACCCTGACCAAACTGGTTATGTCTCCAACAGGAACATATCTAACAATCTCAGACGGCTCCACCAAGTCATTGAATTTTTCAACGGGGAGACTGGTGAGATGGCAATAGTTTTGTTGGACGCAATAAAGGCTTTCGACTCGGTCAAATGGCCATGGCTGATCGCGACTCTGAGAAACTATGGAATAGGGCCAGGATATCTCAAATGGGCCAAATTACTATATAGTGCGCCGCAAGCTCGGGTGAGGACAGGTGGCAACTTAGTAGAGGCAGTAGGCAGGGATGCCCGTGGTCCCCCATGCTGTACATTTCAGCCTTAAAGCCTCTGGCAATATACCTGAGGCAGCAGTATGATACAATAGGCATCACCATAAAAGGGGAACCGGATCTAATTTCCTTGTACGCCGATTATATGCTTTGTATCTGCGCTACCCAGAAGAAAACCTCCAGTATGTACTGGAAGTGATGGCAGCGATTTGCAAGGCTTTCAGGCATAGCAGTGAACCCCAAAAAGTTGTGTATATTTCCACTGGGTAGTTAAAGGGATCCCGCTAGAGCAATTGCGATCCTTCAGATACCATGGGAGGTCAGCACGTTTCGATATCTTGGAATAGATATATACCATACGGTGGAAGAAGAGCATCAATATAACATTGAGAAAGCTATCCGGAATATTGAAAATAGTATGGAGGTTCTGGGTGAAGCTTCCCCTGGTGATGATGGGACGAGGGGCATTGCTTAAAAAGGGTGGTCCTGCCAAGACTGCTGGACTATTTTGGGAATATCCCATACTTGATACCTAGGCGATTCTTTGCCAAGATGAACAGCATATGCAGGCAATTCCCCTGGCAGGGGACAAGGCGCAGAGTGGCCCTTTGGAAGTTGCAAAACCCACACGAGAAGGGGGGTATAAAATACCAAGTTATGACATATACTACATGGCAAGGCAAGTCAACTGCAATATGTAGCTAAATGGCTTTCTGGGGAGCCGACCTCTGAATTCAGGCTGTTCCAACTGGATTGCGCCCCATTCTTCCTAAAAGAAATGATGTGGTTGCCTAGATCAGATATGGAGGGGCGCCCGAGAATGATGGCACTTGGGAGGGAGATATGGCGGAGAGCCTGTCAAATAATGGATAGCCCGTTCCCGTGTTCCCTGCAGGTTCCATTGGTCGCTCTGGCTGAAAAAGAAAAGCAACTAAGACTAATGATTAGGAAGCATTGGGAGCCGGTGGGAATAGAGACCATGGGTGATATTTGGCAGGAGGGGAGCATAAAGGATTTTGAGGGGCTGGTGGAGGAAACGGGGTTACATACGGGGCAGTATATCACATTATAGGGTAGTGCAGCGAATTAAAGAAACGTGGTCTGAAGTAATACTGGCAGATGAGCCGGATGCCGCCACAGAAACAATATAGGATGTAGCAGAGGGGGGGACACGAAATTAGCTGCTGATGACTCAAGTGGTGCAACTTAGACAAGACTGGGAAGAAGAAGTGGGGGCCCCAATGAGTGATGGGATGTGGGAGCGTGTCCAGGGAGATCACAAAAAAGTGTCAAGAAATGCTTGATTACAACAGATACAACTATATATCACTCACAGGGCATATATGACGCCTAAAAGAACAGCAAAATGTAAGAATGCAGGATGACGACAATCGTGCCCCAAATGTGATGAAGAAAATGCCGGAATGGTACACATGTTTTGGTCATGCCCAATAATAAAGATTTTGGGGAGAAATAGCACATAAAATGGAAGACAAAGGAATTAAAATAGAGGTAGATACAGTGTGGGCTTGCCTAATAGGAGGGTTCCCCAGACCACGTAAATTTAAGCACGCAAGTAAATTGAAAAACCTGGCGTACGTACTAGCAAGGAGGAAAATTGCAATGGGGTGGAAAGCATGTCACAGACCAAGAATAGAAGGGTGGTGGAAGGATCTACAGAAATGGGCAGAGGCAGAAACTGTAGTATGGCAAGAGGCAAGTAATGTCGAGGGGGGGAAAGGGGGGAGAGAGGTGGCTGGAACCTTGATAGCTTGGAAACAACTACTAGCTCAATTATTTGGACCCACGCATGACAGGTCAAGTGACCAGGATCTAACAGAAACCACTGACGGGGAATCCCTACTGCAAGACGAAGAAACAGAACAGGAAGGAGAGTAGGCTCGGAAGGGTGGGTGGGAAGGGCAGGGAAACAGTGGACACAGATAAAGAGATGTGTATTTAATAATATAACATGCACTGTAAGTTTGTTTTGTGTTGGTTGTAGAAATAAAATCAATAAAAATGGTTTAACCAGGAGGCGGGAGCTGGCCCCAGACTGCAAAGGCCCACACTAAGGCCCTTGCAGGCTTCCTGTCCACTCGCTACAGGTACGTTAAACCCCCTCCCCCAGTCGGGGTTGGGCGGTGGGGGGGGGTGGTTGTGTGGGTGTGTTCCCCTTGGCCACCCCCGCCCCTCCACCGCAAGTCACCTGTGATGCTAGTTGTGCCACCCGCCACCTCTCCTGGTTGCATGTGATGCTGTGCGCCCCAAATCACCTGTGATGCTGTGTGCCCCCCACCACCTCTCCTGGCTGCCTGTGATGCTGTGTGCCCCCCCCCCAGTCGCC
Source organism: Ambystoma mexicanum (assembly GCF_040938575.1). Lineage (NCBI taxonomy): Eukaryota > Metazoa > Chordata > Amphibia > Caudata > Ambystomatidae > Ambystoma > Ambystoma mexicanum. The sequence goes on from NC_090922.1 coordinate 660,557,169, forward strand.
TGTGATGCTGAGCACCCCCCCACACCCCAGTCGCCTTTGATGCTGTGTGCCCCCCCCCCAGCCACCCCCCATTCCACTCTTCCAGCCCAATAGTGCCCTTTAATTTTATTTGGTGGTTGTTGGAAGGCTTTACAATGTGAAAAAGTAACAAAATGTTTACTGTTCTTTCTGCCATGTCAATAAATTGTGCTGTGGGGAGGGTGGGGTGGCAGGCCAGTACACAGGCCATGTCAAGAAAGGAAGGGAAGCCCTTTACACCAGTGTGGGAGTTCTACCAGTGAATGACGACTGTGGCAGCAGAGGGACCCAATTCCTGTTATCGGCCTCCTGTGCCAGTATTTTTGCTGGCAGACCTTAACCTACAACCTTGCTTTATGTAGTAGATATTTGCATGGGTCTTGGTTCCTTTTAGAATGTTTGCAGCGAAGTAAAGAATGCAGGCCCAACAGAACAGAAGAGAAGCTAGCACCATTCACTGGGACAAAATTGGTCACAGAACAAGAGAATCACCAAGGTGAATCGAAGCGCAGTCAACGAAGAATGACGGGCACCGGCGCTGCAGGAATATGAGAATATGCTTCCTTAAGTGGGCACAAAGGTCTCATGGAGAAGCCAGAGGGATCCGGCAAGCCTGCACATGAGCGCGAAAGCCACCTGGAGCAAAAAAGGGAGCAGAACCCCCCTCTCCCCCAAACCAATTTACCGGCAGAACCCGCCAAACAGGGCCCGCAGCACAAGTGTTCCCATGGGTCTCTTGTGCCACAAGGCTCAGTGCGCAACGAGCTCCCACAGAGGACGTAGGCAGGTTTTGCCACTTTTTCCAAGTCTCTTCTTTACACATAAATGCCACACGAGGACAGGACCAGATTGGCTAGGGACAGGGGATAATCCAAGGAGGAGAATAAAAGGGAGCAGCAGGCAGTTCAGGCTTTTCGGGTGCGGTCCAATGGGGAGGAAGACCAAGAAAATAGGAGGGAGCAGCGATGTGGAGGTGGTGAAGTATTGGCTATGGGGAAGGCGTTTCTGGGGAAGGGAGGAGTGAGTGGCAAGAAGAGTACTAGAATAAGACGAGAAGGAACAGGAGTGAATAATTCAAGTGAAGAACGGGTTATGTTATTCAGGTGTCTGCAATCAAGTAAACGTTCATAGCTCTTTACTAAGTCCCCGACATGAGCCCCCGATCCTCGCACACTACCATCAGCTCTCCAACGGACTACTCCTATTTTTTACATGTACGCTTACTCCACAAAGTGTCCTAACCGTATATACTTTATCATTATACTGCACATACTTTTACTCCATGCGGTTTTACACTAAATACTTATTTTCATTACACCACACCCCCTCGCCCCAAGCAACGGCTCTATGCTTTCACTACTCTTCACAAATTCCATATTTGGCCACTCTTCAATCTCAATGCACCACTCCACACTCCCTGGACCTTTTTAGGCAGTCCCTACTAGATTGTCCCTTTACTCCCCACTAGATTGTCCCTTTACGCCCCATCCTTCCTTTTTTTGCTCGGATCAGATCTTTTTTGATTTTCTTCGCACACTTACTTACTCTTCCCTGTCTTTGGCATATCTTTCACGGTTTGCTACTTTCTAACCTACTTCCACTTTTACCTCAAGGTATTATTAGCCAAGGCCCAATGTCTCCAGAAAGAGATTAACCTTGCAAATAATCGACCCAAAGCTTCATTTACAGCTATTAGAAAATGGCTCACACCCCATCTGTTCACAAGCCAGTCTTCCTGCATCTCAAAGGATGGCGAATGATTAAGAAAAGAAAAAAAAAAAAAAAAAAAAAAGTCTGAAGAATATATTGAAATCTAATTTGAGGTGACCTCGACAGCCATAAAATAGCATCCTAGTTTGTCAGAGGCTGCTACAGAGAACATAACCTCTGACAAACTAGAATGTACCCAAATTCACTGTTACCCCAGTCACAGCTGATCGCATTGAATCCTTGATCAACCAATTAAAACCCACTATGCATAACTATGAACCCCCACATCCCAGCCTATTTGGCCAAGAAGCATGCTCATGCTCTTAAACGAATTCAGCTCTTGGTGAATACCTCACTTGCCATTGGTTTTGTTCCTGCCGAACAAAACCAAAAACCTTCCCTGGATTAGAATGTATTAGCCAACTATCGGCCCATTGCGGGTCTCCAGTGGCCTGCAAAAATCGTGGAGAAGGTAGTTACCTCCCAATCGTGAGGTTTTTTGGAGGAAAATGACATTCTAGATCCCCATCAATCGAGATTCAGAGCAGGCCATGGGACCGAGACCGTATCTCCTTATCAGCATGCGGGTCATGCTTGATTTGTCGACAGCCTTTCGATACAGTGGATTTCAGCATACTTCAAACCAGACTGATCACCGGCAGAGAGGTCTGACCGACTCAGCCAGTGAATGGTTTACATCTTCTTTTCTGTCCAATTGTGTGCAACAGGTTAGGGCAGGCTCATAGCTGCCCGAACCCTGCCCATCAGTTGGGGAGTCCCGCAGGGCTCATCCTTGTCCCCAGTACGGTTTAATTTATACATAGGTTCATTAAATATATTTGCTCAATTCAATTTGTGTTACCATTCCTATGCGGACGGCACGCAAATATATGCACAACTGAGACAGCCAGTGGAGGCAGTCTAGCGCATTAAAAAGCACTGGGAAAATTCAAATCTGGATGCTGGACAATAAACTCCAATTAAAACCTAAAACAGAGTCTCTTTGGTCATAAAAAGAAACTGACCAATGTGTTGAACTCGGTACCCTGTCCACCCGTTTGGACTGGCATCTGACTACACACAGACAGTAAAGAATCTTGGTGTTATCTGGCAATCCAGCACGAGTTGCATTTTACAGGTAAATCAGGTAATGAAGGTCTGTTACTATCAGATGAAACTTCTCAAACCGCTACTCCCGCTCATTTCTGAGAAGGACCGTTAGTTCTAGCGTGGTGGGTTCTCTCGCAAACAGCTAGCTGGACTATGGTGATGACCCGTTAGCTGGCTTACCTAAATATCAACTTTGGCGGCTTCAAATCACAAAATCCTGCAGTGTGATTGATATTCTCATAGCCACGGAAGACATTGATAAGAGTCATGGAAGAGCCTTCACCGGCTTCCAGTGCAGGAGCAAATGCAGTTCAATTTGTTTTGCCTTGTTTTTAAGTGCAGTCACGGTTTCGCCCCAGTCTTTCCAACATCCAAAAGTGTAAGCCACCAGCCCTCTCGTGCAATGCGATCGATGGGGAAAGGCCTGCTGGTAATTCCCTCTTCTAGAGCTACCCCCTGGGGTGACAGTGAGCCTGGAACTCCCTTCCTCTACACCCATGTCAAAAACTCCCCAACTATCTTTCGGAAACATCTGAAAACTATGTGTAGTTCTCCGACTCATTTGGCAGTTGCTAGCATAGCACAAATCCATCGGCGCCTAGATGCAGTTCGCTGCCAGGTTCTTTTATGAGACATGCACGTTACAAATTCAAAAATCTAATCCAGTTTGCTCTCCCCAACCATGGGGGACACACCCGTGTATGGCCCTTCGCCCCCTCATTAATTCAACAATACTACTACCGTCCTGCTGTGGGGCATCCATCTCCCTTACACACATTTCTTCCTTCTTCCAATTTCCACCACAGACTGACGCTATTCGCACAGCCTCCATAACAGTCATCGGGGGCGTGGCCTGGCTGGAACCTAATGGAGGTCTAATCTGCAAAACTCTGCAACCCTGCGAAGCTTAACGGCCTGCAATGCATTGAAATAGCAGGTATGAAGCCCTGCTTTTGATGGATTTAAGTATCCGAACATCTCAGCCAGCTGTGAGCTTTGCGACCCCGGGGAGCATCAGATCATACCGAATTCTGCTCTGTTTGACTGGTGCTGGGTCATCGACTGGTATAGAAAATGGCTGCTGCAGCCCAGCACAGCACCAGAGGAGGTGCGCTGCTGTAACCGGAACGAAGGACGCTGGTATGCGGATTGAATGAGACCTCTGCCCGAGATGTGCCCTGTATATGGAGAGCTGCCGAACTTCCCTCGTGGTGGGCAACGCAACAGATTCCTAAGGCAGCGGCACCATCTGCAAGCTACGTACCCCGCGCCTGGAATGACAATGACCCTCCCTCATGGTTATCAGACACAGCAGCGAGTTCCGTGGGGGCGGCATCATCTGCTCCACGCACCTTGACTACAAGTAAGGGCTGAGCGCCAGCCGGCAGAGCTGGCGCTCAGCCACTCTCATTCCACTCTGGGGGCGGGGGAGTGAGCGAGAGCCCCGCTATGGGTGAGACATGTTCCCAGCATGCGCTGAACTAAATAGCTTGGAGACACATGGCTACGGCAGAGCAGGCCCTCTCTAACGAGCTACAACTCCCAAGACACCAAGAACTGGGTAGGGAGAGTTAGAACAGCCATGGGAGTTCTGTATGGGTTGAAGCAGCACTAGGAGACAGCCTTCACAGCAAGATTCGATACGGACCTGCACCTCCTCCAGCAGGGGGATTTACAGAACTACAGCAAGATCATCCACAAACTGTTGTGAAAGTACAGAGGACTTTGAAAATCACTCAGATGTTCATTGACAAATTACATGAGGCACAAAAAAAACTAATAGAGCGAACAGATTCCCCTAATAAGGACATGTTGGAATGGGGCCCTCCCTGGGACTATTTGGCATGCTGGGAGATTTCCCTGAAAGCTCTGCTTTAATAGGACGATCAGATCCAACATAAATCTAGAGGTAACAGCATCAATGAAGTCTTCCACCCCACCTCATCTGATAAATCCACAGCACATCCTCGGCTAGGAAATCTGATCTATGGTCGAGATGAAGGCAGGCAAAGCCAAAGAGAAAACAGGAGCCACTATTAGAGATATGCGCCAACACGGGAGGTATCCCCGGTGCAAAAAAATGAAGCCCAGCACGCCACGAAAGGGAGCATCTTGCGCCTATTCCAGTCCCTGCAAAAAGAGATGGCGTCAACAGCAAAAGACCTAAAAAGCTCTTTTCAAGAACTGTCACACACTGTACAGCAAAACAAATCTAAGTTAGAAGACTTGGAAACCGCCTTCTGTGAGCAAACGCAATCTCATGACCAACTTGAGCAAAGGGTGGCAGCCCTGGAATCCTACCGATATATGGCGGTAGAAAAAGATCCATTCCAAGAGACACCCGGAGACGAAACGGCAAATCTTACACTAGACTGCACACAGAGTATTCTCCAACTTTCAGATGAGACAAAATCTCGTTCCAGATGTCCTAGCCCAAGTTCATTTTTTCAAAACAAAGGATCTCCTCATTCAACAGAGCGTTGGGCGACCTATTTCGGGGATCAACTCTGCAGCAGTTCCAAGATCTCACACAGGGAACAATACAACGCTGCAGGCAAACTAAGCCATTAACCACTTGGCTTTAAGAAAAAAAGGTTCCGTTACAAATGGGGCTACCCGTTTCGAATCATATTCCAAATAGATGGATCCCAACACCAGTTCACATCACTCAGGGCGATGGTAGAAACCCTGAAAATCCCAGAAGCAGGCATACATGTGCCAGAAGAACAAGCATCAGAAGCCTCAGGACCCTCGTGGACACAATCGAAATCAAGGAAGAGTAAGCACCGCGACCGGAGTAGACGTTCAATCGATAAAAGAAGCAGAAGAGACGAAGAAGCACCAGACTGAACGTTGGGTTAAGAGATCCATCTAATTTAGCCCCTCTAGGAGGGGCACAGTGGCTTTAGGGGCTTGGATAGTATGAAGCCATGACACCAAGGAGCTACCCACCAATGGAAATAGTTCCAACGACAGCAGCAGGTTGATCATTCTGCAACCATCTATACTTACAAGGGCAATAGGAACATGTGCCCTCATTCAAGCGAGTGCTTGATGTGGTCCCTGCACACGGTTGTTTTAGTTAGGTCTTCCTTTAGTATTTTCCTTTTTTCTTTGTTGCATGGCTATATATACAGAAAAGTAGTAAGAAGCATCACCTAAGCAAGAATAGGAACATTGTACAATATTCTGATGAGGGTAGCAGGTTTTTTTTGCGGGGGCGTGGAGGTGAACCAGCCCGTATCAACGCAAATGGCTTCTATGTACAGGAATAACACACAGGGCACAGTTATTTCTCATGGCTGATATAAAAATGGTGTCAATAAATATCCAGGGGCTTAATACACTGAGGAAAAGGAAAGGAGTCCTCTCAAAACTAAAAGCTTAAGGCGGATATTGCTCTTCAAGAAACACATTTGTTCAGGCCAAGATGAGAGTAGGATGAGACGCTGATTCCCGCATCAGTACTTTGCCTACTCAGCTACCAAGAAGGAACATGTGCCCTCATTTAAGCAGGGCCATCCGAATAGTGAAATCCTTACATGTGAAAATGGTAAAAGACGCCCTATGCAGATATATAGGGGTTCTTTTACGAGTAGCAGGAACTTACCTTACAGTAGTATCAGTGTATGGCCCCAATCAACAACAAGCCCAATGTTATACTGACTTATTCCCCTCAAATAACAATTCCAGCAAGGGGAGCTAGTAATGGGTGGTGATTTTAATTGGTATTGGAGGGAGGAATGGATAGGTCAGGCCCAGAGACATCAGCAGAGGCGGCAAGAGCAGCTCCTCTCAAAAGAGCAATGGCCGACCTCAACCTGGTCGATACATGGTGAAACCTTCACCCTCAACATCGAGACTATTCCCATTTCTCGGATGCGTACTGCACTTATTCCAGCATTGATTATTTCCTAGCAGCTCATATCCTATTGCCCGGTATCTCATCAGCCACTACAGGAGCGGCTTTAGTATCGGACCATTCTCCTATCACAATACATTTATATGGATTTGGCCTGGGAGGGAGGAAGTCCATGTGATGGGGGCTAAATAAATCATTACTCACTGACTCAGTTGTGTGCTCCAACATTGCTGAATGGATCCCACAGTAATTTCAGGAAAGCCTCGCTGGGGGAAGGGCGGGTGGGGAGGGGAGGTTTTGGGGAGTGTCCATCTCAGGGGTGTGGAAGGCTTTCAAGCCCACATTACATGGAGAACTCATCAGTATAGCTATGGCATGCAAAAAGCCGTTATCCACTGAGAGACCAGGTCGAGGAGAGGGTGGCCAAGTGGGAATCTCAATACAAACATGACTGGGCCAGGAAAACATACCAGCAGCTACAGGTAGCCAGAGCCGAGCTGAAAGCATTGTGGGCGGGGGACATGTAGTATAAATTACTCTGTACTAAGCACTTCTACTTAGAACCTCCAATAAGGCGTCTTGCATGCTGGCCTGCAAACTCCAAGCACAGCAAAATAGTACGGTAATAGGTGCCCTACACGATAGTAATGTTAGAATCTGTATCTTCTTCAATTCAATGAATCTGAGAAAATACACATTCTAACATTAATATTCTGAGCTATTCACAGTGGACCCATCTGCGAGCCCATAACAGGAAGCCTTTATTCGGGAGGCATCAGTTCCCTTCCAGGCAATAAAGTACCTTGTTTATGCCCATGTTTTAGTAGCCTGTCATGGGGAGGGTCGCATTATGTCAATGGTCAAACGTTTCAGGATGTGAAAACGACATTGATTTTCTTGTAGTTTAATATGTCTGAGAATTTCCATGCTTATGCTTTCAGGTTGCTTCTATTTGTTTTTTTTTTGCAAGTAAAATAAATTTGAGCACTTTATAAGACATTACATCCACGCTTTATGAAAAGCTGCCCTAACAGTGGGGCACATTTAATGATTTAGGGACAAAATGGTGTACCATCATGCACATCTGCATTATCGTTGTGTTGGTCCAACCCAAGTGCCTTATCACTTGATTTGAAAAGGCAGATATATAGAGTCACTAGCCATTCACGTATAACTAGGGTGGAGGAAAGTGGGGTGGTGGGGGGTGGTCTACTGGGGCAGAACCAAAATGTATTTAATTAAAACAAAAACTTTTCACACACAAAAATATCAACAGCTTAAATTGAAATACATAGTACAGTAATAACCAAGCATAAAATCACAGAAATTCAATAACATTGTACAAATCATAGCAATATAGTACAGTCAGCAGATGGTGCAGTCAGAGTCCTAAAGTCACATTAAGAACCGCCAGCAGAGCAATTAGAGATACTTCATTGGCATTCAAAATGCGTATCCACAATCAGATGGCCAAGGCCCCAAACGAGGTATGCCCAAATCTTTCAAAACGAGATACAATCAACCCAGGTCATTCGACATAAATATTTTAGTGTTCCATTGTTCATAGAACAAAAGCGGCAGAATCTTCATCTTTTGGAATGTTAGTCTGGCTCCAAGGACATCTCACGTGATGGGTACTTCAATAAATAAGGTGCTAAAATGATCATCAAAACAGCTATGAGTTAATAAGACCTTCCAATCCCCATTAAACAGCTTTTGTTTTTCTTGGGTTGGTAGCCAATTCTACAATGGAGTAATAGATCTTCCAAAACAGTTCCTCACAATAATACCTCTAGGTCATCAGCATTGCTTGATTTCTTTAGCATTACTTCTTACAGTTTGGTACTTAGTGAGGCCTGCGGAAGGGAATTATTTGTGCATTAGTCTGTAAGACCCTACAATCGATCTGCGCTTCAAGAGAAAGCAAGCCCATTTTGTGTCTGAGACCGGCAATAGGGACCGAGTTGGGCAAAGAAAGTACTTTCCTCCAAACCATTGGGTCCAGTTTCTGCTAAACTATATTTTCGTGTTGCATCTCAACCCCAAAAATTAAACATGCGATTCGTTTTTGCTTGTAAAAACTTTAAAACTGGCAGAACAGAGCAACAACCAAATTTAAAAACCAAATAGATGTAAAATGAACGGCGGCTGCTAAAAATGATGTTTCAATATTCTTATACTGAATGGATTGCACACTCTTTGCAAGGATGCAAGTCCCCAGATACTTTAAACTACTTCTAGGGTGTGACCCTCAACCTTCCAAGAAACATTTTCCCTCTTAACTTTTCTACGTTTAATATTAAAATTTTAGATTTTGCAATATTCATGTGAATGTCAAGATTCAGCAAATACAAATTGAAACATTCCAATGATCTCTGTAGGTCCATTGGTGGTAAATCGTAGATCATATAATCTGCATAGTTTACATAATGTATCTTGATACGACCTATAGATGGAGGGGGTTTGTCCAGAACTTCTCCCAGCAGGTACTCATATCACAAATACAAATGTTAAATATAAAATAAATCAGGACACAGCCCTGCCGTAATCCACAATTTGTGCTAATCCATTTAGTACAGCCAACCTGTCTTTTTAGCCTAATTTAAATTCTTGTGCCTTGATGAAGTGCTAATCATATACTAACCAAGTAGTAGGGTATCCATAGAACAGCATTTTCTTCCAAAGATTTGCTCTGTCAACACAGTGTAACGCTCACCTGATTCCCACGGAGGCGCAGGTCTGGCTTCGAGTGCTGATGCTTCTTCAATGGTGAAGCGCAGGACTCTGAAGATGGACAGGAAGGGCCCTCTACTCTGGCTTCTCCGGCTCGCAGGAATATTCCCCTGTGCGTGAAAAGGGAATATTACCTACTGATTGAGTTATGCTCAAGCCTCCCACTCTCTTCCAACCCTCCACGATACCCTTCCACGATTCCCCTTGAAGTCTCACCTTAGGGTCAGGAAGGATGGGCTCTCCATCCTGCTTCTGATGCAGGGGCGCGTTGAAACCCAGTTACTTCACTGGATTGAGGATTGTTGGGAGTTCAGGTAAGGCTCTGTAAAAGTTCTGTTGCAAGTTCAAAAGTCCAAGCTTAATAATAATGTTCATTGTCTTTTGCAGCAAGCGCTAATGCTTACGTCTTTTTTCCCCTTAGGGGCCGGGGTTCGGAATGCCGGAGATATAGCGCCGACCCGAAGTGAAACGTGCAGTTCCAGTTCCAGTAAATGGCAGGTTAGTTCTGGATGAGCGCTCGGGAACTGTCTTTGCATACACTCATTCAATGTCTTTGTCTTTTTTCCCCTTAGGGGCCGGGGTCCGGAAAATGCCTGGAAGCGGCAAGACCCGAAATGAAATGGGAATGACCCAACAGGTAAGTCCTATTCCCTTCCTTCTCTCACCTCTTATTCTCGTCTTTTTCTCTAGGCTCTGGGAAGTGGCTGTGTATCCGGATGATCGCTGCTGAAGATGGAGGAACGCAGGAAAGGTGAGTGAAATGCAGCGCTGCAGGGATCGTAACAAAGTGCTTTTAAAATGATGTCTTCCCTTTCAGGATCGTCGGTGAGGTCTCAGTGGTGCAGATTTAACTGGTAGGTCTATTGTCTCCCTTTGCAGGTGACCCAGGATGCTGACAGGCGTGGCTGAAGTCCAGATGCAGGAGCTGACACGGTGAGCGTCCAGCTGCGAGGAGCAGAACAACGCGAAGCGCGAGTTGCTGATCGGTGTGGTTTAAATAGCTTTGGAAGAAGTTCCAAGTGTGTATCCTTCCTCTGATCAGGTATGTATCCTTCCCCGACCACACCCGGGTGGAAAGTAGTCCCACAGGTAAAGTAGTTCCATTCAGGCCTCAAGAGGGCCTGGATGTGGCAGCATAGTCTGCATCAGGTAAGTGCACATTAAAACACTTGAACACATGTCTAGCTTTATGAGCCTGGTGCCTAAGGCGCCAGGACAGAGGTCCAACATGAGCCTGGCGCCTAAGGCGCCAGGACTGCGTCCAAAGGGCCCCAGCTTGGGCCTGCTGGCACTCCCCTGGGGGAAATGATGCCCGCCTCTGGGGTTGCTGGGTCGGACCTAGCTCCTTGGAGGTAGGCATCATGACACACAGTCGAATGCTTCTGATTGTCAAGGAATGCCAGGTAGATCAACCCCGGCACCCCTGACTTTTTATCTAGTCGTGTGACAGTAATGCTGTTCAGAGCCGTCACCACTCCCTTCTTAAAACCGTAATGATACAAGTCTGGCTGCCCAACCTGGTAGTTCAGTTAAAAGTATGTTAGCAAAAATCCTATTTGTGGAGTCCAACAATGAACACGGATAAAGAGCAAAACCAACACTGCTGCCTTCCATGAGGACGGAATCATTGGGAGTTATTTTTCTGAATAAACAAAGCAGAAACCTAGACCAAAGATTCAAGAAGCAAAATGTATTTCATCCCCTGCTGCCAGACACTGAAGATGCTTGGGTGGTCCAGAGAAGTTTGCAAAAAATAAAATAAATTAAACTATTGTATATGCCCTGTTGTGATGTGTTAGGGACTACATACCGGCTGGGAGCTACAAGAAGCTCTTATCCTGGGCCACACCTGGGCATCCCTCTGCCTTGCAGCCCCTGCGGCCAAGGACCCTGAGGCAAAGGGCGGCTCCTGCATTGGCGGCTCCAAGATGTGTCTGCAGGTGTCCGAAGAGGAAGCTAGCAGCCAACAGACACCAACAAAACTAAGTGTGGCATGTAGAGCAATTACTCTACTCCAGAAAGCCATCACCACTCTACCTTACTTCTCCATAACGCAGACTGCCATAGATTTACATCATGCATACTTAGAGAGATGTGTGACCACCAGCATAAATCCATCCCTGGCTGGACTGTAAATGTTGCATTGCACTACACACTAACATACTAGCCAATGCTAACTAGCGCTACACCTATAGAGAATGGTTAAGATTAGCCTACGTCACCAATAGACGGGTGTAATAATGTTAGCATGTACCAAACTCAGATGGAATTCTCAACTTTAGCCTGCGTCATATCTAGACAGGATTGTTAATGTTAGCTAGCATGTGCCACACTTAGATGAAACTGTGAATGATGACAAGTGCAACACCTGAATGGAATCATGATCACTAGTCTTCCTCACATCTAGACGGAATATTGAAATTGCCAAGCGCCACACTCAGATGGAATGGTGACAAGCATCACACCTAGACATAATTGAAGGGACAGCAAGGTCAACTAACCAATCCACTAACAATTTCATCCATCTGCAACAAACCGCACATAAACTTGCACAACAGCACACAACGACTACCGACCGTAAAACACCCCAAGCCCAGCCAACGGACCCACCGGACTGAGGCTGCCAACAGCACATCACTGCTCTCTTGCACTTTTCCAGCTTATTCCCACTAACTCACACCCCACCCCCACTTTCAGAGCCGCCAGAGACTCTGGTTGCGATAGTGAGCGGTACAAATATCCTTTAACATTATCATGCGATTTCCCCACATCCATATTGAGCGGTTCATCAGAACACAACGCATGCAATCAGTGATGTGCTCTGCTGGTAAAAAAAGATTTCACTGCGAGAGATCAATGTGCATGCAGTGCTTTTTTCAGAGTCGCCCCGACAGCCACGGAGGTGAAGAAATAGCAGAAGAGCTTCCTACCAGGGGGATCTCTTACATACAAATCAACATCCCCCATTCCATTCGGGAGATACTAGACCAGTCATGATTTAAGTTTGCAATCGGAGACTTGTAGTTTCCCCAAACCCCAGAATGCAGCGTTCAAACCAAGGCTAGACTGGTACCTCTGGAATGGGGTTACATTGTAATGTATGCTCTTATGCATTTCCCTCACCTCCATGTCTGTACGGCTCAGCAGAACATAATGCATGCAATCAGCAATCCTTTCCCTCTGAAATCTTCGTTTCAATGGTCTCTGCTTGTTCCCGATTTGCAATTCAATATGCAATGATATGCTAGTTTATTTATAAAGCACCTATACACATTGTGTTTCAAAGCGCTTCAAGGCAAGGGAGGGAACAAGGGAAAATATGACATTCTTACAAGCCATGAACAGTAAGGATGTGAAATTAACTATTATACTTGGCCTGACGACATTTCAGATAGTGCAAGAGCTAAAATATAGATAAGGAAGGGAGGGGGAGAGTGGGAAGGAAATAGAAACAGACAGGCGACTACCGTACTAGGCCCGACGACATTTCTGGTAGAGCTGGAGAAAAACAAAAAAGGTGAGGGAGAGGGGTGCAGAAAGCAAGGGGAGGAACAAAACAACCGACTATCGTACTAGGCCCGACATTTCAGATGGTGCTGGAGGGGGGGGGGAGCAGTAAGGGGATGGGAGAGCGACAGACGAGGTTGCTATCATACTAGATCCAGAGACAATTCTGATAGAGTAAGTGCATAGAAGAAAGTAAGGGGAGCAGATAGGAAAAAGAGATGAGAGAACAGAAAGTAACCAATCAAAAAGAGTGGAGAAGTAAGAGGGGAGAGCAAATACAATTGCAGAAGTCAGTAGTAACACATAATGTTGCAAGCCAGGATACAAGATGAAGAAGGGAACAGCATGATTCAGGGCCACCACGAGTACAAGATGCAAAGGAAGTTGAGCATGAGAGTTGAGGAACGGTGATGCACTGTGAATTAAGGAAGTCCATAAAAGTAAAATCCAGCATTGGCCACAAGATGGTGAAACCAGAATGCATCAGGACAGACTCCTGTGTGCTGGAAGGGTTTTACATGCATGTGAATCATATTTTGAACAGGAAAGTGAGGTATGTGGCAGAAGTATGTGGTTGGGCTAGTTCCTTACTCAATTTGGCCTATAGATGGGTTCCCTTTTCTGGCAACCCTGACGCCAATCTCCTCTGGTCAGATAGCAGGAAGGAGGGATGATTACAAGATGAAGTTGGGTTGATCTGAGAGGATGCAAAAGTTGATAGATCTGAATTATCTGCAAAATGTTAAGGTACAAACCCATGGATGGATCTGTAGACCAGACAGTGTAGGTTAAAAGGGTTATATGACAGACAGCCATTGCAAAGCATGTCTAAAGTCAGAGAGAAGTGAATTTAAGGAGATGAAAGGAGGAAAATAGCTGCATTCGGTGCAAATTGAAGTTTTTGCAGAAGATGGTTATCAATACCTACGTATAATGCATTAGCATGGTCCAAATGAGAATTGACCATTGTACCAACCATTTTAGCATGATCTGAATTGTGTAGGTAAGGAAGGGTGCATCCCAGCAACCGGAGGCTGAACAAAATTAGTTTAACAACTGCATTGATTTGTGCAGTCCGCCTCAAATCAGGCTCCCATATTGTTCCAGGTTTAGTGCTCTTGTTGGCAAAAGGTAGTGGGGAGACGGAACAGGAAGTGAGATGAAGAGCAGTGGGAAATATTATTCAGTAAGTGCTTGGGACCCAAGAGCACAAATTCAGCGTTTTTAGGGCTTAAGTGAAGATAAAAAAAATGTATGCTCCTGGTCCTGTGCCTACCACACCTGAATCAAAAGTACTGATAATTAGCGACATTGACATAAACATTTAACATACTCATTCACTAACACATCAGAGGAAAACATGTAAGGTTTACAGTACACTGAATACATTGGTCCAAAAGCTTTTTTTTTATTAAAAGAGGCAAATACTGCGACAAACACTAGGTATCCGAGGATTGCATAGCCAACAAGTTCTGGGAGTCATGTCAACGGGGCCTGGGTGTGCTAATCTGTTGGGCCAACAAGACCAAAATATTTCTGACCCATAGTTTTAAACCACCCACCATTGTTTCAAGAGGGAAGGGAAAGAAAAAAAATAAGACAGTAGGTCACTACTTTCAGAAATGACTACAATTAAGCCTGGGAGAGAAAGAAACAAAATGAACTGAAACCCCAGTAGTTCTCAGAGGCGTAAACGCACTATCAGAAGCACCTTGCTTCTGAACGATATTCCACATAGTAACGACTCCAATACGGTCCAGGCATGGAAGATAACACAAACCATGTGGAGGTTACGGGGAGAACCCCCATGCGATGTGAATGAATGTCAGTGACAAGGCGGCATTAACATAATGACATTAGAGAAAAGGGCATCAGGATGCAGCATGAGATGAATATGAGGGATACAAGCAAGACATGTTAAGTAAAGGTGCGTACGTACGGTTCCAGTCCCTATTCCTTTTGATCATAATACTCGCAGTTTGACATGAGAGCTGTCCAGACAATTGCGACTTCAACACATCCATAGCCATTCAATAACGATGGGCAAAGGGTGGGTGCGGTTATGAAAAGGGTGGAGTAAAGTGGGTAGAGTAGATGATGGTAGAGCGGATACATTTATTAAAGAGGGTGTCTGATAAAAACGCGTTTGATAAGCAAGAAGATGGGGTGTCACTGTCTCAGTGGACCTCATCTCCAGTGGGTACCATGCTTTCCAAAGACGAGGCGCTGATTTCTACTGGATCCACATCTCACCTCCGTGCACTGGCTCACCTGATCTAGGGCCCCTGCTATGTCGCGGTCCTCCGACTCCTCCACACAAGGCCTGGTCCCCCACTACACCAACCGCCGCCCGAGAGACACAACCAGCGAGACAGAAGGGAGAGAAAGATGGCCGCCCGCCAACCGCCGGCGAGGGACGTCACGTCACCGCGCTCCTAGTGTAGCTGGCAAAACAGAGAAAAGACAACCTGGCTAATGCACCGCTGAGTTTCTAAACACACACGGACATTTTAGAGAGGAGGCGACTGGAACGGACACGAATGTGTGTGCTTCACGATCACCACAATTGTTCAAGTGGCTTTTTTTTTCCTGCAACTCAACTCGAAAATAAAATAATCCTGTTCGATGGTGAAGATATCAATAGGAGTAGTCTGCAATTGGGTAGTTTGGGGAAGCATTTTGCAAATCAACAGAATTACTGCTTGCCCAAAAATCCTTGACATTGTAAACAATTTCAGAAAGACAACACAGCATTTTTTCCAGACAATTTTAATAAAAAGGCAATGTAATAAATATCTCGATTATCTTTGAACAAATAGTTGAAATGGATCTCAAAATATGTTTAGTCGTTCTTGGCGTGTTCCAGAGCTCCGTAGTTTCGCTTATGCTCCTTTCTACTAGTACTTCCAGTACTTAATCGTGTATTTCCGTCTGCGTTCCAACGTTCTCTTTTTATCTCTGAAGGCATTGCAACAATCCAGAGAGCGCTCTACACATTGGTAAGAAAATAGGACAATGTAGGGCTATGACCAATCGCTGGTGGCTAGCATCAGCGTGCTCCCCTCACAAAGCAGGACCTGGGCGACAACGAATCTTTCATGACAGCAACCGCTGGACCAGTACACAGGAAGTAGCCATCTTGGATAGGCTTCTTGAGAATACTATATCAGAATGCAGCCAGGTAGATTAAAGCTTACAGGTATGCGTTTTTATGTTCCTTGGGTTACATTATCAACGCCATTTCTAATGCAACACTGTTTTTTAGTAAATTGTGTAGTGGCTTCACAAGTGATGAATTTAATAATCACTGCTCATAAATCTGGAACAACCTGAAATATTTAGGTCACAACTATCAGTGTCTTTCTGGACATACACAGCAGTTGCTGTACTTGCAGTGGGGCCGTCTACGATTAAGTCTAAGAGTCTGCTGGTCCTATATATAAGAGCTTTGGAGTAAAGCACTATATAAACTCAATATATATAAAATCTCAAGGCTCTCACCTGAAGATCTGTCGTCCATGTTGTGGTGTCCCTTTAACAGGCACACGCGGAGGAGTGACATAACTCTGTTGCGTGTCGGTTTATATAAACAGGGCGTGTCACGGGCGCGTCAGAGCATGCATGGAGCCCGGTTGGGAAACAGAGACTTCTGTGTCTTCAGTTTTCTGGGGTGGCTCACAGTGTACAGGGAGGCCTTCTAGCAGGGGGACCCCCTTCCACATTGGTAACGAGGTGGTTGTCAATTCCTACACAGACCTGCTGTGTTATGGTGGTGAGTTCAGAGCTGCGGCTGGAAGAAGGTCTTATCTCATGCCGTGGAGTCGGTGCATGCAGCGTTTTCGCCCGCCATTTTATGCTGCATTTGTGAGGGAGGTTGCGGCTCCCTAGAGGAGTGGTTGTGCATCTCCCAGGCCAAATTTTGGGAAGTCACTTTGATTTGTGGGTACATTTAGAGCAATACTGAGTTTGGTGTCCAAGGAAAGGGTTTGGGAATAAAACAAAGGTTACACAAATATTCTAAAGGAGGTAAGTACTTTTGAACCCCCCACTACAAAGTAAATTAACCCTTTCCTGGAGCAAAGGTAAAGCACCAAGTCAGAGGTAAATTGAGTCTTTCAGGGAACCAGGCCAGCCAAAGTTAATTGAACAAAAGTCTGGGTGAGCTGAAGCACTTCTTGCATGTAAGTACAAGTCTTGCACAACGTTTTAGAAGTCTTTGTAGAAAGAATAGAATCACTGTAGGGCCACAAGCTGGGAGGCTTGTGAGGGGAAAGCTGCAAGCATCTCTGGAAAAGCAACCAAGACATGTCTCAACTGAGAACTAGCAAAGCTATACAACAAGAGGTAAGTCCCCTTAGTTTTACAGTACCTTTGGTTAGAAGAAATTGGTTCCAGCTGGCTCCTGTTCCTGTGTCGGTGTGCATATCCTGTTGTTCCTGGGCCTCAGTCGTGGGGACAAGAGGGAGGACATCTGTGGAATCCTGCACTATGAATGGAAGGTCGGCGGCAGCAATGGGCAAAATTCAGATCAGCAGCTCTTTGCGGTTTCAGCTCCTCACAGCTCTCGCAAATAGCAACACAGCGGTACTCGGATACCACTATGGACTTTCCTTGCATCTGGGGTCCAGCACTGTGTTGAGGTGGCTCAGGCTTGGTCAGTCATGCTTCCTGGGAGTCAGGAGGATCTTCCTGGAGCTCAGGTCTGACTTAAAGACACCCACTCAATTCTGGTGTTCCTCTCTCTGGCACTTCGGTTCCTGCAGCAGCAATGGAAGTACAGCCAGCTCCGAGAGAATTTCCACATGAGCTCATCTTGGGGTCGATTGGTCTCACCAACCCAAGGGGAGAAGTCGTCCTTTGCAGGTCTTCTCTAATCAGGGCGAATTCGGAGCTTCAGCACTGCAGCAGGGCTTCACTCAGCAAACCAAAGGTCTAGAAGTTGCAGCAGGTGTCTCTTCCTGTAACCAAGGAGACTAAGCACAGGGAATCTAGGGCACCTCCTTCGCTTCCTGCCCTGCTAGACACGCTGGAGCCAGAGGCGGGCTTCACTCGTGAATCCCACTATAGACAAAATGAACAAAGGGACCAAACCTGGTTTTGCGTGCAGAATAAATCTCAAGAAGGACCTTTCCAACAATAAATGGCGAAAAAAGAAGACCAGGGCCATTTTACCAAATGGGCCCCCACGGGTGCTTTACTGCAGCTGCAATAGCAGACCGTGATAGAAACACACAATGGTAGGAAAAAGAAAACCACTGCCACCAGCCATTAATCATGGAAAGGGTAACATAAAAATGGTACATGAGAAACTAGACAAAGGGGATACTAAGTAACCCCTCCAGCACCCTATTGTAAGATAGTGTATGCTGGGTCTAGAAAGTTACACAATGTAAGTAAAGTCAATTTCACTTCACTGCTCTTGGAAACCATAGTTTTACCAAGAAAAGGTATGTAAACCTTTGGGAAATCTAAGAGACTTCCCTGTGTCACTGCACAGAAGGTACTGCGTGTCACAATGTAAAGATGATGCCTGTGGAGTTTGCCAGACTCCAAAGTCAAAAGAAACACAGAAAACACATAGAATTTATTTTCTTTATTTAATAATATGCTTACAACAATAAAGTTGTGCATATATAGACACATACAATGATCCATCAGGCTCCATAAAAGCAACACATCATATTTAAAACACAAATATACCATTTGATAACTTTTTAAAAAATATCTAGTGTCACCACATAAAATTTCATCATATAAAATGTTTTATTCATGTCATTTCCATCTAGCAGTCTTTGCCAGATTTCATATATATTACAATTGTGCGTATTATTATTATTGTATTTCATGAGATGTTTACTACGTAGCTCAACAAGACTATCACACTCACATATTAAATGGTATGATGTTTCTATGGTGTTTAATCCACATAGTCTACAATATCTAAATTCTTTTTGTATACCAAATTTCTAGGACATTACATAAATTTAATTTAAACAACGGATAGTAATACAATCTGGATAGGCACACTGATAGGTTGGTTTACTTTCTCTCATAGCTAAATGACCAAGAAATAGCCGCTATTTACTTTTGTCGCCAGATTGACTAACATTTGTTCATTATCCAGATCATATATCCGCTTTTTTAATTTCCGCTTTGTCTGTGCCATGGAATATAACAACCATCCAAAAATATAATTCTCAATCCATTCATTGTAGACCCCTCTCCATCTATCTAGGGTAAGAAAATCAACCTTGTTGTATGCCCATCCATATTGCTCCATTAGCTTCACCAAAGATGTACCATTAGTGAGTCATGTCAATTTAACATACAACATTGCCACCATCAATTGTATGCAGCTATTAACACTATTCAGCTTGCATTCTAATAGGATATAGTCATATGAAAGGTTGTTGGGTATTCGCAGCAATATCTTCAGTAATTTTGCTTCAAATCTGTCCAACTAATTTTTGAAGTGACATCCCCAGATTTCAGCACCATATACCATACAGGATACAATTTTAGCAGCGTATAGTATCAACACCGTGCTCACTGAAAAGTTCCCTTGCCGTCTAATGAATTTGCTTAATGCCATAGTTGCTATCATACATTTTCTTTTGGTTTCACTCCAGTGTTTTTTCCATTTAAGCTTATTATCGCTGATAATACCCAGGTATTTATATTCATTAACAACCTCAATCGTTCTCCTATCTATCACCCATATTGGATTTTTGTTTTTATTCAGGGTTTTATATTCCATCTTCATTATTTTAGTTTTGTCTGTATTGATCACCAGATCATTCACATCAGCAAACTTTTCAAGTTCATCTAGCTTTACTTGAAGTCCCTTAGGTGTATAGTCTAATAAGAGGAGGTCATCAGAATACCCTAGCCAACCAGGCTTCAGTATTCCCATCTTAATATCATTCATCTGAGTTTGCTCTACAATTCTTAGGAAATCTGCCAAGTATAGATTAAAAAGTATGGCCGCTAATGTGCAGCCTTGCTTTACACCATGTAATGTAGTTATAGCTTCTGACAGTCTCCCCTCTATGTTAAGGCGAACTCTAACAGACGTGTCTTGGTATAACACTTGTATCATATACAGAAGGCCGGGAGATATTCCCCTAAGTTTAGCCCATAATTTACTTTGTGAGACAGTATCGAAGGCTGCCGAAAAGTCGATATAGGCAACATACATAGGCAGCCCACAAGTCTTCCATGAGTATTCCACTGCACTAACTAAAATAGCTATATTATGGGATGGATGTCGATGACCCCGCTGTAAATCCAGACTGGTTATCAGGTAATATCCCACAGTCTAATATTCACTGATTGAGCTCACTTAGCAATATTTTGGTGAATATTTTTTGCCCGGATATTCACCATGGCCAACATCCTATAGTTGGCTGGTTCTTTACAGGTTCCTTTTTTGTATATTGGAAGTATGATACTCTTCTTCTATGATTCAGGTATCTTCCCAAACATTCCAATCCACTGATATACAATGTACAACACCTTAGCCCATAGTTCAGGGGACTGATTCAGCAGGGCATTACAACCACTGCCAAGTCCCGCCGCTCTTTACTTAGGCAATTTCTTTATCAGTATTGTCAAAGAGGCAACCGTGAACATTCCCTTCCAGACCATCACATCATTCTTGGCATCTTCATCATTTCTTGCCAGAGTACCCAATGTATTCTTAACATAGGTAATCCAACTACTCTCTGGAGCACAATTAATCGGGAGGGTCTTTTCATTTTTACTATTTATGATATCCCACATGGCTTGACTATATTTTTATTTTTTGACGCGTGAGCCAAAGTAAGCCATATTTCATCCTTTTTCTTTTTCAGGTGATTTTTTGTCCATCTATTATGCTGCTGTGACAAAGAGACAGCCAGGCGGTTTTAAAGAAAAAAAAATGCTGGTCTTTATTCAGACTTGAACAGGTTGCTGAGTAGAAAATAACACAAAGTCTTTTCTGAAGAAGTTTTCCTGGTGTTCCTTCTTTTTGAGCAATGTTTTTTCTTCTGCTTCTTTGTAAGGCACGATGTATGGACCTCTGGCAGCCTTCTTTCTCCTAGTCCTCATACGCCCAGGCGCTCCCTGTAGCTCCGGAATCCACATCTGATCGGTTCTGCAAGGAGAACAACAATGAACACCCTCTTCAAACCTGCTTGCTCCTTATATACGCAGGTTGCAATTGGCCAATCAAGTTCTATTTCCTGCCTTAGTCCATAAGAACCCACCCAGGCCCCGCCCCCTTTTTCCTGTGGAGTCGTCGTCATGTATTTTCCTGCCTCTGTTCCCCGGGATGCCCTTCTGCTGCCCAGGTAAGTGTCGGGTCGGAAGTGTTTCTGAAAAATGTGGGGAACACTGGTATGGTTATGTGGCCCTTGTTGGTGGTAGTTCCATACAAGCGCGGTATCACCGTGCAGCGGTTCACTTTCCTCATGCCCGCGGCTGAAGCACAACACGCGGGTGGCGTCACCGCGCGGTGAGTTGGTTTCCCTCTTCCCGTGTCTGGGTTGTCTCCAACACCCGGTGTTCGGCTGTGGAGTCGGGGCTTCGCAGCTGTTCGGGTTTACATCCCCCCTCCTTGCTGCTGTCGGCTCTGCGGTTGCCAGGCGAGCCTCCCCTTGTCGGACGCGGCTGTCCGCCTCTCTGTTGCTGAAGCCGGGGAGTACGTCTCCGCATGGCCGCTTTATTAGCCGCGTGACTGCTGGTTTATAAAGTGGCGCTGTTCAGGTTTCTTGATTACTTCCCGCGGCTTCCCATTCATGAGTGTTCCTTCGTCACTGGGCACCGAGGACATCTGAATCCCAACAGGCTGTCTCCCCCACTCCTTTATCAAGGGTTCGGGCAATTCCTTGTTTTTGGGTACGGCGGAACTTGTCTTCTGATTTGACTGGCCCCACCACTCGCCACTCATGGGGGTCGGGGTTGGTTCTTTTCCTCGGCCACTGAGGTCTCCTTTTCATCGTCCCTGGGGTTTTGCAAGTCTACACTGTCCGGGCCGTTACAGCTGCTTCTTGACTTTGTGTATCCTGTCTATTACATGTATATGATTTTCCTTTATACATTTTACGAATGTTCACGCTCAGCATTTTTTTTTTCAGGTGAATATCATTGTCAAATTTCTTATGGTGTTCCAGATTCCATTTTTCATTCACTGGCCTATAACTTAGTTTTTATCATTACAGCTGCTTTTATTTTTTTGGTCACTTGTTCGAATTCACTGAAGATATCACTCTCAGGATTCAATGGCCTAGATTGAAATGCTTCAATGAAATTTTTGAACAAATGTATGGCCGTCTCATTCCCTTTCTCAATATTCCTAGGATTCCGTTTTATTCTGTTGCCTGCAGTATTTACTCCAATATCTTCATTCTTTTGATACACACTTCTAGTTGTGGATTTATCAATCAGCCAGAGATATAAGGGAAGATGGCCACTTTCCTCCCTGCAGCCTACGGCCATATCACATACAAGCACACACGCTCTTTTGTTCACAATCATGTAATCAAGCGTACTCATACTCCGACCACATATGTAAGTCACATTTTTCTCACAGTCCCCAGGTGTATTACCATTCAAAACAGTTAGTTGAAATGTATTAAATAGGGCTATCCATGCTTTACCCTCCTTATTACTGTTACGTGTAGTGAATGGTTCAGAGTTATACTCTTCCGTTATAATCTCAGACACAAAATCAAGTTTTGTATTTAAATCTCCTACGATAATTAGCGGCATCTTGCTACCAAATTCTACAAGGATTTTAGTTAGGGTCAAGATATTCTCTTTATTATACCTCCCACTTGGAGGGTTATATTTATTGACTAGTACAAATTTGTCTATGGTCGATGACATGCAGGTTCCTGTGACTACTAATACCATGTTGGTGGATTCCTTATGCTTTATCCCTCTCCGTGGTTGTTTAATGGAGGTCACTAACCCTCCCTTAGGGCGTCCTCTAGGTCCTTGTATGGCATTGCTTGCATGATTACTGCGACCATCAATTCACATTCATTGACGAGCTATGTTTCTTGCTAGGCAATGACTCTAAACTTAGCAATATTATCCAGGAGCCCATCTTCACTTGTATAATGAGCATTACCTCGAGTATTCCAGGATAGTATTATCTCCCAGTCATCAGGAACAAACTTCGAAGTGGGATTTAAATGCAGCAGGGAGCCACTGCCAATAACCATCTGGTATTTCTTTGTCCATCGGTCTATTGGAAGTTTCTACACTTGGTATTTTAAAGTTCAAGGTATTCTCCCTTTTTTCTTTAACTACTTGAGTATTTTTACTCGCTGTTTGTTTGGGAGTTTCAACCTCATACTTTACTTTCGACATGTAACTTTCGTTACATCTGTAGCCTAATTTCTCAAATAATTTTCTCTGGCTCTGTATAAATTCATGAATTGACAATTGTTTACACCATACATTCAGAATGATTCTAGTAGAACTCACCAATTGATCGACAATTTTAAAATCCTCTGACACAATCATCTGCAAAGGTACAATAGATGCACATATTGATAGAATTTGGTGTCTATTAAGGACAATCATCTAAGATGTATCAACTTTTTCAGTTTGTATAGCCAATGTCAGTTGTTTATTTTGGCATACTTTTCATTGGCTTTTTCTGTAAACTGAGGAGTTCCATTAGTATGCACCACACACTTCAATGGTTTAGTTTTTTTCATAATTTCTTTTCTACCACCTTCATCAAGGAGTCGCGGTTTATTCTCATATAGCTTGTGTACATCCGTGAGTATTTCATCAGTGATTTCCAAGTGTTTTAGCTTTTTCTTTTTTCGCATTGTAGCCTCCTTGGGTAGACCCTGCCACCCTTCTCCGGCTTTATCTGAGTTCACCTTAGATGGGTTTATTTGAAATTCT
Source organism: Ambystoma mexicanum (assembly GCF_040938575.1). NCBI lineage: Eukaryota > Metazoa > Chordata > Amphibia > Caudata > Ambystomatidae > Ambystoma > Ambystoma mexicanum. Next base: position 660,581,017 of record NC_090922.1, read on the forward strand.
CTAATGTCAGCATCATTAACCTTGTTTTGTTTTTTAGGTTTGCTCTTACTATTATCTTTCAACAGGGGCTCATGAATTGCAACATTATGGTCACCCACATAGTTGGCTTCTTTATGTATTGTCAATATTTTTGGTTCAGTATTATTTCCCTTCCTATTTATTTCAGGTTCAGATATTTCAATCTTGTTTATTTCCGAAATATCATTCACATCAGCAATACAGCCATTGTTAACTTTTTTAAATCTTATTTGTGCTATAGAACGCCCTCAACAATAAAATTTCAGGACTCCAAACAAAAATTGAGGACAAACGCCAACAACTCTCCAATAACAAGGTCACCAACCTTAGCCTACCCACGCCAATCAATACTAGCTCTGGCTTCTCGTTTAAGAAAGTCACTATCCCAGACGTTCAAAAAATAATTACTTCCTTGAAACCCTCAAACTGCAAAGGAGACAGCTGCCCGGCACAGATCATAAAAGATGCAGCCATAGAGCTCTCCCCCTTCATCACCAAACTCATCAACCTATCCTTCACCAATAACTCGATCCCTAGCAACTTAAAACAATCATGGGTTCTCCCACTCCTAAAAAAAACAATCTCTCGACCCGGCCATACCCACCAACTACAGGCCCATCACCACAGTCCCCTTCCTACTAAAAGTCCTAGACAGAGTTGCCTACATCCAAATTCAGGAATACTTGGAATCCAACCAACTGCTAGGAATACGCCAATCTGGCTTCAGACCTCAACACGGAGCAGAAACCGCCTTTGTTGATCTCAATAGCCAGATTGATGAAATTAAAGACAAAGGCAATGCCGCAATCCTTCTCCTACTAGACCTCTCAGCGGCTTTTGACCTGGTCAGCCATGAAATCCTCTGTAATCAACTTGCCACCGCAGCCCACTTCTCCTCCTCTGCCATCACATGGATACAATCCTTCCTGGCAAACAGAACCATGCGGGTCTTCTCCACAACAGCTGCAGCAGACTGCATCCCCATCACATGCGGGGTCCCACAGGGATCCTGTGTATCCCCCACTTTGTACAACATATTTACAAAGCCTCTATTTGACCAACTGGACCGTCTGGGTGTCACCTACACAAACTACGCAGATGACACCCAGATACTCCTCACCATCACAGGTAACTACCAAGCAGACTCCGCCCAGATCAACAAAATATTCTCCATCATTCAGGCATGGATGGCCTTGCATGGTCTCTGCCTGAATGTTGAGAAGACAGAGCTCCTAATCGTCAGCTCCCCTAACACCTTAACTAAACTTAACCTTAGCTATAATAACATCACCATCGATGGCCACACCATCCCTATAGCCAAAAGCGTAAAGTCCCTTGGCTTCTATCTAGATGCCAACACCAACCTCACCAAACACAGCAATATGACAGCCTCAGCCGCTGCCTACACCGGCAAGCTCATCAGGGCCAGCCGACCATTTCTATCACCCAACAGCTGCCTCACCCTTGCCAGGGTCCTCATACAATCCAAACTGGATTACTGCAACAGCCTGTACCTAGGTGCTAACCAATCCATACTCAACAAGCTGCAGGTAATACAAAATAACGCCCTGCACGCAGCCCTCAACATTCCTAGACGAGAGCATATCTCTGCTACTAGGAAAGCCTGCAAATGGCTATCCATACGCCAAATAATTGATTTAAAAACTCTCTGCCTCAAGTACAAGTCCCTTAATCATCTAGCACCACCATATCTAGCTAATAAATTAACCATGAAACCTGCTACCAGATCCACCAGATCCTCCAGCACTCTATGCTTGACAGTGCCCAGGTTCCACCTAAAAAGAGCTGGAGGGGCAAGCTTCACAGTACTTGCCCCCCAACTCTGGAACACCCTACCTCTCAACATCAAAACTATCGAATCCTTCCAGATCTTCATGAAGCAGGTCATCAGCTGGCTCCTACACAAAGAATAGCCCCATTAACACCAGTCCTTACACCCCTGTGCTGTAACTGGTTTAGGTACTGTATTTATATTGAAAATTGTATATTGTGCGTATTGTATGTGCTCTGTTTATTGATGACTGTATATATATGTATATATTATAAGTATGTATGAAGTATGTAACACAAAGATAGTTCTCAACGCTGTAACCATATTCTTAAGCGCCCTTCTACCCCTGGGTTTGGAGCGCTATACAAATAAAACAAACAAACAAACATACATGGCTGCTTGTCCATATCTTATTTTCTTATTACCCTTTTTCTGTTTTGTTTGTCTTTTGGAATTCATATTTTCCACCTTATTACAACTTCCCTTCTTCTTTGACGAAATGTATTCTGCCACTGTATATTCATTTTTTCGCTCTTGAAACTCACTAAATTCACTCAAATAATTTATATTTAGATGGTCACTCACATTTACATTTTCGATTTCTATGCAGGTGTTCGTGCTTTTGTCGCAGGCCTTTTGCTTGCTTTTTTTGCTAATGTCACATAGTAGTAGTGAGTGTATAGCTAATTTACTTTCTATGGATTCACATTTTTCCACCAGCGTAACTAAAACATTTTCGAGTGCTTGAAATAGCTCCTCCGTATTCATACTCATAAAACTCGTCTCATCTAATATCTCTGTTTTAGCTGCATTAGGTTTACATTCAATAGATCTTACCATTTGTTTCTCCGCCATATTATTATCAATTGCTAGGTGTGCTTGCCTTATGACTATTAAACTAGAATTTGCATCAATTTCAAACCTCTCGCCACGGTTTAGCAGCTCCTTATTTTCACATGCTTTTTCCTGTGTCGGTGACCCAGTCAGCGTTACTAGGTGAAGTACTATTCTTCCCTTGACAGGGTGAGGTAGATTTTAACACTTGTTTAGCCAATCGCAGTGCTCTACAGGGAGAGAGAGAAAAGGAGTGGACATTAGCGCAGGGGTGTACACATCAATGACATCAGGGGGCTCTAGTAACGGACTGTACATGGCTCAACCAGAGGCTCATTCAGCGGGCTCTCAGTCATTTCAGATCATGTGTTTGTCACAAGGGTGTGTGATGAAATAGTTACTTTGTATTCACGTAGGTCAGGCAGCATCCGTGTTGCTCAAAACGACGTCCTCCTGCTTTTATTGCCGCGCCTCAGCAATGCAGGTTACAGCGTAGAAACAAAGTCCAAACAAGCAGTATCCCAGTAAACAGTACACTTGGGTGCACTTCTAGGTGTGCGCGCAGGTGCGCTGAACTATGGGTATTTCAGCCTTTCTGGGTGAGGGAGGTGGGCGGGGCCACTATCATTTAGCCAATCGCAGCGCTTTTGTTATCACGTAGGTCAGACAGCATCCGTGTAGCTCAAAACGACGTCCTCCTGCTTTTACGGCCGCGCCTCAGCAATGCAGGTTACAGCGCAGAAACAAAGTCCAACCAAGCAGTATCCCAGTAAACAGTACACTTGCGTGCACTTCCAGGTGAAGTAATTAAAAGTACAAAGTCCAAACGTTCAGCAGAAGAGGCTCTCTAAGGTGGGAGGAATTTAGCATTAAAGTGAAAATTCTCCCTAACATCCTGGAAGTTTGGATCCCCCATTTTGAAGGTGGAAGGTGAGGGGTCCATGTGACATTGTCTGAATTGGAGAGAGAGAGGGTTTTTTTCTTTCTTCTTTCTTTGTTTCTTCTCTTGCTGGATGCAGTGTTGACACCAGTGACTGTTTTTGGTTGGTGCTGGGTTCTGCTGGGAAAGAAAGTGGGAAGATTTATATTTGGAGGCGCACACACATTTTTCAACATGCTAAATTTGTATTGGGCCTCTTCTGTTCAGTGTGGAGGAGCTGGCCATTGTGGGAGCTGCAGAACACTTTCAGGTGAAGAATACCCCTATTGGGTCATCTACTCTGGTGCTGGTGTGGGTTGCGGTCCCTAACAAGGTGGGTGTGCTCGTGCGCTCACCAACATGGCAGAGGACCAGAATGCAAGAGGTCCTCCTGCTGGAGCTGTGCCGGGGGGTTCTCGAATTCCACGCCAAACCCAATGCCTGAGTTTGATATCTCAGGGGTATCATCAAGCCTAGGCCCACGGTAGAAATCGTGGATCAACCGAATGGACATATATCAAAGCCACTAGAGAGACTGATGAGGAGAGTATGGTGACTACCCTTCTCTACTCGGCTGGCCTGGCAGTGCATTAGATTTTTCAGTCATTGCAACCAGTGAATGAGTCCTATGTCCAGGCGAAGAATGCACTATGTGAACATTTTATGCCTCTCGCAAACATGGACTATGAGAGGTTCATTGTCTGTTGTGCGAGGCAGAAGGATGATGAGTCATTGGACGCTTTTCATAGCCGCCTATGGCGCATAGGGATTTCATGTCCCTGGGGCAACGAGCCGGCCATGATTCGCAACCAGCTGATGCAGGGATGTGTGTGTGGTAAACTCCGGCATCAAGTGCTGCGTGAGCCAGGTCTCATGTTGCTCTGCATCCTGGAGCTTGGCCGGTCGCATGAGGTGGCAGAGACGCGGGCGTCGCAGATAGACGCAGCAATTCACCCTGGGAAGTCTGAGGAGGTGTGTGCTATTGGTCGTGGCCAAGGCGCGAGAGGGGCCCGTCGGCACGCTGCACTGCCTGAAGTGTGGGTACGACCTGCCACACCCCGCAGAGTGTCCAGCAAAAGGTAAAGCTTGCAGAAGATGCGGGACAGTAGACCACTATGCTCGCATGCGTAGGTCTCTGTTACCAGTAGTGGTCCAGAGAGGGCCTATTCGGACTGGCTTTTTCAGACAGCAGTGTGATGCTGGAAATGCATTGGAGGGACATGGCCTCCCTGTCCTTGTTCTGTAGTCTTTTTCCATGTGTGTTCTGTATTGTCCTCTGCCCAGGAGTCCATGTGGGACTCCTGGCAGTGCGGCTCTTACTCTTTTTGGTTTGGTGTACAGACCCTTGGGATACCCTTATGGCACCCAAGGGTGGGGGTACAACCCTGTACCCCTAGTGTATGTTTTTGGGCACTTGTGTGTGGCACACAGAGCAGGGTATGGGCTGGTGGCAGCTCCATTCTGAATTTGGCAGGTGCTCTGAGTAGCCTCCATTTTGGGATACCCAGGCCCTGCCATTGGAATCAGTTGATTCCTGATAGGAGACAAGATGGCCCCTGTGGCCTCTTGCTTTCTATTGCCTGCTACCTTGTTTTTGCCAAAGTCCTGGGAAGCCTTGGCTCTGTCCCTTTCCCCTGACTGGCTGTTGGATGGAAGTTCCATATATGGTATTGTGGGGAAGTCCAGGCCAGACTGGCTGGAGCCTTCCCAGTGACTGTATGTTGTGGGTACACCCTTGGGGTGGGACCTGGCTCAATGGAGTGGATGACCAATATGCACTTCTTGTTATGGGTGTCTAGAATGTGACACAAAGACTGAGACAGCCCTGCCCAAAACTGGTATGAATGCAGCATGGAGTGCTGAATGGCTGGGTACTTGTCCCGATACACATTCCTTGTTGTGAGTGTCTGAGAGGGAGGAGAATGTCCTGAATCCCCTGTGAGCCTGATTGGCTGCCTGCCTGCTGAATGCCCTTCTGAGTGATTGGTAGCCTGTGTGTGACCCAGCAGAATGAAAGAGAGTCCAAACGGTATATCTGGGGGCCTATCACTGCTAGAAATTATTCAGAAGCTGAAGTCGAAACCAATGCTTAATCTCAAAGCTAGGCCCGAAGAACAAGGTTGACTGCTGTTACCTTCACTGCAATCCGAAAGCTGCCATGCCGTCGAAACTGATCTGAGAGAGGGTCTAGTTAGGAGACCTCTCCCCGAGCTATGAGGGACCATCGTGCACCGCCAACCTTCGCAGAAGCGCCCTGGAAGCCAACCTTCGAAAGACTGTCAACCGAAGACGGGGACCACCGAGGAAAACGAAGAGAAGCACCGGACCTTCCGTCCACCATCGGCGAACTCGGTTTGCAGGTTTGCTGTAACCGCTGGAAGCCCATTGAAGCTGTGCTGCCCAGAAGCGGGAAAAGCTTGACGCCGATCCGACGACAACCCGGAGCTGCAATGTTCCATTGATCAAGACACTTTTAATCCAAGGACTCTCTCGCCAGCACTGCCGACCGCTTTGTCCCGCCGGAGAAAGTCAAGGCCGCCGACGCGCAGAGAAGCATCCGCCAGTGGGTTTCCCGCCACCCAAAGACCGCAGAGATGCCGGAAGACCCGACGCCCTTGCTGGGCCAAAGTTCTCAGTCACTCTTTGCGGCAACGAACTACTGTCATCGAGGTGCACCACACGCCTCATCTTCGTAGGACGTCCACGACCGAGCGTCGACGAGCATCGCCAGGACCGAAGCTGCTGCCTCGACGCCATTGTTCACCATTTCTTTAAGGAACTCGACGATCCATGGCTCCTGCCTTAAAGGGAGCTGCTCAAGAAGGATCCGTCGATGACCCAACGCCGAACTTTGCTATTCCAGGTACATTGGGGAGGTAGAACATTTTTAGAGGGAAATAAGACTCATATAAACATTACATGGACTGGGTGTGTATTGTATCTTTATTTACAGGTTACCCAGGTGGAGGGATCCTCGCACCGAACTGTATCTAGGTAACAGGGCCAGTATTCTGCCTATTGTTTTAACCAACCTGCTTACCTTCTATGTCTATTGTTGGTTCACTTTATTAACTGATTTGTATGACATTTGAACTGAGCACAGTTGACGCATGTTAATGGAATCTACAGTAATTGTGGTACCACATTGAGACTGTATATATTTACCATTTTAGAATGTTTTTGGTGGACCAGTGTTCAAGTTACCCCGAGGTTGAATTTTTGGACTCTGTGTAATTCAACAATGTGGTGACAGCGCTGGAAAAGATTTTTGCAACCAATGGTCTTCCCCAGATCCTGTGCTCGGATAATGGACTGCCATTCCAAGGGGAAAGCTTCGGCCAGTTTTTAAAGGAGTATGGTGTCCACCATAGGAAGATCACTCTGGTCTGGCCACGAGCCAATGGCAAAGCAGAACGATTTATGAGAACCCTCAATAAGGTGTTTGGAATCGCTCATGGGCAGGGTCCGTGCCTTTGGAGGGCCTTATTCCAGTTCCTCAGGGAGTATCGAGCAACTGCACATTGCTCGACCGGAGGTGCCCCAGCATAAGTAATATTTAAGAGCTGCCAAAGGAGCCTACTTCCGGATGCAGGTGATCGGGAACCGGCTGTGATTGATGACGCCCAGGTGGAGGTGGAGAAGAGATACCGAAAAGAGGTCACTAATATGAGAAGGGGGCTTTGACAGCACCAGTTAGCCTTGGGAGACGAGGTGATAGTAAGGAATAAGCACCCCTAAGGGAAACTGTCATTGACCTACGAACCAAGCCCCATGGACGTAATTGCAGTGATGGGGTCGATGGTGACAGCCTCTGATAGAATCACCACTGTTACCAGGAATACCAGTTTCTTCAAGAGGCTGGGAGATTGCACCCGGCCGGGAGCATCCCCGGACAGAGAGTGTGCTGAGGAACCTGATGAAGGTGGTGGGACTGACTGCTTGCAGACTCCCCTGGACCGAGGGGTCACAGGTGAGGAGAGGCCGAGCTGGGAAGGGGGCAAGTGGCATCCCCAACTAGCTGGGAGGGGAGACCTGCCCGCTTGAATGACTATGTACTGGACCCCTGAGTCGAATAGCTGGGAGCTGCTGGAGACTGTTTCACCTGTTTAGTTTGTGATTTGCCATGTGTTTGTGTGGGTGGTGGTTTTGGTGATGATGTTGTTATGAAAAAGGAGGAGTGTGGTGTCCCTTTAACAGGCACAAGCGGAGACGTAACCCTGCCATGTGTCGGTTTAAATAAACAGGGTGTGTCACAGGCAAATCAGAGCACGCATGGAGCCCGGACAGGAAACAGAGTCTCCTGTGTCTTCTGTTGGGCGGGTGGCTCAAGGTATACAGGGAGGCCTCCTAGCAAGGGGGGCCCCTTCCACACGTGTCTCTCTGTGTGTCTTTGACTTTTCTCTTTACTCAAGACTTATCCTGTAGTTTATTTTCATAGAGATAGAGACACTCCTGACCTGCTGCCATAATACCTTCCCAAACATTCCCTGGGGAGGCATAGTGACAAAAGGAGGGGCTACAGTCCCAAATGTGAGGGGAAAGCCAAGCAGCACCAAAAACCCTCTATCCACTTGAAATGTGATGTTACAATTAAGATGGTATTCCAGATGATGAGAGCGGAGTCCAAAATTGAACACACGGGTACAGGGAAAGCAAGGAGGATTTGAGGCAAACCTCTCTGGAGCAGATAACATGAACTAGCACCTCAGGCGAGGAAGAAGGGTATGCTGGTAGCAAGCTTGTAAAGAAAATAGAGGGGAAAGCCGGGATATACAACGCCAAGACAGGAAGGCAAAGTACATTAAGGATAGTCAGAAAAAACTAGCGTCTTACCCAAAATAAGCAGAGCACAGAATGAAGGTTGCAACGCAGCTTGCTGACGTATGGCTGAATGGAATGGAAATCTATTTCTTGCTAAAACACTAGACCTAAGCTTTAGAACAGAGCTTGTACATGATGGCAAAATCGTCATCCATGTTTCCAGTGATGAAATATCGACCAGCGACCCTTTGTGACAATATATAAATAAAGTCAGTGTGGCCTGTAACCAGGAAATGTGCCAGGAAGCATCTGCTTCACTCCTCAGTCACTCGCCTTTTCGTGCATCAGTGTGCATGCGCATTGCAGTCTCGAAAGGTCACAGTGGCCACTGTGATCTTGCGATGCTGCGTCCCCACATACCTCCTTTTGTCATCGAGCAGCTTGGTACTACTCCATTATGAAGTAATTGTATGTCGTCGGCCTCCGTCTCTCACATTGGGGATGATCCATGGCAGGCACCGGTCTCAGTGATGTAGTCTCTGCTCCAAATCTCCCTCAGCCGTGTGGCAAAATTTCACCTTTGCTTTGCACCTCCTTCTCCTCTTGTGAAATGTGTCTTGCACTGCTCTGGTCTCCTTTGCCCACTCCAATCATGCTCCTGCTTGGGTGAGAAAGGGAAACCAAGTGGTATCTGCGGGGGCCAAGGGCAAAAACTGCTACCGACCAGGGGGTGTAAGGTGACATCCGGAGACCACAACCTTGCATGTTTCCATTATTTACCCCATGAACTAAGAACTGCAGATGATGTGGCCCCTGTCCTTGGTGCGGTTTTCCCAATTTGCCATCAGTACATGAGACATTCTGCAGTGTTGAACTGTAAGAGGATTCAATTCAACACTACAGCTAAGTCAATGCCTAGTCTGGGATACTGAATGGAAACCCTTATTGATATATCTTTATGTCCAGTTCATGAGTTCTGGATGACTACCCCTATATAACACCCCTCTCTTAGAATCCCCCTGACCCCACTGAGCCAAGAAGTAGTTCTGTTTTGCAAGATTAAAAGGTTTATTTGAGAAATAAAACAAAATATAGATACCATGCTTTTATAGTAAATTAATAATCAATATCGCCCTTATAAATATAATGTTAATCAACAATGGGTAATCTGACACTAGCACACTTCTTTATAATCAATGAGGAGTTAGTATAGGATGGATAAAGTAGCAAAAATACTTTCATGATTTCAAGGGAAAAGCAATGAGGAATAAAATGCAGTACAGAAATACTTGATATGATTTTAGCAAAAGATAAGATAATCACTTTTTCTCTGGCAATTCACCCCCCTCCCCTATGCAATGTAAGAAATGGAAGTAGATGGAAAGAGGAGCACACAGTTCTCAGGAATGCAATCAAATACAATACGAAATTCAGTTCCCCCCCATCAAGCTTAGAGAAAACCGGTATGAGTTTTAAAGGAGTAGCAAGTCGGTTCTAGGTCCGTTGGAAAGCTGAGATTCTAAGCTTTCCTATCCCAGATGGTTCCAGAGATACGGACGATTAAATAAAGGTAGTTTTTCGGATTTTAAGTAAACTCAAAATGACAGGTGACAGCTTGCAGCTTCAGAATTGACAGGTGACAGTTGTGCAGCTTTACAAATGACAGATGACACGATTTCTAGGAGGCTGTTCTACTTAGGTTAAAATAGTTTGGATTAGATTATTTTAACTAAGAGATTGGTTCTGCACAGTTCTGCTAGGTACTCACAATATAAATTTGAAATAGGCCTCGCCACGGATCTGGTCAGGTTTTGGACTGGACTCCGGTTCTGGTCTCGGCACTTCACAGTGATCTGGGCCAGCTCTCTGGTTCTGCTCACAGCGGTCTGGGTCACTCTGGATCTCTGGTCTGGTCTGTCCAGATACAGCGGTCTCTGCACGGCTCCTGGATCTCTGCACTGGTCCTGGCAAAAGTTCTTGGCAAGGGATTCAAGCAGCTCGCCCGGCTGTGAGTAGCTTGCAATGATTTGAGGCCTGCTGCTGAGAACTCAGCTTGTGGTTTTAGGCCTCTGATTTAGGTTCTAAAGTATAAGTTCTAGGTTCTGGAGTATGTAGCTGGAGTCAGTCTGGAACTGGTATCTTCTGGATATTGTGTGGTCCGGCAAAACGCTCCGCAGCAACTGGATTTGAATGTCTCTACCTGTCCCAGCAGTCTCTTTTTATGTGTTTTGAAAATGGGTGTGTGCCTGGGCCTAGCTAAGCCTGCCCCTCTCTACTTGTCATTGGCCCAATTCTCCCCTCTCCCATGATTGGGGGAAGGAAATGTGAGTCAGAGTGATGCTGTAGGTTTTATGGGTCAGAGGATCCTCCCCTGGTCAGTTTGCCCACAAATCTATATTTGATTCAAATACATCCTTCCCAGATATACAATTTGTTGAAATTACATGTGCACATTATATATTCCTTATGGTCCATGCTTGTCTGCCTCTGATCTTCCTGGGGGCTTGCATTCAAAATGACAACATTTTGCGCTTTTTAACTGGTTTTGCAATATCGGACATTTATCCAAATTTACACACATGTGCGCAAGGAGTATGGACATTAATTGAAGTGTCAGATTTTTAACATGCAGACATTTGGAGTGAGACCCTATTTTCCGCTAGCAACCCCCCAGAATACACCACAGGGTCCTAACGCATCTGAAAATGTTCACAGTAAAATCACAAAAATAATGATATTACTTATATAATTCTGACAAGTCCGCACTTTGAGTTATCTATCTTTTTAAAATTATGCCCTGGTCAAAAAGGGGGGTTCATATCACAGGGTGAAATAACTGGTTTATCCACTTCCCCCAAGCTCAGCTGCTAGCAGAGGCACTGCCCCTCCCAGTTTCTCCTGAGAGGAAGCCACTTTACGGCCCCCCCAATATAACATTTGCCTGAGTCCAGGACAGGCCTTTGTTCAACTCCCTGTAGTCCCCAGGTGCTCCACCCCTAATCTAATCAACAGGGCCATGTGACCTCAGGAAGCAGCCAGGCCGGGCAGCCAGGCCTGGGAACACAGCTGTTGATCCAGTATCAACTCCTGTCAGGGGTAGTTGTCAGGCAGAATTCAGTTTCATTAAGCCAGGTTTCAGCTAAATGTCACTTTTTGTTCCCAGTTTAAATCACTTACAATTTTTACATATACATTAAATAATTGCTTCCTTCAAGTCATTTCAGAATATAGTTTTACATTGTATCCACCTCTTAGCAAGTCTTTCCTTGGTCTGGTTTTGTTTCATTTGTTCAGTTTTACACAAAAGTCTGGTGGTTTTAAAACGCAGGCTTTCTGATAGTGGTGAGTACTGGTAATGCAACCATTTTTGGGATTAAGAAAATGAATTCCCCACAAGAAGGTTGTATCTTTGGAGTGGTCTCATGCCATCTGCGCAGTTCTCCTATTCTGGCGTGAATGTGGGCGGCGATAGCTCATCCCCACATCCATCCAGTCTATTGATTTAGTTTGTTCTGGGATAGAATAATGGGCGGCGACAGCTCATCCCCACATCTACCCAGTCTATTGATTCAACATGGGTCAAAACCCATGACAGAACTAACAAAGAGCTGTCACCCAAGTTTATTGGGTCCAGTGAGCAATGATGTACATGTGTGAAACTGTGCTCCAAGATATGGGTGACACACTTAAAGCGGACACAGTGAAGTGTCAGCCAGAAACTGTGATCCTGTGAACTGCCTGTGGGCTCAATTTGGACTCAGTGAAAGTGACATCATTGATGCACCATTCTTCCTGGTCTAATAACGTGGATTGTAGGTATGCAATGCCTCGGCTCCACTGGCTGGGTCTTAAATGTACGTGATTTATGTCTGAAATCCTGTGACCAACTGCTTGATAAGAATATATTTGCAAGTGTCAGTAATGGAAGTCTTTGCCATGCACATTCTCAAAACTGTGTTAAGTGTCAAATCATGTTGTTGTTTGAACATTTACCCTGGGCATGGGATGTTGTAACTTAAGCCCCTCCTGGGCTTGTGCAATGTCATGTGTTGTCCACACGTGGCACACACCATGTGATGCCTTGAATAAAAGGGGCACACTGCTTCCCGTGCACCATTTGACATCCTAACTCACTGACTCCTGTGTGCATGCCGAGCCACATACCACACAAGCCACATATCACATTGTCATGATTCCTGCCCCTCATGTCCCCAGCCCTCCAAGATGTCAGGCTGGATCCAGTCCACGATCACCTACATGGCCCTCAAGGCCCTCTCCATCCCTCTAAAGACCCACTGGGAGTCAGACTTGGCGCTTGTGGCACCAGACTCACTCACTCCCATAGGATAACATTGGGGATTGGACTTGTAGTGCATTGATGGGGACAAGATAGATGCCCCCACATATTTCGGTTCCCAGAACTGCATGTGCAGTCTAGTGTTTTGGGTGTGGTTCAGCCCAGAGACACCTGCGATACCCAGAGACTATTTAAGCCACGCCCAGGCTGAGAAACATGCTTTGTGTTTTCTGCACCTGCAGCGTGACACTCACCATGCTCGGATCGGTCTCCAGTAGGCCTGGATCTTTCTTCTGGGCTCAGCTCCTGCTAGAACAAGAACACCGTTAGGAACAGCCTTACCTTGCGGTGCTTCTGCCCATCATTCATCGCTTCTTCTGTTCTGCGGGTATCTCCGGCGGTGTCATTCCCATCCCGGCATGCCGCTTCCTAAGGAAAAGGGAAAAGAACAGAAAAAAGGCATTAGTAAGCATTCAGCAAATCTTCGCTTATTTTTAAAGACTGTACGAGTTTCAAACGCTTACCTGAATCCCAGCTGCTCTGTGGGAACTCTGTCTCCGGAACTTCTCATCCATCTGCAAGAGGGAAAAGACACTGCAGGTTAGCGTGGAATCATCTAGAGGCGCTGCATAACGCGCTTACTCGCCACATTTCTTCTTCATAACCGGCATCCACGCTGAAAACGTCGCGGCACCTAAAAAACACAGAAAAAGAACTCAGTTCAATACAAATACGAAAGGGTCGCATCGTGCATCGCGCTCTCACTCACCTTCAGCACTGCTCATCTCAGCAGCACGTCGCCATCCCTGGACGCCGGCCATCATCTAAGGAAGAAAAGGAACAAAGTTAGAAAACTGTTCAAAAGACTCATTATACTTATCTGTCAGACTCTTGCCAGTGAAGTAACTAGGCAGCAACGAGCCCGCATCAATCAACGCGCTCCTGCGCTGAAGCAGGACGGAGAGCACACTTTCCAAGAAAACAAGGCCCAGTCTCCAGTCGAGTAGACTCCAGGGAAGGGTCCGAGGTCATAAGAGGTCAGAACAGGCTGAGTGACGTCCCCGTGGATACCAGGTGAGCGTTACACACATACCTCCTTTTTTCAAGCAACTTGGTACTACACCATTATGAAGTCATTTATTTATTTATTTTGCTTTTTTAACATTTGTGGCAGTGCACAAAAGCTTCGGGCATCCAGGCGCTAGTTACAGTAAGTGCGAAGTGACATTCTACAAAGTGCGTGACCACGCATAAAGAGTTACAACATGAGAGTGGTCTTAAAGTAAAAATCTAGCAAAGCCACCCCTCATGGTACGGGGGCTTCATCAGGAGTGCAGATGCAAAGAGACAAAATAAAGGTAGGTGGACCTTCTGGCAAAGCGGCGCCTCATGGTACGGGGGCAACATCAGGAATGCAGATCTATTGAGACAAAATAAAGGTAGGCGGACATTCTGGCAAAGCCGCGCTACATGGTACGGGGGCTACAACAGGAATGCAGATACACTGACAAAATAAAGGTAGGTGCACAGTCTGGCAAAGCTGTGCCTCAGGGTATGGGAGGCTAAATCAGGTATGCAGGTACGCAGCAGGGTATGTTGTAGGCAGGTTAACTTATCTAAACAGCATTAAAATACAGGTCAAATCAGGTCTATTGTAGGAAGGTTCAATTACAAGTACAGCACAAGGCTGCAAACCAAGTTGGGTGTGTTGCACAGAGGTTAGCACAAATAAACAGCAAAGGCTGCAGGTTAATCTTGTATGAGCAGGATCAAGAACATATGCAGCACTAGACTGTGGGTCGAGTCAAGTAATGGTCCGCAGAAAGGAGGAGCCTCACCCTGAGGGAGCTGCATGGACTGTGTCGAGATATGGGGCCTCATTATAAGTATGGCGGTACAGTAACAACAGCGTTGGTAGTGCTACCGGCACCTTTGCTACCGTACCACCATGCTACCAGTTGTGCTCGCGGGTCTCGCTCTGCCCGCCAGGTCGGACCTGGCGGGCAGTGCGACACCTGCAAGCACAACCTGTGGATGCACCGGCACCGCTATGAACGGTGCCGGTGCATCCAAGCTCCCCATTCCCATTCAGCCCTATGGGACCGATGGGGATGGGGAGCCCTTTATTACCGGCACCCACGAATGGGCAATTACCAGGTCCACCAAACTCGACATGAACCGGTAATTGCCCATTCGCGGGTGCCGGACCCAGATGCGAGCAAGGCTACCTTCAACCTCGTAATGAGGTCCAAGTAGCAAGTAGCAACGGTTATTGTGTGAAGAGAGATCAGTTCCAGTTAGAGTCACAGAAGCATCCGGAGATCGCCACGCAGAGGAGTATATATATATTTTGTTAACTATTTAAGTGCACATGGCAGATTAAATCAACCTTTTACACTGTAATACAAAGAAATTAATGTCGTAGAAAACCATACAAGTACCTTAGATTAAGAAAATGAAACAAATAGCAAATACAATTAAAATACAGTACAGTACCTTAATATACATATTTTCAATGTATCAGTAGTTTGGTAAAAAGAAGAAGACTGTAAAAGAATAAAACACATGAATATATGTTAAATTATTGATTAGGGAGTGCATCTAAGAGTTACTCCGAAAGAGACCCACCTCAGACTCCAGCGTAAGAGACAAACCTATGTCCATACATTAGCTGTGAACCAAGCTCTCCAATTCCCTATACTGGGTACTATGTGAGCAGTACTTCACATGGGCATGGGTAAGGCTTGAGAGCAGTCCATTATTAAACCCTCCAAAATTAATTTGCCCCATATTTTACAAGCAGACACTTTCGAAAGGGACTGCAAAGACTGCAGTCCCAATTCCAATCTAATCACCTTCACCTGACCATACCTGGACTTTCTGTATTGACTTCAGTCAAGTTAATGCCATATCGGACTTCAATGTCTATCCCATGCCAGGCATCGACGACCTAATTGATAAACTCACAGCAGCCACCTTTCTATCTATCCTAGATTTAACCAAGGGGTACTGGCAAGTTCGCGTACATGGACCAGATAAGGAAAAGATTGCTTTTTCAACGCCGCTAGGATTATTCCAATTTAATGTCCTATCTTTGGGTCTACACGGTGCGCCAGCCACTTTCCAACGCCTCATGGATAAAATCCTACAACCCTATTCTGATTTCTGTGGAGCTTATATTGACAATATCGTAATTTATAGTAAGACTTGGGAGGATCATCTCTTCCATCTTTATACCATCATGAAAGTCCTCAGAAACACTGGCCTAACTGCTAATCCAGCTAAGTGCAGATTGGCCCAATCAGCCGTAAAATATCTTGGCTTCATCATAGAGAACGGAAATGTACAACCACAACATGAGAAGGTAAAAGCCGTCTTAGATACACCAACTCCCAAGACGAAAATAAATCTTAGAGCTTTTCTCAGGTTAATAGGATACTACCAAAGGTTTATCCCCAACTTTTCAGACAAAACAGCCGGGCTGACAGATAAACAAAAAAATGCCGAACTCCAGAAACTTCATTGGAATGACGAGGATGAGATATGTTATAAAATCATGAAGCAGGAGCTGTTTCAGAACCCAATTCTAAAGGTAGTCGACTTCTCTAAGGAGTTTATCTTATATACAGATGCCTCCCTTAAGGGTTAAGAGCAGTCCTGTCCCAGGTTTGCAATGGATTGGAAAATCCCATATTATTCAACAGCTGCAAGCTGTTGCCAAGACAAAAAGAACTTTGTGTTGGAACTGGAGGCTCTGGCCATCAAATGGGCCATTATACATCTTAGGTATGTTTATGTTTAATGAGTTTATCTAGCGCTTTACACCAAAGCGCTTTACAGAATAACAAGAGGTACAGTAATGAATGAAGCATAATTTACAAACCTGAAACAAACCAGTGGTACAGTATTTAGAACAATTTACTCAGAGGAGGGAAGGGGAAGGCGGGAGGGGAAGGTGGGGGGGGAGCTCCCAGGTGACCTCCTATGAACTATGGTGGTTACAGTATCCAATATGAGGTCATCGGGAGGAGGAGGAAGGGGGGAAGCGAAGAGGGGGACAGGAGTTTGAGGGGGGAGAGAGGTAGGGAAGGGGAGTCAGGTGACCTCCTACGCACTATGGTGGTTACAGTATCCAATATGAGGTCATCGGGAGGAGGGGGAAAGGGGAGGGGAAGAGAAGGGTACTACCTATTGGGACGAAAGTTCACACTCGTTACAGATCACTCACCCCTAGTTTGGATTAGCCAACGCAAAGACTCCAACCCTAGAGTTATGCAATGGTTTCTAGACCTCCAACCCTATTGTTTCACTGTGGATCACAGAAAAGGAAAAGAACAGGGAAATGTAGATTTCCTTTCCCGGTTCCCCTGAAATGTGGCTACATCGCATGGAAGAAGGGTATGTGAGAAACTTGAAGGTGTCTCCCTGGCTAGTCCCCAGGGATCGGTCATCCAGTTGGCCAAGACACGGCCATCACTATTGAATCCAGTTCCTGGGGGGTGACCAGTGAGGGAGGATCACCACAAACACTGCCCCCACCCCTTTCCGACACAAACACTTTCGCACCACACGGAAGACAACGGACTAACAACAGAGCCGTTTACCTGACATGTCCCAATACAAGAGTCAGGCAAAGTCAGGCAATGACCAGAATCACACACACCTGACGGCTCTTTCCCTTCCCCTCAGCGATAAAAGGTGGAGCTTGAGAGCACAATACAAGCAAAGCAGACCTCACGTCGAGAGAGCTAACTCAGCACAGCAGTTCAAGAGGAGGAGAAAGACGGCGCAAACCAAAAGGGTGACAAGGTGAGAAACAACCTTGCCCTTTCCGACCAAGGCCCGTGAAACCTCGGCGGAAGGAATCGTAAGACCGCAAACAATAGCCAACATGTGTTGCAGCAGATGTCAACAGTACACGAGACCCTCCTCCTCTGATAACCAAACCGGGGAGAGATGCTTGTCTCTGTGGTACCAACTTTGACTCCAAAGTGAAGGAAAGCCACTCGGTTCATCACAGACGGTGAGTCGAGGGGAGAGCCGATAAGAAACTAAACTGTGTTGAACAAAAAGTATCAAACAGCTAGTTGCATTGTGAAAGCATAAAGAACTATTGATACTAAAAAGCGGAAAAGCAGCAACAGAGGAGTCCGGCACCACATGGGTGCTTTCTCAGGAAACTCTGGGCAATTACCCGATTGTTGAAACGACCATTACCAGAAGGCCTGTACAGTTAGAGTTTTAAGCGAGAAGGAAGATTGAGCGGTTGCTGGTGTTCACTGAACTCCCTGTTTTTTGTACTTGTCATTAAATGGACTCCCTTTGCCAAACCATTGAGTTATCATTATTGATTCAATGCTAGAGTACTAGTCTGCATCCCCATCCATCTCACGGGTGCTGCTGCCTCATCTTAAAGTGCTATTGGGCAACCCCCAGCTTTACGGGCCGGTTGGGGTCCTGGTGCACACTTGGTAGCAGAGGATGGTTATCTATTATCGATTAGATGAGACACCCATTGATCATGCACATAAAGTAACTCTAGGTCCTCAGCAATATCACAAGTCCTTTTGCCATCCGGCTAAGTAGACACAGAAGCTCCCCGTAGAAAGTGGTTAGTTAAGGAAAAACCCTGCAGGTCAAGGTCTGAATGAACCTGTGTTTTGCCCATGAACCCCTTCCCACTTCTACAAGCAGCCGATAGAGGATACTGGGAGGATACCTGAGCATAGAGGAGGATACCAGGAGGATACCTGAGCAGAGAGAGGATACGCCCGAATACCTACGCTTAATATAGCAACTAGAAGAAGCCTGCATCCAAAGTCCTGAATTAATAGGACGAATTAGGAGACCAAAGCGGTTAAAGACGCTTTGGAAAGGCATAGGCTTACACTCCATGTCGGGATAACTCATAGGGGTAGAGATCTGTGTTGCCGGCTGGAGTCTGTCTAGTCTGTCACATTTGTCTTATGTTTTTCTCTTTCTTTTTCTTCTTTCTCTTTGATGTCATAATAAATAAGGACATTTTTGGGGAATGAGCACAAAAATTATGCAATTCTGTAGCCAAGACACTGTATATTATGAATCGATGATTACTATTTGAAAAGGAAAAAAATAATTTGTGGAAAAAAACGGGATTGGACTTGCGATGATTGGTGCTCGCTCATCTTGTTGATATTGTTTAAGTAACATAAAATTTGACTAAGTGTTGTGGGAGGAAGAAAAGAGATAATTTTAAGTATGGAAGATGTTACCTCGTTGATACACCTGTGCAAACAGTTGCCAAAACATGCACCTAAGCTGAAAAAGTACAGTGCAGAATGGGTTAAGGGAACGGCCAACAAAATGTTTATGCTATGGCCCCAGGGTGGATCGCTGTCTAAAACGATCCTGCAACAAATGACGACATATTTTCACGCCACGTACACGGGCAAGAAGTTAGACAACGCCTAGCGAGTTTAGAACTTTGGAAGATGTACCAAGAGGACAAGGAGGAAGTGCCGCCCGTAGATTGGATACTTAACAAATGCACAGAGTGGGGTGAGACGCCTTTTGCGCCACCTTACCCGCCTGAAAAAAAGGTAAAGTTAGTAAAGACGAAGGTTTATACCCGCTAAGGGAACTTAAATCAGCCACGGGATATAGCAACCCGGGATATGAGTCACCTTCGCAAACTAGTGACGAAAACCCACACAAAGATAGAGATATAGAAATCACCTCCAAAGTCCTGAGGGACAAGGAGAGGCGCGAAAAGGAGAAAGGAGACTAGGCACAAGAAAGTACATCTCTAGATACCAACAGAGAGGGCAAAAGATGGAAAGAAGATGAGGATAGAACTGATGAGATAGCATTCACACAGAACAAATGGATGGGAGGTCAGATTATGTTGAAACTCGATGTTAAAGGCATTGAAGAAGTGAGACAAATGGGGGAGCTAGACGATTTATGAAGAAGTGAGAAGAAAAAGGAAAAAGGATTGAGAGATGAAAGGATCACGAGAAGAGACAGGCAGGGACGAGAACAGTTGTATCGCGAGGAGCAAGAAAGGAAACTGAGTCACAAGCAGAGTAGGCAGGAACTACGGAAGATAGAAGAAGAAGAACAAAAGATAAGGGAAAGGAGAATAAAAAGATGAAGGGATGAGGAAATATGAAGGGCAAATGAATAGAGAGATGTAAGGAAACGGGAAGAAGATAGTCAGGGAGGAAGCGTGGAAGCGCAGAGAGTTCGATGGCGACATAGAACGCAAGCGAAGACAGAGAGCACGAGATCTTGAATATCTGGAAAGAGAGGTTAAAAAACCCAATCCAGTGGTAAGCTGGGAGGACATAGAAGAATTCTTTCCCGAGTACAATACAGTACCAGGCACATCTAGGGCAAATATCGAGGATGACTTTGACACCCGAAGCATCGGAGAAACAATCGATAGAATATATGATAAAATGGTGCTAGAACAAGTACCCCAAGGGACAGGAGAGGACAAGCGTCTTGCGAGCACTCAGTTGTATGACACTGAGAACGCCCCAGAAGCAGTAGAAACAGAGAGCTGTTCCTAGATAGGTTGACACTAAATCAGAACGAGGGTGATGAGAGGAGTTGCACGAGTTGGGCACAGACAATATCAGATGAGGAAAGAGAGGAATATGAGGAAAAGGAGGATGAGAGAAGGCGCGAGAAACGCTTCTCAAGGGGAAGGGGAATAGATGGATAGAAGCAGGTCCATGTTCACACCCAGACTCTACCTGTGCGGCCAAATGTCTGGTGAGAAGTATTTCCCAGGTGGGGAGTATGCGAGGTCATGAGGTCAGATAATGGGCCTCACTTTGTTAATGCAGTCTTTGAACAGATTAGCTTGCTGCTTGGTATAAAGCACAAGTTCTCGTGGGCATATCACCCACAAGGTAATGGATTATGTGAGAAGCTCAACGGCTTGTTAAAGGAAAGGATAGCCAAGTTGAAGCTTACTCTAAAGAAGGGATGGTTGCACTGCCTTCCATTGGCACTGTATGTACTCAGAAACCAGCCTGGTTTTGACCATCATCTTATCCTGCACGAGATAGCAACAGGCAGAAGGATGCATACTCCGCTGACACCCCGAGACAGAGCTAGATATGATGACCAGCCAACAGGAGAAATCTTAGAGTCTGAAATGCAAAATTACTTGAATTGCATGACATGTTGTCTTACTGTAATTTCAGGACAGCTGCAGCGATGACAAAAAGGGTGTAGGGCAGCACAGAACACAGAAGACAATATTGCTACACACTCAGTTCAGACTTTACGTGTACTATCAATTTTTCCTGGAGACAGTCCTGGTGAGAAACCACACGAGAAAGAAGTGGGACAAGCCAAGGTTCAACGGACCCTTCACAGTGGAAGACGTCACTCTTTCTACAGTCAAGCTACAAGGAAGAAGAGCTTGGATTTTCCTGGGCGACATCAAGCCGTACATCGGAGAAGACCCCCTGCCTGCACCCCAATGCGTAGAGACTACAGACAATGGGGAAGAAGCACAGCACGTGCAGGCGAGATCCATGACAAGGAAGATGGACGCATGACCAGCAAAACAAAGATAAAGAACATTTGTGCGAAATTGTGCCTTAAAATTGTACATTCCCTCTGAGCAAAAAAGGGGATAAGGACATAAAACACGGACACTCTGTGCATTCTAGTTGCCGGGTGAAGAAGAAAATTGGATGTATGAGCCACAGCATACTCTGTTGTCTTTGAACCTTGGACTGAGGCACACTGAAGCCTTGATAAGAAAAGAATATGCAAAAATGTGATTGCGGACACACAAATTGGAAGAAAATACAGTATCCAGACTCATTCAAAACAGGAGCTTTGTTTGGACTCCCTTATCCCCACAGCAGCAGCATCACTAAAGACATTCTGAATTACTTTGACCTAGTCCTGAGGTCATACCCGTCACTAGTGGGAAGGCTCACTAGCATCACTGAATTCCTTCAAGACCCTGATAATGAAAAGACAATAAGGAGGCTGCTCACTGTGATCGCCGAGCAGTTCTTCCTACTTCCGGAATACAGAGAGGAAAAAACAAATGTCCCAAGCAGAAGAAGAAGCAAATAGGCTTGTCAGCGTGCTATTCTCTCGCTTAATTGAAGACTGTCCATACCTTGTCGGGAGACAGACTGACGTCTTGACATTTCTTCGAGATCCAGCAAACACAGAACGCTTGAGTATAATCCTGAACGGAATTATAATCCAAGTTGCTCTCCACACCCACTGAGTACACAGAAGCCACTCGCAGTGAGTACCGAACAGTTTCCAGAATTCAGCAAGGACAAGACAAATGTCCCTGTCGCCAGAAGATAGTAGATTGGCGAGCAATGTCTTCTTTCGCCTAATTGAGGACTTTCCAGAACTTGTGGGGATGCCCGCCGGTGTTGAAGTCCTCACTTTCATCAGGGATCCAGCAAATTCTACACCGATGAGCATGCTCCTGCAGGGTATTGTAATGAGGATTGAACTTTATAATCACCATCAACATTTCCAGAGGAGACTGTGAAGCTTTCCGCCGAGGGACAGATCGAGAAAGTATTGCCAGAGACTTTGCTTTTATTCATACTATCAAGAACACAATATTTCTTCCGGAGTGAAACAGAGAAGAGGAGTAGACTTAGGAACTTGTGTATTGTGAACACGTACAGTGAAAGAGAACTTGCCGAATGTATTGAATTAATTGACATTTTTTGAATACAGAAAAGAGAACCCGAATCCAGAGACCAGGCACAGGAGGACGATTGTTCCAATACCTGCAACCTACCAGCAAAGGCATCAAAATCCAGAGATATTGTTGCATAGGATATATTAACGTTAGTCGTTTCTTTCAATGATAGAGATGGGAAATCAAACCAGCAGCATTGTCACCCCCCAGGAGGAAAGACGTACTCCTTGTTCCAAAACTACGTGCCACCACCTAACCTATAGGGGCATAATGTATTTATGCATCATATTCATCATTGTTTTATTATCACTGACAATTTGAACTGCATTTTTTATAGGTTTAAAAAGTGTTCCGAGGCCAGTGCACCCACCTAATAATGTACTCATGACACCCACAAAAGCACTGAACCCCTTTATAGTGATCCCAGTTCCTAGGAGGTCCGACCCAGGAGTGAGTGAACTTGAAATGAATGTGATTAGTGTTAAGATGGATTTCTGAACTCTGTCCTGGAGGAGCAGAGGTTCAGAAGGCCAGCCTAGTTTCTTGGAACCGGGTAACCTCTGGACAAGCCAGACCAATCAGGGTAGCGATGGCGGCGGTCAAGACTAGGTCTCAAGAGGGGTGAGGGTGACTGAAATCCCGCAATGAGCACACAAAGCAAGGACGCTTACAAATTACTCCAGACAGGTGTTATATTAAAAATATAGACACATTTATTACAAGGCCTTTGTAACATCGACCATAGTAAAGAATCACAATAAAACTCAAGTAAACCAACACATCACAATCAATACAATATATATACAAGACCAAGGGGTCTAAAGAGTTAGAAGCACGAAATATGCAGACCACCTAGATGGGGAGGAAAACAGGCAGTGCAAGTAATCGTTAGACCCAGTTCGACATCAGAGGCCACCTAACTAGAAGGAAGTCCGAGCCCTACGAAGAGTGGAGCCTTGTGCTCAAAAGTACCTGCACACGCAGGTGCCAACGGGCAAAGGAGAGTCTCTTCAGGGAGATCAGGCAGTTCAGAGAGGTGAACAAAACGATGATGAACAGTTCCCTGCTACTCCAGCGCGGCCTCCACTTGTGGGTGTTAGGGAAAATTCTCTGTTTAGGCTGAATTTCCTAACCTAGTGAGTCCCCAGCAGCTTTGCTGGATTTCTGGAGTTTGTTATTTTCATCCTGCCAACAGTGAGACTCGTTTCCTCCCACTCTTGGACATGAATGTGGTTGATTTCTTTGAATGTCAATGTGTTCTATGGGCTATCGGGTCTTTTACTCCATAGGGCCTCATGTGTTTTGCTATGTGTGTTACACTGCACCCTCCGTGCCGTAACACTGGGGTGTCCTAGAGGATCCCCACCATAGACCCCATATCCTGGGACTGACTACTGTCTCCCAGGGCATGTAAAGTCACCATTGGCTTTACTAGACCTACATTTACTAACAGAACTAGTACAAACCATCCTATTGTGGACGTACTGGTAGGGGTAATTCGATTACCCCTGGGTCTGTTGTTCGAGGGGGCACTGTCCCATCCCCCTCGTCGAGTTTTGGCTGGTGGCAGTGGGTGCTACTTTTTATATTCGACCGCGAATATATTCCTATGGGATTCTTCCCATTGTTGGAGGCTAATACTTTTTCACATTAGTCTCTAACATACCGCCGGTTTATTTATCTTAAATAAATCCACCAGTTGGTATTTTCTGCCAGAACTCGGTTTTTAAAATGGCGTATGTGTTCGCCTCTGTAACTCCGAACCAAAGGTTGAGCCCTTTGTTCCACTTTTGGCGGGCTTCTGCACAGAAGCCCTCCAGAGTGGTGCCATTCTATCTGGGTACCACAGGGGGTGCGGGAGGGGGTTTAGGCACCCTGGACTGAGTTGCCTTGCCAACTCAAGTCGCACTCTGGTGTGATTGGCCCGAGTGGTGAGCCCCCCCGCCCACCACTTAGCATGTTTGATTGACAGCTAGGCTGAATGAATGGGGGTTGTCTGCATAAACAGAAGTCGCCACAGGACCTAAGGATCCGACGAGGGTAAAGCTGAGCCAACCTGCAACGACGACACCTCCGGTGGAGCCCTGCTGAACCGACTCACCACTTCCCAACGACAGAGGAGATCTCCCTGCTGGAGAGTCTTCTTCCCCTGACTGGTGGGAACAACCAGTCCCTTGCTTTTTCTTCGCTTCCAGGACGTCTAGTGGTCGAATTGCCCGTGCTGAGCACCCCGGCAACCGGATAGCCACTAACCACTGTACCGCGACCAAAAGGTGGTGCCTTGAGATTGAGCACTCCGCGGCTGGTTTCTTCCCTGGTGGTGCAACGATCTTCAACTTTTCCTCGACGACGGGATCCTCTCATCTTTTGGCAAAGCCCCGACTTGCATCCCCCACCAGGAACAACTACCCCCGCCGGAGCTGTCTCTTCATTCTCAAGGTACTGTGTCTGCCTGGCTTCCCTTGAAACAGTTAGCGTGAAGTGTCTTAAATCCTTACCTTTCCATTGGGTCGCCTCCAGACCTTCTTAAAGGTTTGTTCTAAACTGGTCCAACCTTTCTGTGACATTTCGCTACAAAGACTTGAAGTGCATTTCCACTGTGGTACTTTTGGGACATATCGCCTTGCCTCTCTTCGAGCGGGCCTGGCCTCTGAACTTTGTGATTTACAGTAGACCTTCCCTTGCTCGCCTTGCATTTGTTTCGTAGAAATTGTTGGTACTGAGTTGGTTTCATACCCTGCCTTTTTCTCTCCCTTTCTAACGAATACTAGAGTGCCATCTAGGTTAAAGCATTCACCTCTGTCTGCAAATAAGTGGTGCCGTTGAACCTAGACTTGTCGAAATATTGTTATGGGATTGATATATACTTATAGTAACTGTGATTGAAGTTGTTTGCCATATTAGTGCCAGTGTGTTTTCCATAGATGTGTTTTTAAATAAATAATTATATATCTTTATACCCATGCTCTGATCAGTGTCTGCTTGTTCTACTGTGTAAATTGCCCTATCCTGTATACTCCAAATACAGCCTAACTCGTCTTGAGAGAAGTCTGACTGCTCAGCCACGGCTACCAGGTAAATCTGGGTGGTGCAGACTTCTACCAATTGGGTTTACTGCTAACTCCTGTAGACTTAAACTTTTTGCAGTGGTCCCAGAGGGAACTGCACAGGTTTATGCCTAACACTGGTGTACAGAGGTGGGATTCATATCGAGTATACAGTTTAGAGTGCTTTTCAACACTTTAGGATAACTAACCACAAAGCTTAGCACTAAAAAGCAACTTTCTAAAAACATGTCTACTATGGAAGTTTACAGTCAGGAGTCCTTGTCAGGAAAAAATACTGAGAGTTTGAGAGCTCTCTGTAGACAAGAGAATCTTTCTGTAAAAGGCAAGAAAATAGAACTGATAGCGAGATTGCTGGAAAACCAAAGTCTGGGTACTGGTTCAGAGGAACCAACTTCTCCAGCAAATGTAGATAACAGTAAGGGTGTTGATCTAAATCAAAGTTCTGATGATAGTGATGAAGAGGCTGAAGAGGAAGGAGAGGCTAATGAAACTGTCTCCCCTGCTCCTCTGTCTGCCTTACCAGCTTACCTACTGGGCCTATAGCAGGTCCCACACTAAGTCCTCAAGTCCTTGAACTAGAAAAAATGAAAATAGACTTGGAATTCAGAAGGATTACTGCTCAAACTGAACAGAAACACCAAGAAATGCAACAAATTCTTAGGCTCAGAGAAATGGAGCTCAAGCATGAGTTAGAAATTAAAAAGTTGTCTGTCGAAACTGCTTCTGTCTCTGGCTCCTCTAGAAGTTCCAGTCCCAAAAGACCCTGGATGCCTAAGGAATTAATTGGTATGTATGAACCAAAGTTGGATGTGTTGGATTGGCTGAGTTTGTTTGAGTACAATCATGGGCTCCAGAACACCACAGGTAATGAGCTACTTACCTGGTTGTTCTCTAGGCTCCCCCCTGTTGCAACTGATGTGGTAATGGAGTTGGGGGAGGAGGATAGGAAAGAGTA
The DNA here is from genome assembly GCF_040938575.1 of Ambystoma mexicanum. Classification (NCBI taxonomy): domain Eukaryota; kingdom Metazoa; phylum Chordata; class Amphibia; order Caudata; family Ambystomatidae; genus Ambystoma; species Ambystoma mexicanum. Next base: position 660,607,346 of record NC_090922.1, read on the forward strand.
TGAAAGTGTGAAACTAGCTTTGATAGCTAGATTTGGGAAGACCCCTTCCCAGTATCTTAAGAGGTTTTGATCCCTCAAAAAGCATGATGGTACCCCTTGGGCTACCTGGGTGAGTGAAGGGTTGAAAAACTTAGAGGGATGGATTAAGGGTTACAAGGTGAACACTTATGAGGGTATGAAGAATCTTTTTATGTTGGAGTCTATTTATGATGCCTGTTCTCCTGAGCTCAGACAACACTTGGCTGATTCGAAGGAATCGGATTCCAGGAAGCTAGCTAAGGCTGCTGACTTGTGGGTTGCCAACAGGGCTACTCATAAGGATTCTGGGGCAACTCAGAAAAAGGATGAGGGAGAACAGCCTAAAAAGACTCAAAAGAGAATTCTAATAACTCAAATTCCAAAGAGGGCCCCAAACAAAACCATAAGGGTAAGCCACAAGGAAAACCACAGCAGAATAGTGTACCTTCTGGTGCCAAACCAGAGGGAGGCCAGAACAAGCCACCATTCCAGAAAGCATTCGGAAAATGCTTTGTTTGTGGCTCTACTGACCATGTGAAAGGAGATCCCAGATGCAAGGGTAAACCTTCAGGGGTCCAGCTTGTCTCCTTAGCCTTCGCTCCAGAGGAGGAAGTCCAAATGGCAAGTGGAAACTTTCTACTGCTGGCTGATGAACCCATTGGAGTCTCAGCCAGTGTTTCGTTAGTGTCTCTGGGTTTGTGGGAACAACAGAATTTAGATGTCTATAATTCTATCCCAGATAATACTAAATAGTATTATAAGGACAGTGTCCAGGTGAATGGCCAGGAAACTCCTGCCATTAGGGACGCTGGAGGCAGCATAACTGTGGTGGATAAATCTTTTTTTCAGGCTGAGGATGTTGCTAAGGCACCCAAACGCCTCACCAAGTTAGCTGCAGGGCCTGTGCAGATGCTTCCCCAATTACCAGTTCTCATCCAGTGTAATGACATGACTGTGAAGATACCTGTCAGCATACAAAGTGAGGTACCAGGACGAGTTCTGTTGGGTAACGATTTAAAAACTCTCGGAGTTGTGTCTCATACCCCCAGACCTCCTAGTAAACGGTTACAGGAGCTAACCAGACCTGCAAGGGAGAGAACCATGAGAGGTACTCCCCAGGAGATGATGAAGAAGGATATCACCCCTGCTCCACTGGAATTGTCAGCTGCTGTCTCAAAGAAATCAGAAGCGAAAGGGAAACCTAAAACTTCTATACCGAAACCAGCAGCCAGCACTTCAGTGCAGCCAACAAGGACTTCCCCTCGGTTGTCCAAAGTTACACCAGTAACTCCCCCTCCAGCTGAGGCTGAGAGGGTGATACAACCCTGTGTGGTAGAATTAGTCTCTGAAGAAGAGCTAATGGAAGGCCAGGAACGCATTGGAGATCTGGATCCTGTTGACCATCCTGAGCTGCTGTCTTTACTGGCAGAAGGTGGACCCAACAGGGCAGACTTCAGTAAGGGACAGAGAGAATGTCCAACTCTGGAAGGTCTTCGCCACCATGCAGAAGCTCAGGCTGAAGGGCAAGAGCCTGGGAAATACAGGTTGCACTGGGAAGATGGCCTCTTCTACAGTGAACCGACCGAGTCTGAACCTGGAGACTACAAACGACTTGTAGTACCCAAAGAGAACAGACAACAGTTCTTGCAGTTAGCCCACGAGATTCCTTTGGCTGGTCACTTGAGTTTCAAGAAGACTAAGGAAAGGCTCTCTCTCTACTTTTATTGGCCAAAGATGGGGGCCGAAGTAGAAAAACACTGCAGGAGCTGCCACACCTGCCAGACCTCTGGTACGGTTGGCTCCAAGAATGTGGCACCTTTAGTGCCTCTCCCAGTTGTGGGAGTCCCATTTGAGAGAGTAGGGATTGACATTGTTGGTCCCCTTGATCCTCCAAACTCCTCAGGCAACAGGCTTATACTTGTTGTAGTAGACCATGCTACTAGGTATCCTGAGGCAATTCCTATGAGGACTGTTACAGCTCCGGCTGTGGCTAAGGCCCTCCTTGGTATTTTTACCAGGGTCGGGTTTCCTAAGGAAGTAATCTCTGACAGGGAGTCAAACTTTATGTCCCACTACATGAAAGCCATCTGGAAAACCTGTGGGGTTACTTACAAGTTCTCAACAGTTTACCACCCTCAAACCAATGGGTTGGTATAAAGGTTCAACTGAACCATGAAGAGCATGATGGGTGCTTTAGAGGAACCCCTTAAACGGAGGTGGGACCTTCTACTGCCATGCCTTCTCTTTGCTTATAGAGAAGTCCCACAGGAGGGAGTAGGTTATTCTCCCTTTGAGCTTCTTTATGGTCATCCCGTCAGAGGTCCATTGGCCCTGATTAAGGAGGGGTTGGAGAGTGCTCCTTCCCCCAAGCCAGTCAGAGTGACTGACTACGTGATAGGTCTCCGGAGGAGAATGTCACACATGATGGCAGAAGCAAGTGGTAACTTGAAAGCTGGACAAGCATTGGTCAAGCACTGGCATGATCAAAAGGCTAACATGGTTGAGTTCAATCAAGACCAGCTAGTTCTCGTTATGATCCCAACAAGGCAGAGGGCCTTGCAAGACAAATGGATGGGATCCTTCAGAGTTGTGGGTAAACTTGGAGAGGTCAACTATCTGGTGGACTTGGGCAATCCCAAGGAGGCTCCGACAGTCTTCCACACCAACAGACTCAAAGCGTATGTCTCGAGACCTGATGTAGGAGCGTTGCTTCTAGCATCATCAGAGGAAGAAGAAGAGAGTGAAGCTCTTCCGGATCTCCTCAGAGGCTTACCTTTAGATGAAAAATTGAAGGAGTAAATCTCTCTTCAAATCTGACACCTGAGCAACAAGAAGAGTGCAAATCTATGTTGAATCAGTTTGCCTCTCTGTTCTCACTTTTACAAGGCTTGACCCCTTGGGGCCAGCATGACATACTCACTGGTGACTGTCTGCCAGTCAAAAGCAGAGGATACAGAATGTCAGAAAGTGTAAGAACCCACATCAAAGGTGAGGTCAGCAAGATGCTTGATCTCAGAGTAATAGAGCCCTCTACTAGTCCATGGTCTAGCCCAGTTGTGTTAGTACCAAAGGCAGGATCTAAAGAACTTAGATTCTGTGTGGACTACCAAGCTCCTAATGCAGTCACTAAGACTGATGCCCACCCTTTGCCAAGAACAGATGAGTTGGTGGATAGACTTGGTTCAGCCCAGTTCCTCAGAACATTTGACTTGACGGCAGGCTATTACCAAATAGCCCTGACAGACCATGCCAAGGAGAAAACTGCATTTTCTACCCCAGCTGGCTTATACCAGTTTAAGGTAATGCCTTTTGGATTGAAACATGCACCTGCTACATTTCAACGGATGGTAAACCAGGTTCTGAATGGGATGGAGGACTTCTGCATGGCATACTTGGATGAAATAGCAGTGTTCAGCAATTCCTGGGAAGAACATGTAACCCACCTAAGAGATGTTTTGCAGGCTCTTGGACGAGCCAATCTGACCATAAAGGCGAGTAAATGCCAAATTGGACAGAGTAAGGTAGTCTATCTTGGACATGAGGTAGGAGGTGGAGAAATAAGGCCTTTGCTCAGTAAGATTGAAGCTGTGCAAAATTGGACAACACCTACTACTCAGACCCAGGTGAGAGCCTTCTTAGGTCTCACTGGGTATTACAGGAATTTCATTGAGAACTATGGGACCATAGCTTCTCCTCTGAATGTCATCTCCTCTCCAAAATTCCCTAATAAGGTTAGATGGAACGAGGAGTGCAATCCGGCCTTTGAAAACCTGAAAAAGGCTCTTTGCCAAGCCCCAGTAGTCAGAGCTCCTGATTACCACCAAACTTTCATTGTGCAGACAGATGCTTCAAATGTAGGAATAGGTGCCGTACTCAGTCAACTGGATGGGAAAGGTAGGGAGCACCCCGTTTGCTTCATCAGCCGCAAGCTGAAGGATCCTGAAACAAGGTGGGCAACAATCGAAAGAGAATGCTTTGCTATCGTGTGGGCTCTGAAGAAGTTTAGGCCATACTTGTATGGTTCTACTTTTGTCATTCAGACTGACCACCAACCCTTGAGATGATTGATGCAAATGAAAGGGGAAAACCCAAAACTACTGAGATGGTCAATCTGCCTGCAAGGGTTGGATTTCACCATTGAGCACAGGTCAGGGTGTCACCACCAAAATGCTGATGGTCTCTCTAGGATGTATATCATCGACTAGAGGTATGAGAATCATCCAGGAGTGGTTTAAATCCTCCTGTCCCTTAGTCTGGGGGGCAGGGGGGGGCAAGTGTTTGGGAGAATTCTCTGTTTAGGCTGAATTTCCTAACCCAGTGAGTCCCCCAGCAGCTTTGCTGGATTTCTGGAATTTGTTTTTTTCATCCTGCCAAGAGTGAGACTCTTTTCCTCCCACTCTTGGACATGAATGTGGTTGATTTTTTTGAATGTCAATGTGTTCTATGGGCTATAGGGTCTTTTACTCCATAGGGCCTCATGTGTTTTGCTATGTGTGTTACACCGCACCCTCCATGCCATAACACTGGGGTGTCCTAGAGGATCCCCACCATAGACTCCATACCCTGGGACTGACTACTGTCTCCCAGGGCATGTAAAGTCACCATTGGCTTTACTAGACCTAAATTAACTAACAGAACTAGTACAAACCATCCTATTGTGGACGTACTGGTAGGGGTAATTCGATTACCCCTGGGTCTGTTGTTCGAGGGGGCACTGTCCCGTCCCCCTCGTCGAGTTTTGGCTGGTGGCAGTGGATACTACTTTTTATATTCGACCGCGAATATATTCCTATGGGATTCTTCCCATTGTTGGAGGCTAATACTTTTTCACATTAGTCTCTAACATACCGCCGGTTTATTTATCTTAAATAAATCAACCGGTTGGTATTTTCTGCCAGAACTCGGTTTTTAAAATGGCGTATGTGTTCGCCTCTGTAACTCCGAACCAAAGGTTGAGCCCTTTGTTCCACTTTTGGCGGGCTTCTGCACAGAAGCCCTCCAGAGTGGTGCCATTCTGTCTGGGTACCGCAGAGGGTGTGGGAGGGGGTTTAGGCACCCTGGACTGAGTTGCCTTGCCAACTCAAGTCGCACTCTGGTGTGATTGGCCCGAGTGGTGAGCCGCCCCGCTCACCAATTAGCATGTTTGATTGACAGCTAGGCTGAATGAATGGGGGTTTTCTGCATAAAAGCAGGGCTTTTGGGACTGGAACTTCAGAAGTCGCCACAGGACCTAAGAATCCGACAAGGGTAAAGCTGAGCCAACCTGCAACGACGACACCACCGGTGGAGCCCTGCTGAACCGACTCACCACTTCCCAACGACCGAGGAGATCTCCCTGCTGGAGAGTCTTCTTCCCCTGACTGGTGCGAACAGCCAGTCCCTTGCTTTTTCTTCGCTTCCAGGACGTCTAGTGGTCGAATTGCCTGTGCTGAGCACCCCGGCTACCGGATAGCCACTAACCACTGTACCGTGACCAAAAGGTGGTGCCTTGTGATTGAGCACTCCGCGGCTGGTCTCTTCCCTGGTGGTGCAACGATCTTCAACTTTTCCTCGACGACGGGATCCTCTCATCTTCTGGCAAAGCCCTGACTTGCATCCACTACCAGGAACAACTGATCCTGCCGGAGCTGTCTCTTCACTCTCAAGGTACTGTGTCCGCCTGGCTTCCCTTGAAACGGTTAGCGTGAGGTGTTTTAAATCCTTACCTTTCCATTGGGTCGCCTCCAGACCTTCTTAAACGTTTGTTCTAAACTGGTCCAACCTTTCTGTGACATTTCGCTACAAAGACTTGAAGTGCATTTCCACTGTGGTACTTTTGGGACATATCGCCTTGCCTCTCTCCGAGCGGGCCTGGCCTCTGAACTTTGTGATTTACAGTAGACCCTGCCTTGCTCGCCTTGCATTTGTTTTTCGTAAAAGTGTTGGTACTGAGTTGGTTTCATACCTTGCCTTTTTCTCTACCTTTCTAATGAATACTAGAGTGCCATCTAGGTTAAAGCATTCACCTCTGTCTGCAAATAAGTGGTGCCGTTGAACCTAGACTTGTCGAAATATTGTTATGGGATTGATATACACTTATAGTAACTGTGATTGAAGTTGTTTGCCATATTAGTGCCAGTGTGTTTTCCATAGATGTGTTTTTAAATAAATAATTAAATATCTTTACACCCAAGCTCTGATCAGTGTCTGCTTGTTCTACTGTGTAAATTGCCCTATCCTGTATACCCCAAATACGGCCTAACTCGTCTTGAGAGAAGTCTGACTGCTCAGCCACGGCTACCAGGTAAATCTGGGTGGTGCAGATGCTACCAATTGGGTTTACTGCTTACTCCTGTAGACTTAAACTCTTTGCAGTGGTCCCAGAGGGAACTGCACAGGTTTCTGCCTAACAGTGGGCAGAAGCAGGGCACGAGTGCGTAAAAGGGTTGCTGTTTACGACAGCGGTGGAGAGCCACAGGCTCCTGCGGGAGGGCGACCGGTTAGGGTATTGACTACTCACCGGTCCCCGATGCAGGCAGACCCAGGCTTCTCCGGTTCCGTTTCGGTACTGGCAGGTTCAGATGCGATCAGCAGGATGTCTCCACGCCATGTAGATTCCGCGACCGCAGGAGTCTGGGTCGAGGGTGTCCCAAATGCAGCGAACATGCACAGGTTTGTTACCACAGCAGGGCAACTCGGCAACCGCAGGCATTCCGGTCCCAAACCACACGTCTCACTTCAGACCTGGGAATGCCAAGTGTACGAATCGTGTGAGAGTGCCAAGGACACGGGATTAGCAGTAAGCCAGACGGCGGTGACAGAGCAAGGTTCCTGTGTAGGCTGGTCAGTCCACTGGATGGCCCAGGTACGCTTCCGAAGGCTTACGTACACGATTTGGTGAAGATGCCGAGAATAGTTGTTCCCACTATTCTAAAGGGTCGAAGCGCAAGTACAGACCTTCTTGTTCGATCAGAGGCAGAGGGGTCTCACAGGACGACAGCAGTGCAGGGTGCCAAACCTTCAGCGGGTCACCAGCGATTCCTCGACTCAGCTTCTTAGTTGCAGGATACTTGGCTCCTTATCCTTTGTTCGTGAGAACTCAGGAAATCGACATGGTAGTGATGTTTCCAGCCTCCTCTTATCCAGAGTTCCCTTCGCGCCAAAACGAAGAGGACCCAATGGGAGATCTGCTCACAAAACACTCGCACCATACGTGGACCTATCACGGACCACGGTGGTCCCAGGCATTCAAGACACTCTAGACTCTCTGGCACCCAGGATGTGTATTGGGAACAGACATCCCAGCCCACATCCTGGAGGCACACACAAGCCATGCAGAAGCCCGCGAAAGCGTTGTGTTTCGCTGGAAAGCGCATGACCAAATAAGGACTGCCCCGGGTCGGCTCTACCTGGGGGAAGGTAAAGGGGCAAGACGGTCAGCAGACAGGACAAAGAACCTCGTGGCATGGCCATTTTGGAGGCCAGGCCACCCATTTGGGCCAAACGCGGAAAGCGCGGTTAACATGGCAAAAAGGGGTTCAAAACACAAAGAAACGATAGCTGCCACCAGTCCCATCCGTGACACACATTTCATAAGTCCAGCGAGAGTTTCTATGGCCATTGGAATGACTAGAGACCCAAGAGCGCGGTAATGTAAGTTACTGTGCACTCTTGTTTCATGTTGCTCAAAAGCTGCAACGTGAGGAAAGGACTAAGGGAAACGAGTCTCCCGGTACTGACTGTCTTAAGGGCATGTCAGTTTCCCCGTAAGAATGGAGCGAAAGCCCAGAGGAGTGCGCCGGAAGGCTGCGCTTCTCTGGCAAAGTCTAGATCAGGGTGTAAAACAACAGCAAAAGGTTTGGGGGTTGCCACATGGAAGGAAAATGACCTACAATTATGAAATCTTTCCTAACACTCACCCCTCCCAGACTAAGGACAGGGGGAACTAATCCACCCCTGGATGAGTTTCTTGTTCAGGTCGGTTAAATATTCTGGACAACCCATCATCATTGCTATGTTGGACACCTGGCCTATGCTCAATAGTGAAGTCAAAGCCTTGCAGACTTATGGACCACCTAAGCAACTTAGGACAGGGGCCTGGCACAAGGAGTCTTTTAAGCCGTTGAAGGCCTTCCCACACTTGTCGGTCCAAGTTACCTTCTTGGGTTTCTTCGGAGTGGTGAGAGCAGTCAGAGGGGCAGCTATGGTACCATAGTCTGCCATGAAGTTGCGGTAATACCCCGTGAGTCCTAGGAAGGCCCTCACTTGGATCTGTGTAGTGGGGGTAGGCCAGTCTTGTATTGTTTGTACTTTACTGGGTAGAGGCTGTATCCTCCCTCCACCTACTTCATGTCCAAGGTAAACCACGGAGCCTTGTCCAATCTGGCATTTACTAGCCTTTATGGTCAAGTGTGCTTTCTGAAGAGCCTGTAGCACAATCCCGAGGTGTTTCACATGGTCTTCCCAGGTGGCGCTGAAAACTGCTATATCGTCCAGATATGCAAGACAGAATTCATCCAACCCGTTTAACACATGATTCACAAGCCTCTGAAAAGTGGCAGGTGCATTCTTCAACCCAAACAGCATTACCCTGAACTGGTAAAGACTGTCTGGATTTGAGAACGCTGTCTTCTCCTTGACATGTTCTGCTAAGGCTATTTGCCAATAGCCCGCAGTGAGGTCAAACGTGCTGAGGTACTTGGAGGCACCCACGGTATCCACCAGCTCATCTGTTCGAGGCAAGGGGTGTGCATCTGTCTTGGTGACAGCATTCAGAGCCCTGTAATCCATGCAGAACCTCCGTTCAGAAGTGCCTGCTTTTGGAACCAAAACCACAGGGCAGGACCAAGGACTACTAGAGGGTTCAATCACCCCAAGTTCTAACATTTTGTTGACCGCTGTCTTAATGTAAGAACGTACTTTGTCTGACATCCTGTATCCTCTACTTTTGGTAGGAACGCTGTCTCCTCTGTCTATGTTATGTTTGCACCAAGGTGTCAAACCAGGGGACTGCGAAAACAGGAGGGAAAATTGCCTAAGCAAACTTTTCACCTCATCCTGCTGATCAGAAGTCAGGTGAGGGACCACTCGGACACCCTCAAAGGAGCTATCTGAAGGACGCTTTGGAACATGTCGGGGAGAGGTTCAGACTCCTCTTCCTCAACATCTGAAGCCAGTAGCAGTGCTGCGATTTTGACTCTTGGGACGAAAGCCTTCAGCCTATTTACATGGAACACTTTTGGAGCCTGTCCAGGCCTTCCAAGGTCCACTAAATGGTTGACCTCACCCAGGGGCTCCACCACTATGTAAGGGCCTGACCATTTGTCCTGTAAAGCTCTAGGCCTTATGGGATTCATGATCAGGACTTGCTGACCAGGTGTAAAGTTGATGAGGGAAGCTTTCTGGTCATACCAATGTTTCACCAGCGCTTGTCCTGCCTTCAACTTGTCATTAGCCAGACCCATCAGAAGTACCATCCGTTTTCTGAGCCCTAACATATAGTCTACTACGTTGGTAGTAATAGGGGGAGTGGGCATCTCCCATCCCTCCTTGACTATGGCTAAGGGTCCCCGCACAGGGTGACCCAACAGAAGTTCGAAGGGGCTGAAGCCAACACCCTCCTGTGGTACCTCTCGGTAGGCAAACAGTAACCATGGTAAAAGAAGATCCCATTTTCTTCTTTGGGGTTCTTCCAGAGCCCCAATCATACTCTTTAATGTTCTGTTGAACCGTTCCACCAGACCATTGGTCTGGGGGTGGTATGCGGAAGAGAACTTGTAGGTGACCCCACATTCTTTCCACATAGCCTGCATATACTTCGACATAAAGTTGCTGCCTCGATCAGACACAACTTCTTTAGGGAAGCCAACCCTAGTAAAGATGCCAAGTAACGCTTTTGCAACTGACTTGGCAGTTACAGTGTTTAATGGGATGGCCTCAGGATACTTGGTAGCATGGTCGACCAGCACCAGGATAAACCTATTGCCCGAGGATGTTTGCGGGTCAAGGGGACCAACGATGTCGATCCCTACCCTTTCGAATGGTATTCCCACAACTGGGAGTGGTACCAATGGAGCTTGGATTGTTGAGCCACTCTCACCAGATAACTGGCAGGAGGCACAACTCCTGCAGTGACTTTCTACTTGCACCCCCATCTTGGGCCAGTAGAAGTGCATGGATAACCTTTGCTTGGTCCTCTTAATACCAAGGTGACCAGCAAGGGGCACTTCATGCGCCAACTGCAGGAGGAAGGGTCTTACAGCAAGGCGAACCACCAAACTCCTATGGTCTCCTTCTGTAGACTCTGTGGGCTCACTACACAGGAGTCCACCTTCCCAATAAATCCGATGCTTCCCAGGAGGTTCACCCTCAAGCTGGGAGCAGGCCTGTCTCCTTAGGCCTTCCAGAGATGGGCACTCACGTTGGCCTTTACTGAATTCTCCCCTGTCAGGACCACCTTCTACTAACAAGTCTTTTAGTTAGGGATGGTCATTGGGGACAAATACTTCAGGTATCGCCGCCTCCTCGTCAGGTCTGGGCGATTGACCAACTTCCTCCACCGCAGTGGTAGGTGAGTTCGGGGGAATATTTTCTTTCCCTCGTTTTGGTTTTCTGACTCCTTTTAGCCTTGGGTTTCCCCTTTGGCTGGGGCAGCTCACTGAGCTTGGTCAGTGCTTCCCGTGTTTGAGACCATGTGCAGGGTCTGTCAGCAGTGTCTCCCACAAGCCCTAAAGCTCTGAGATCGTTGCCCAACAAGACCTTTCCTGGGACGTTCCTCTGAATGCTCACTGGAATCCTGACTGCTGTACTTTTGAGAGTAAGATTTACAGTTATTACTGGAAACATGCGAGGTGGGCCGTCAGCCAATTTAGTGGGCATCAGAGTAGCTCTGGCAACTTCCTCTGAGTCTACCAAGGTAGAATCCACTACAGTTCGACTGCACCTACTATCCCTAAGAGCTGGAGTATCTACTCCATTGATCAGCACACTGTCTTTAAAGTAGTGCTTGGTATTATCTGGAATCCTAGCATAAGCCTCTGTGACCTTAGGCTCCCAGGAACCCAGAGAAACTAAAACTACCTCAACTTCTATCCCACTGGGGCAGGAGTCTGAGGAGAAGGATGCTCCTGTAATCTCTTCTTCCTCGTAGGAGGAGAAGGCCAGATTAGCGGAGTGGACCCCCAAAGGTTTAACCTTACACCGGGGATCCCCCTTCACGTGGTCAGTTGTTCCACAAGCAAAACACGATCCATTGGGTCTGTTTACATAGGGAGGCTTACTATAACTAGAGTTCTGTTTCGGAGGCTGACCTCCACTACCCTGTGAGTTCTCTTGTGTCTTACCCTTATTTTTCTGTTTGTGGCCCTTTTGAGAAGAAGATTTATCAGATTCTCCACCCTCCTTATCTTTGGACTTTTTCCCTTCCTCCTGCTTACCAGGATGAGTTTTGTCCTTATGGGACACTCAATGTGACATCCATAAATCTGCTGCAATGGCAAGCTTCTTTGGATCTATCTCCTTAGAATCCGCCAAATGCTGCTTAAGCTCAGGGGAAGAAGATGCAAAAATATGTTCCAGCATGACAAGACTTATCATACCTTCAAAGGTAGAAACCTTATAACCTTCGACCCAGCCAGTCAAGTTTTTTAAGGATTTGGTTACATAAGATACCCAAGTACCACCTTCTTTTTTCTTATACTCTCGGAATCGTTTTAAATATTGGGCAGGAGTCTTTCCAAACTTTAAAATGAGAGTTTGCTTCAACATTGCAAAATCTGCTCGCTCAGCCTTCGAAATTTCCATAATGGCACTGCAGCCAGAATGGGGCAGTCTGCTGAGTAACCAGGCAATTTTATCAGTATTGTGAACTTGTTGAACTTCACATGCATACTCAAATGTATTCAGGCAGTCCATAATGTCATTCTGTTCCTAATACACACTGAGCAGATCTTTTGGAAACCGTGGATGAGAGGAGGCCCCAGACCAATGTCTAGGACCCTTGGATCCATTGGCAACTTGAAGCTTGGCCAGTTCCAACTGGTGATCCCTGTATTTCTGTTTCTCTGCCTGTTCGATTTTTAGCTTGACCCTATTGAACTCAAGCTCTTCCTGGGGTTTGGCCATATTGAACTCCAGCTCCTTCTGCCTAAACAGCAGCTCTTGTTTCTTGAATTCAAGCACGGCTTCCCCATCAGCACTGGCAGAGGAAACATTGGACATCGCATCCTCCCTGTCCTCATGGTTGCGGTGGACCAGTGCAGCGGCAGAACTGTCAGTTCTACCAGTGAGAGCAGCCTCACCTCCTTCTGCACTGTCCTCGGAAGCTATAGGGTCAAGCTGAGCTACTTGCCACGCCATGATTCTTTGGATCATTTCCATTGTTGTGCCTTGCAAGGAGACACCTCTTTCAGCACACGTCTTTTTCAATGTTTTGGATTTAGAAGCATTTAAAGTTAACAAGGTACATGTTTCCATACTGTTTGATAGGACTATGGCCTTTAAAGAGTTATACTACGACAATTCACTACTTGTCCTGTTAGGAATAACTTGAAACGGCTCGTGCGCAACACTGGATACTTTCAGTCGTATCCCTCCGCTGTACACCAATTTGTTAAGATGGATTTCTGAACTCTGTCCTGGAGGAGCAGAGGTTCAGAAGGCCAGCCTAGTTTCTTGGAACAGGGTAACCTCTGGACAAGCCAGACCAATCAGGTTAGCGATGGCGGCGGTCAAGACTAGGTCTCAAGAGGGGTGAGGGTGACTGAAATCCGCAATGAGCACACAAAGCAAGGACGCTTACAAATTACTCCAGACAGGTGTTATATTAAAAATATAGACACATTTATTACAAGGCCTTTGTAACATCGACCATAGTAAAGAATCACGATAAAACTCAAGTAAACCAACACATCACAATCAATACAATATATATATACAAGACCAAGTGGTCTAAAGAGTTAGAAGCACGAAATTTGCAGACCACCTAGATGGGGAGGAAAACAGGCAGTGCAAGTAATCGTTAGACCCAGTTTGACATCAGAGGCCACCTAACTAGAAGGAAGAGTGGAGCCTTGTGCTGAAAAGTACCTGCACACGCGGGTGCCAACGGGCAAAGGAGAGTCTCTTCAGGGAGATCAGGCAGTTCAGAGAGGTGAACAAAACGATGATGAACTGTTCCCCGCTACTCCAGCGCGGCCTCCACTTGTGGGTAGAAGCAGGGCGCGAGTGCAGAAAAGGGTTGCTGTTTACGACAGCGGTGGAGAGCCACAGGCTCCTGCGGGAGGGCGACCAGTTAGGGTATTGACTACTCACAGGTCCCCGATGCAGGCAGACCCAGGCTTCTCCGGTTCCGTTTCGGTACTGGCAGGTTCAGATGCGATCAGCAGGATGTCTCGACGCCGTGTAGATTACGCGACAGCAGGAGTCAGGGTCGAGGGTGTCCCAAATGCAGCAAACACGCACAGGTTTGTTACCACAGCAGGGCAACTCGGCAACCGCAGGTATTCCGGTCCCAAAGCACACGTCTCACTTCAGACCTGGGAATGCCAAGTGTACAAATCGTGGGAGAGTGCCGAGGACACGGGATTAGCAATAAGCCAGACGGCGGTGACAGAGCAAGGTTCCTGTGTAGGCTGGTCAGTCCACTGGATGGCCCAGGGAGGCTTGCGAAGGCTTACGTACAGGATTTGGTGAAGATGCCGAGAATAGTTGTTCCCACTATTCTAAAGGGTCGAAGCGCCAGTACAGGCCTTCTCTTCGATCAGAGGCAGAGGGGTCTCACAGGACGACAGCAGTGCAGGGTGCCAAACCATCAGCGGTTCACCAGCGATTCCTCTACTCAGCTTCTTAGTTGCAGGATACTTGGCTCCTTATCCTTTGTTCGTGAGAACTCAGGAGATCGACATGGTAGTGGTGTTTCCAGCCTCCTCTTATCCAGAGTTCCCTTCGCGCCAAAACAGAGAGGACCCAATGGGAGATCTGCTCACAAAACACTCACACCATACGTGGACCTATCACCGACCACGGTGGTCCCAGGCATTCAAGACACTCTAGACTCTCTGGCACCCAGGATGTGTATTGGGAACAGACATCCCAGCCCACATCCTGGAGGCACACACAAGGCATGCAGAAGCCCGCGAAAGCGTTGTGTTTCGCAGGAAAGCGCATGACCAAATAAGGACTGCCCCGGGTCGGCTCGACCTGGGGGAAGGTGAAGGGGCAAGACGGTCAGCGGACAGGACAAAGAACCTTGTGGCATGGCCATTTTGGAGGCCAGGCCACCCATTTGGGTCAAACGCGGGAAGCGCGGTTAACATGGCAAAAAGGGGTTCAAAACACAAAGAAACGATAGCTGCCACCAGTCCCATCTGTGACACACTTGCACATTTCATGATAAGTCCAGCGAGAGTTTCTAGGGCCATTGGAATGACTAGAGACCCAAGAGCGCGGTAATGTAAGTTACGGTGCATTCTTGTTTCATGTTTCTCAAAAGCTGCAACATGAGGAAAGGACTAAGGGAAACGAGTCTCCCGGTACTGACTGTTTTAAGGGCATGTCAGTTTCCCCGTAAGAATGGAGCGAACGCCCAGAGGAGTGCGGCGGAAGGCTGTGCTTCTCTGGCAAAGTCTAGATCAGGGTGTAAAACAACAGCAAAATGTTTGGGGGTTGCCACATGGAAGGAAAATTACCTACAATTATTAAATCTTTCCTAACAATTAGCAATGACACACACGCAGTGACAATCAAGTTGAAAAGCCGGAGACGGGGTCGGCCAAGTAAGAATGAAATAAGGTTACTGACAACCACATGCATGCAAGCAATGAGTGCACACACACCAGCTCTAGTGTCAATAAAAGCAGAAGCACAGGCCAAAGAAGGGGAAATGTTTGGGCAGCCAACAATGAGAAGTTACCCTACAAGTGAAGTGATAAGATAAATGGGAAAACCTGAACGTTTAAAGAAACAAAAGAAGTTAGAGAATAAACCAACCGAGACAGCATTGACAAGCACGAGTCCTGCAAAACTGTCACGTGCAGAGATGATAGCAGAATCAATTTGGCCATTCATAACCAGAGCCAGGAAAATGCAAGAGGAGAAGGAAAGAATTGCTAGGCGTTCGCCTACTCCACTAGTACAGATGAAGAGGCCTGAACCATGGATTGAGGAACCTGAGAATCCTCCAGTGAGAAGAGGCTACATGGATGCTATCAAGGATCTGATGAGGGCAAACTACATGAAAGCCGTGAGAATAAAGAGAAGCATACAAGGCGATGACAATGAGCTCAACGACTACTTGGACAGCACTGCACATTTGGAAAATAACATATGGTACCAGCACATGAAAGAAGTTGGAAGACGGAACTCAGAGGAGGAATGCTTTGTTTGTGCACTCCTACCTTACAGCATGGGGAAGTCAAAGATCTTTGTAGCTGTAGAAATTGATGTCCAGACAGCACACTGTCTGTGACACGTAGCAATGTGCAAGACCAGAGGCCAGTTCACGGGAAGTGATGCTTCACTGAAATGCGCAACTGAAGCAACTGATCCAAATGAAGACGACTATGTCCAGGACATAAAGACATTGTGATCAGATACGAGAAGCCTGGAGTTAAAGGGGCGGAGATCGGAAGAGAGGCAAATCAAAAACTGAACGTCCAAGGAAGAACTCCAGAAGAAGCCAGAAAATGGAAGAACAGAGGTCAAAAGCAAATCTGGGGAGCAGTGCTTTCACCAGACAGATGGGAGAAAGAAGTAGTGATTTGCAGAGCCTGGATGGTCCTTGGAGCCTGCAAAGAAGCAATTGAAAATTTGCAGAAGATATGCAGACCATTATGGCCGAGACTTGCAATACTACTAACATAGGTGGAAGACAGAGGAGGACCCCTACAGTTAGTGCCATTGCAGAATGCCAAACTGTGCTTCATAAACAATGGTACAAGGAAAATGGGAGAACATCAGAACTGAGAACGTATCTTTGATTCCACAGGAATGGCACATGGTACCGCAGTAATCATGGATCATTATTGGGCATGTGGATCCAGAGCATATATCAGGCTGCCGAAGAATTGTGGAGGTGTATGCACCATAGTGAATGTCCATGTTCCAACGTTGGTGATTCCAAAAAGTGATCTGAACATTGACAGTTTTCCGAAAGCAGATGCTCATCTGAGGAAAAGGAGATCTGTAGAACTGATGAATACAATAAAGAGAGATAATTACTTTTCGGCTAAATCAGAAGAAGCTTTCCATGCAATCCCGTGTGAACACAGACTGTTCAGCCTGACCTCATCAGTGTTCACAACAATTTTTATGCCACGGGTCCAAGTTGGAGAAACTACTAAATGGTTGCAGATAACCAGATGGGAGTTACTGCAAACCATCAACACAACCATAAAGGGATTCAACGCGATCAAGGAAGAGCTAGGGGAAATTCGACTAATGACTCTCCAGAACAGATATGTCCTTGACATGATCACAGCTATGTATGGAGGTGTCTGTGCAAAAATCGGAGAATCATGTTGCACATTTATACAATCTCACGACGAAGAAATGGAACATTAACAGAGGCCATAGGTATGCTGACAAAACTACAGAATCAAATGATTGATGAAACCAACGAAGTGGACGATGACAGTTGGTTTGGATTGCTATTTTCATGGGTTCTACAATGTATGGTAGACGATTTCAAATTCCTAGGAGCCCTGCTAGAGATGATATTGCTCGGATTCTGTGTTATCAAAATAATAATCTCTCAGTGCCAGAAAACTGCAAAAGAACCATAGGGATGAAGATCATGATTGATGTCGAACCAGGATGGAAGCCCAAAGACCTGACTGATGAAGAAATGAGAGACTTTGTGAAAGCTAGCATTCATGCACCAGAAGGAACAAAGTTTCAGTATCCAAGGAAATGCAGCAATTATGTGGGAAGATGGATCTACTGCAGCCCAAATGGACAGTGCCAACTGATGACATGGAACAAAGACGAGCACGTGAGAGCAGGAGGAAGCTTGAAGGGAGTCATAAAAATATGGACCCCAAAGAGATATTTCAACAGACTTTCATGTGTGAACCCAGAAGATGAAGGAGAAGTGAATGCAGAGGATGCAGAAAAGATGGATACCAAGGAAAAAATGAAAGTGGTCGATGAATCGCCCAGAGGGGGGGGAGTATAGAGGATGTCCCAAGCCCGACCCACACTCAAATTGCCCATTTTGAAGTACCAGGAACTTTCACGCCAAAGTATGTGATGTATGATGAGCAAATAAACCAGCAGAGAGCCGCAGTGGGGCTCTGCCCGGTACCTCTCAGACTGACAGCACCTATTGAAGTACCTGCACTGAAGAAACCTTGGACAGTAAGGTACCCATTGAGAAAACCATATCGACAAGTGAGACCAACTGACGACTGCCAAAACACAATGCCTGAAGAAGCCAAGAAAGTCCTAAAAGAAGACAAATGGTGATGTCACAAGAATCCAGACTGACTCACATATAGAAGATATGACAACATACAAATGACGAAGAGACGAAACACCATGGATAAGCGACATCCTGAGTTTAAAGTGAAATGAGTGATGTCAAATGTAAGAAGCTTATGCCATAAGCGTGATGAAGGTCTGCAGCCAGTTTACACATGTACATAGGCTTGGAACCGCAAGAAAGCTGAGAAAATCGTGTGGCTTGCTATGCTTAGTAGTAAGATAGATTGCGGCAAGCGCCACCTATACATATCTACATCAAAAAGGAGCATGTTATGTAAGTATACTTCCACTGTGCACAAGAGCAGAGTCAACCAAACGTTACTAAAGGCCGCAGGAGAGGAGACCCTCAACACGAGAATCGAAAGCTAAAAGACAAGAAATGAAACTCAGACGCATGCAACCCGTACCAAGAAGCCAAGGTCGCATCGGCTGACATAGACGAACCGTAGATACGATTTAGGAAGCAAAGAGTGGAGTATCCTTTTCAAAGAAGTCAAGATAAGCGGCACAAGGCAGGTGGTGGGCAGAAAGCTAAATCAAAGACATGAATTGCATGGAAAATGAGATGATTTCACAGTGTCTGAATCACGTGACCTGCCAAGCAAGAAGAGTTGGGGTCTTCACACCTACGCGCGGCCTTGTGCCATGCACAGATTTCTGAACTCTTTCAGACAGAGATGAGTCTCGAGGCAAACCAACAAGAAACAATTGACACATGGCCATTGGGGAAGTGATTGATGATGGCAATGGTTGGGGGAAGGCTGGGAGAGCAGACGAGCACCCTGCACCTGGCAAGCCATTGTGCACGCTGCCAAGCCAGTGGAAAAGTACGAGGGGCTTTGCTGCCAACCCAATCATAATGGACCAAGTAATCTAGGATCCTATAGTTTGTAGAACCAATGAGACGTCATACTTTTAGTGACATCCACAATAGCTATTCTGAAGGAAGGGCTTAGATGCCCCACCTGACACTGGTTACCCAATCCGGCACCCCGTTACCATATACAGATATAGTACCTATAGTAAAGTTACCTTCCTATAACCAATAGAATTGCATGCAAAATTGTAAGCGTTACACATCAGTGATGACAAGTTTTTAGTATAAAATATGTGTTTTCTATGAAGTTCGTTGGAGTTTTAAGTGAGAAGGATGATCGAGCGGTTTCTGATGTTCACTGTACTCCCATTTTCTTGTACTTGTAATTAAACAGACTCCCTTTGCCAAACCATTGAGTTGTCATTATTGATTTAGATGCATCCCCATCCATCTCACGGGTGCTGCTGTCTCATATTAAAGTGCTATTGGGCAACCCCCAGCTTTATGGGCCAGTTGGGGTCCTGGTACACATCCCGGTTATCTGAATAACCTTCCAGGTACATCTATGGGCTCAGACAGCAGTTTACAGACCTCGCAGACATCGTGCAGCGAGGACAGGGCATCAGAGAAAAGGACCTACTGGAGGTCTGGGAAACATCAAGCCGCACTGCAGCATAGGGTTGCGGCCACCTCCGACGTGAGGCTCATTACCGGATCCGATTATAGAATCCAATGCCAGCAGATGGGGCTGAGGAGTCCGATCCTGGGACCTGTCAAAAGGGGGCAGGTGGTCTGATCAGGAGACATCATTACACTTCAATTGCCTGGAATTACTGGCAGGGTCCTTTGCTGTGAAATGCTGGACTCAGGAAAGGACACAATGTTGCATGTTCCTCAAGATGGACAATGTGTCCACGGTCAGGTATATAAACAGACTGGGTGGCACAAGGTCCAGAATGTTGGTGGAGATGGCAAAGGAGTTCTGACACCTCTGTCTACAGAGGCGAGTTCCAGTGAGAGCGGAAAATCTACCGGGATGCCAGAACGAGGTAGCCGACTGGAACTCCAGATTTCTCAGGGAAGCCAGCGATTTGAATCTGGACGAGGAATTGCTTCAGGAACTGATGACTCGATGGGGACTGTGTCAGATCGACGTGTTCGCATCGCGGCTGAACAACCAACTACCTCCGTTCTACAGTTGGAGACTGAACCCAGAGGCAGAAGCAACGGATGCCTTCCTCCAGTCATGGGGGCTAGGTGTGAGTTACGCTTTCCCCCCTTTTTCGATGATCGTGAGAACGTCAGCTCAGGTGAGGAGGCAGAGGGCCTTGTTTATTCTGATCACCCCGGATTGGAAGGTCCAAGCATGGTTCCCCAGTCTACTGGAGTTAACAAACCAGTTGCTCTCCCATGGACAAGTTCATTGTACAAGACTCTAGAGGAGGCAGCCACCCCATAGAGCAGGCAGGCAAACTCAACCTGATTCCCCTCGGCGATTTCAGGGGATCGTTGGTTATGCCAGGCCTATCGAGGCCTCATCATCAATGAAGCTTGGGCACCAGGGACCGATAGAGCATTTAAATCTGCATAGGCAAACTGGTGTAATTGGTGTATGGAGAGGGACTTACATCCCGATTGAACAGATGTGGTGCACATAGCCAATTTATTTTGCTCAATTAGCAGCACAGGGGAAAGGGTATAGGACCAATAATGCAGTCCGCTCTGCAATATCGGCAGGCCACCCTTAGTTTGAAGGGGTACCAATAGGGGAGCACCCTCTGATATGTAGTCTGTTGAAGGGGATAAGAATGTCTAGACCTCTCAGGGAGAAGTACTCGCGTTGTGGGACGTGGATACTGAATTCAATCTTTTTTTTAGAGTAGCCTAATTCAGAATCATCCAGGAAAGCATTGTCCGCTAAGCTTGCTATGCTCTTATGTCTTCTTTCGTGTCAAAGAACATCAGAAGTCAGGGCGCTAGAAGTGACTAAGAAGTCACTATCGACGAATGGAGTGACTTTCTTAACCTCAAGAAGGACAAAAAGATTAATAAAATCTGGATTTTGTTTTCTGTGAGGCATTTCCAGATCAACCCAAACTATGTCCAGTTAGATGCTTAGCAGAATACGGGGACATCACACAAAATGTGAGACCAATGGGGATATCATAGTTGTCCATAGCTTTGTGTAGGCCGCACAGGGCTGTGACACCAGCAACTTTAGCAAGATGGTTTTGATGGGTGATGGTACAGGCCGTTATAGATGTACACTGTTATGGCGCTCACTCAGTGAGAGGAGCAATGACCATGAAGGCTTATAATATAGGAGCCAGGTTGGAAGATATCATGAGATCAGCAGATTGGTCGAATGAGCCAACCGTTAGGACTTTTATTTCAAACCTGGAGAATATGGCAACATTGGTGATAAGTAAGCTTTAAACAAGCATAATCCGAGCCTCTGGTCATGACATAGAATTCAGATTTTCAACAAATTTGTTCCAGAAAGTCATAATTCTGTTAAAGACATGGAGGTGAAGGATTATTCCACCCTTGCAATCGTAATTGTATTTGTGATGTTTGTATCATGTTTATGGTGGCTTAAACATACTGTTATTGATGTGATGTATTGACACAATTGCCTGCCCACTTTATTCAGTGTATTAAGATTTGCTTATTGTTGTATGTACCAATGTGGATAACAAACTAGATGGAAGCCGAGAGTTGGAGGAGTTATTTTGAAGTTCACATTACCGGTTGGAACAAAGTTGGATCAGCAAAAGAAAGAGGAGGTTTCAAGGAATCAGCAGTGTTATGTATCTATATAGATGTGGATTGGCTAGTTTATTCACTTGATTTTATGGACCAATAATACCTTGCACTACCAAAGACTCTTACTAAAGTGGAACTTGTAGTTTTTAGCTTTGTTACTGTTTATTACTGGTTTTGTGAAAGCTGCTCGAAAAGTAGAGTTAAAGAGAAAGCATAATCCTTCGTCTCTGTGTCTTTAATAGAATGATGACTTTCTGGAACAAATGTGTTAAAAATCTGAATTACAGGCCAGATCGATGGCTCACATAAACATAAATATGAAAGATAAATATGGGAGTTGGGTGGTCCTTAGGGACCAAATGACATTCAATTATGGCCTAACAATCTGCCTTAAGACTAAACAATGCACAGGACTAGACAATGGGCCTCATTAGGAGTTTGGAGGTAACCATGGCGCTAATAGCGCCATGGCTGCCTCCAAACCCTTACCGACTCCGCCCTGGTGAATGGAGCTATTACCGCCCCATTCCAAGGTTGGCGGGGGTGGTAATTTCCCATTCACCAGGGCCCTTCCCCATTCCCATGGAGCCCCCATAGGGCTCAATGGGAATGGGGAAGGCGTTAATAACGGTACCGCAAATTGCAGTACCGTTATTAGCTCCATAGTCCCTTTGCGGGTCCCGTCCTTAACGCCTGGAAAAACCAGGCGTTAAGGGAAGACCCGCAAAGGGAACTCGTAGTAGGGTGGTAAGGTATTACCGCCACCGGTGGCCTTACCAGTGCTGGTAATCCCTTACCGCCCACCTCGTAATGAGGCCCAATGTTTTTATTTAAATATATGGTGGCCTGTGATAACCATAGGAACCTGTGGTAACCATCGGAACACAGTATTAATGCTGGAGGAGCGGGTTGTGAGACCCGTAATGTGATTCTTGGGCTTGGGAATCTGGTTAAACTATGAAGCTTGTCTTTTACTTATTTCATTTAATCTAAGTATAGTTCTGTAAATTGCAAGCGTTTATGTGGGTGGACAAGCAAAGGAGGATCACCTGGGTAGGGGAGCCCAGCGTCATGCTTGGGGGGGGAAAATCCAAGGTGAGACGCAGTATAATACTGAAGTAAATAGTGAAGAGGACAAAGTCCCCGGGGTTTTGCTTGGCTATGCTACATCTACCTTCATTCCAAAGAAGCTCCCTTACTCAAATTCTGTCACACTTACAAATCTGGCAAATCCCCTAGCAGCCCAAACCCTGTTGCTCTTGAGAACCACGACTCCCAGAATACCTGTTTCCCAGCAGTTTTCCGAACCAATATTCCCAGTCATTCCCCTTCCCATTCCTCTGATTATTATTCCCCGCACTCTCAATCTACTCAGACAACACACTGCCATTCCCACAATTCCCCCGGTTGAGATCCCAATAAAAACTCTGGTAATTTTCATTTGTTTTACAAACCTTACGGATCTCACCCTCCTGAGTTGACCAAAATCCCTAGGACGAAGGATATCATTCCTCATGTCACCCCCACCTTTTCCAATACAAACCCCTTTTTGCACTGTGATACAAATCAGACTCATGTTAAAACGGTTCACCTAACATGTCCTAACCCAAGGGTCAGGCAAAATCAGGCAATTGACCCGAATATCACACACCTGACGGACCTTTACTTTCCCACAGGGATAAAAGGTGGAGCACAAGAGAAGCAAGGCAGACTGCACATCGTGACGGCTAACTCAGCAATGCAGTTCAAGAGGAGACGAAAAACGGTGAATACCGAGAGGGTGACAAGGAGAGAAGTGACCTTGCCCTTTCCAGTCCAGGCCCGTGAAACCTCTGCAGATATAAACTTAAGACTACAAACAAAGGCCAGTGTGTGTTGCAGCAGATGTCTACGGTGCATGAGAACCTCCTCCGCTGATAGCCAAGCCGGGCAGAGACGCTTGTCTCAGTGGTACTAACCTTGACTCCAAAGTCAAGCGGTTCATCAAATCCGGTGATTCGAGGGGAGTGTCGATAAGAAACCGAACTGTGTTTAAGGGAAAGTAGCAAGAGCTAAATTGAACTTCGAAAAGTAGAAGAGGGGGGGAAAACCAACAGAGGGTTCTGAGGTAGGATTACTCTGGGAGATTACCCGATTGTAGAAAAAACAATCATAACCAGAAGGCCTTGGTAAGAAGCGAAGAACGGTCAAAGTGGTCATACAGGGGTCTCGTAAAATCCTCTGTACCGTCGAAAGTCTTTGACCAACAGAGAACTGTAAAAGCAAAGGCAAATTAATCCCACATGTTGAAAATTAGCACATGAACTGTGAGTCGCGGAAATTAGCAAGAGTGAACCCGGGCGAGGAATGCGAATGAGAGAGGACGAAGTCGAAAAGTCCCATGAAGAATCATTGGTAAAAGTCGATGAGAGTGAACCCGGCAGAGAGAAGCCGACAACCAGGGGCAAAGGCCGAAAAGCTTGTTTAAAGAGACATTAAGATTTGTGAAGCAAGAAGTACTGCAAGACAAGCGATGGGAAGCGTCCGCCCTTGTCATTTGGGGTCTGAGCCCGGCCGAGGGAGATCCAGGGGTGGAAAGTTACCACCCAAAGTTCGCTGAAAAAAGAACTATCCTGTTAATTTGTGTAATGCGTTCGAGTGGTCAGCACCCGGAAGAGGGGCATCCAGGGGTGAAGCCATCACCCAACGCGAACTGTGGAGAAGAACTTTTTGTTTCTTTATTTGTTGGATATATCAGGTGTTGAAGAAAAGAGACTTTCTAATGCAAAGAGACTTTACCCTTGAAGAACCTGATAGCTGGTATGGAACTGTCGGCTTGTGCTGAGAAAGCTCGAGCATGTACTATGCCAGCTGGAACTGAACTGTCGGCTTGTGCTGAGAAAGCTCGAGCATGTACTATGCTAGCTGGAACGGAACTGTTGGCTCGTGCTGAAAAAGCTTGAGCCTGTGCTGTGCTCCACTTGTCCTGTTCCAAAAAACATGGGCAAGGGAGATCTAAAGGCAATCACATCCTGACTTATTATTTGAACACTGCTTCGTTTATTTTGATACCTTATGTCACACTCCTTCTGTAATTAGTTGTAAGGAATTGGCAATAGGTTGTTCTTAGCATAGTCCCTTTTACTTTGGCACAACACCACTAGGACTGCCTTATTTTTCATTTGGTGGTCAACGCTTGCTCCAATCTTAGATTTAGGTTTAGTTTAGGCGTTTTTCCACCCTGCATTTATTGTTCAGTAAACACTCTTGAACTGTGATCACTTGTGTCTGCTTTTACTGTTGCCACCATGATTTCCTTATAGGGGGCACTCGGCTATTTTCATCTTTGTGCCTCACTGCTGATGTGTTACATTGAAGAGAAGGTATGGATTGGGGAAAGGAGTGGCAAATTAACTTAGTTTAGTTATTTGTAGGTCAGTCATTAAGATTACTGTTTGTTTGTAGGTGCTGTTCAAAATCAGGATATGTTGGTGCTGGTAAAACCACAGGAAAGAGCTGCATGGGAGTGAGGTAAGTGCTACACCTTTACTTTTTAGGACTGCTGTTTTATAAACACATGGTTTGGGATATTGATTTTTGGTTTGTACCTCTTCCCTTGGTTGCAGGTTTTGCCAAGAGTAACACGATTTGTGGCATTGTCAGTGTGATGCTGGAAATGCATTGGAGGGACAGGGCCTCCCTGTCCTTGTCCTGTAGTCCTTTTTTCATTGTGTTCTGTATTGTCTTCTGCCCAGGATTCCATATGGGACTCCTGGCAGTGCAGCACTTCCCGTTTTTGGTTTGGTGTACAGACCCCTGGGATACCCTTTTGGCACCCATGGGTGGGGGTACAACCCTGTGCCCCTAGTGTATGTTTTTGGCCATCTGTGGGTGGCCTACAGAGCATGGTATGAGCTGGTGGCAGCTCCATGCTGAATTTGACAGGTGCTCTGAGTATCCTCCATTTTGGGATACCCAAGCCCTGCCATTGGAATCAGTTGATTCCTGATGGAAAACAAGATGGCCCCTGTGGCCTCTTGCTTTCTATTACCTGTTACCTTGTTTTCCCAAAGTCCTGGGAAGCCCTGACTCTGTCCCTTCCCCCTGACTGGCTGTTGGGTGGAAGTTCCATATATGGCGTTGTTGTGAAGTCCAGCCCAGAGCCTTCCCAGTGAATGTATGTTGTGGGTACACCCTGTGGGTGGGACCTGGGTGAATGGAGTGTGTGACCAATATGCACTTCTTGTTGTGGCTGTCCGGTTTCTGGTATGAGAGACAAAGACTGAGACAGCCCTGCCCGAAACTGGCCTGAATGCAGTGTGTAGTGTTGAATGGCTGGGTACTTGTCCCAATCCACATTCCTTGTTGTGAGTGTCTGAGAGGGAGGAGGATGGCCTGAATGCACTGTGTGCCTGATTGGCTGGCTGACTGCATGAATGCCTTCTGTATGATTGGCTGCTGAGTGTGACCCAGCAGTGTGGATGAGATACAGGATAGTATATCTGGGGACCTCTCACCACTGGAAATTGTTCAGAAGCTGTGTCTACACCTGAAGAGTAACTGGAACTGCTGATTCTCGACGCCCAGCTGGAAGAAGAAGACTTGCTGTTGCATTTGCTTCGACCTAATCTGAAAGCTGCCGAATTCGTCGAGGACTGATCCGAGAGAGGACCTGATAAGGCGCCCTCTTCCCGTGCTCCGAGGGACCATCGAGCACCGCTGACCTTCGCCGAAGCTCGAATTCAGACTCTCGAAAAGCTGCCGACCGGAGATGGGGACCGCTGAAGAGAACGAAGTGAAGCACCCGGACTTCGCCGCTGTCGAAGTCCATTGCCGTCGACCAGGGTTCGCAGGTTTGTGTAACCGCTGGAGCCCCGCCGAGGTTGTGTTGCCCCAGAAGAGGAGACCGCTTTATCCTGCCGGAGAGAGTCAAGGCCGCCGACGCGCTGAGGAGAATCCGCTGGTGGGTTTCCCGCCAATTGAAGGCCACAAAGACTTCAACGGCTCGATGCCCTTGCTGGGCCACATTTCTTCTGAAACTCTTTGGAGTCCAGAACTATCAAACGCCGAGGTGCCCCACACACCTCATCCTCGCAGGACGTCACCAACGAGCACCGCCTAGATCAACGCCGTGGTCTCGGCACCCTCAAACTTCTCATCGACGCCAAGTTCACTTTCTTCGACGATCCGTGACTCCTGATTGAAAGGGGGTCACTCAAGAAGGATCCATTGACGCTTCTTCGAAGAACTCTGCTCCACCAAGTACATTGGGGGGGGGGGGTAAAAACATTATAGGAGGAAATAAGACTATTGAGCAATACATGGACTGGTCTTGTGCTATATCATTATTTTACAGGTGCCCAGGTGGGGGGATCTCCACACAGAACTGTGTCTAGGTAGCTGGGCCAGTATTCTGCCCATTGTGTCAACCATCTTGCTTTCCTTCCTATCTATATTGCTGGTTTCCTTGTTATGGATCTGTGTGACATTCTAACAGTATAGTTGATGCACGTTAATGAGATCTGATAATATTAGTGGTAACACTTTAGAATTGTATATATTTGCCATTATTGACTTCTGAGTACAAAGTGAGTTATTGTGATAGTGTACATACCTTTGAATATGAATTATATAAAGACTGTGTTTTCAGTAATACAGTGTGTGGACATTCCTTTGTGGGGGCTTGGGGATACACTGTACTTAAGAACCAGCCTGCATTACCTCCTGAGAAGCTAGGCCTTGATTGCTCGTCCATTGCTACCACAATAGAGAATCTTGGCTGGGGTCCTCTGTGCCTCTCCTCTACCATATAGAGAGCGGAAGTACAGACCCCCCCTCCAGTCTTTACAGTCAATTTTAATATTGGTTATAGAGGAATTGATGCTAGAATTTAGTTGAGTTAATTGAATTTATGTTTTGATTTCTTGTAGGGATTCATCACATGGTTGCCATTGAATCTGACAACAACATCTGTATCGTTTTAAAAAACGGTGGCTTGTTCTATCTCGAACACGTTGGGAATATCAGAAAAGTGGACATAAAACAGGACACTCAACAACATCAACTGATGTTGTTGCATTTAATAAGGAGTGTAGTCTATCTTTTACGTAGATTTGTGCTCTAATAACACATGATTTACACCTTATAAGGGTTAATATGTAATTAGTCCATTTAAACAATTTGGTCATGGACGCCCTATGAGCCTTTTATTTGTAAATTATTTTGTGACAATGTTTGAATGCTTTATCATATTTTTTATACATGTATTTTGAACATGTCATAAAATAAGCTTCTTTCAAAAGGCCTGGTGTGCATTTGCTTAACTTCTGCTTTTGAGGCTGGTTTATATTGTCTTGTTGGAATGGAGAGGCACAGAAGCACAAGCACCCTGAACAGGAATGCTAGCTGGCACACCCCAGACTCACTCTGTGGATAACCGGGGAGGAGGAAGAAGGGGCACATCAGCACGAGCACCCTGAACAGGGCCGCTAGCTGGCTCCTCCAGGACTCACTCTGCTGATAATTGGGGGGTGGGGGGAGGATGAGCACAGTGACACTCTACGTATGTTAATAAAGTTTGCTGGGCACAGTGAAACTTTATGTATGTTAATAAAGTTTGCTGCACCAATTTTTACTTCCACTCAGTCAACTGGTCATGCCTCTCATTTTGGGCTGCAGGTGGGGGGCTCACAGGGAGGAGGGTAGTGGTTAGGAAATAGGGGAAGCAGGGTGTGTGTACGTGAGCAGCTTATGTGACGTGCTGCCCCCACTGGGAGTGTCGGCTGTAAGGACAAGAGGCCAGGATTTGCCATGTGTCAGTAGGCGTGGCAGCGGCCTAATGTCTGCGGGCATAATTTGCACTGCCTCAGGGAGCAGTTGCGCTGATCTCTGCCTCCAACTGCGGGAAGCTCTTCATCCGCCAACCACAGGGAATCATTGCTGCATTGCCGACACACAGCACTGTCGCAGAGGAGGCACGGTGTGCCAGAGCACACTTCCCATACCAAAAAGCTAGATCAGAGGGAAGTATGGTGGGGGCAAAAAGCCCACTGCCTACCTTGTCACCAGTGTTATGGGGGTATCCAGTGGGCCTGGAGGCTCCCAATAAAGGACAATCACACTCAGGTCCACCCCTCCCATGTGCCCCTCTGTATCCTACCCCCGCTGTATATCTATTCTGTTGTTCCCTCTGAAAAGTGCCCTGTTATGCATTTGTAATGTCGCATAGCTCTGTAAGGCGCTTTGTTATGTATCTGTATTGTATACCTCTGTAAAGCGCAGCATTGCTTCTCCAAGCAAGATCTGTGCTCAATAAATACCATAATAATAATAATTATAATCATAAAAGATTTAGTGTCACCGGATTTGCCGTGGGCGTGGTACTTATTTACAGACCACACAATGTAGGGCGTCACCTGACAGTCAGGTGGGTGATGCTAGTCCAATCCTGATTTTTTTTATATTGCATTCTGAGATTGCTCCATTATAAATCCAGAACTGCAAGTCCTAGAACGCAAAGAAAAACAATGGGCGGCAGGTGTAAGGTCAAATGATGATGTTTGCTTGTCAATAAATAGTAAATATTTAGTAAACCAAGGATCGCGTGCTTGATTTGCCATAGAATAGCAGGTGTCCTCTCATTTTTTTGTTTAAACCATTTTATTGATTTTAGTACAAATTAAAAATAAGTGAGTAAACAAGTTGTGGGGCCGCAGCCTTGCGAGATCACAGCGGCCACTGTGACCTTGCGAGACTACAGTGAGAATGCACGCAGCCCGTTGCTCGCCACGGCAGTGGCTGTGTAGTTATGGTTAAGTTTCTAATCCTGTAGTAAGAGCACTTTTTGGGCGGCTTATAACTTTGCTCTCCCTGGACGAATCCTCACCAAACTTTGCAAAAAAAGTATATGGCCCACTCTGAATTTTTTGCAAAGTTTGGTGAGGTTTGGTCCAGGGGGGGCAAGGTTATAGGGGGGGCCCAAAATGTATTTTCTTCCCATAGAGTGAATGGGGAAAATCTTTGCGCACGCCTACAGCCCAAAACTCTGGATGGATTTTCACCAAATTTGCGGCAGGAGCAGCGGCTTGGTCCCTAAAGCATGCTTTTGTAAATTTGGTGAAAATCCGTCCAGTCGTTTTTTTTTAAAACTATCAAAAAGTAGGTCTAAAAAAAATAGTGATATCTATGTCCGCTCCACGGACAGGACACAGATTGGCTAATCGCTCGCCTCATGTCCACGGACATGTGACGCGTTCACTGATTGGATGGTGAAGAGCGTGAAGTGCGTCAGATTGTTTCAATGCGCCCGCTATCTTGGTTCCATGTTTTGTTGTCCGTGGACATCTCAGCAAAAAAATATTAAAAAACACATCATTGAAATTGTTAAACTTATCAAATAAACTCTGAGGTGTTGAGGGTTGATGAGGATGGGATATGGCTGCAAGAAGCAAAAAACTGGTGTTTTTTGTTGTGAAAGTTACACGGTACATTTAGAGGTGTTCCACAATATAATGTGCCTAAAGTAAGGCGAAAGAGATTGCATTTTGGCATTCAAGGGATGGAGATGTATAATCATGGAATTGTGGACTTGTAAATATAGATTGTTGCTTCTGTAGTCTGCAACCCCAACTTTATCTTGTGGTATTACAGAGTAATACTACATTCCGAATGCCTGTTACTCTATATTGTTTATATTGGTTGCCCAATATTTATTAATATTAAATAGAAGCAATTTCGGGTTATTTTACACTCTTAATTAAAACGCTTGATGTTTATGAATTGATGTGCTGGTGGTACACCCAGAGCACGGCAAATAAGGACTAATGTGTCTGTGTTAAAATGTAATTAAAATAATAATGGAGTCAGGCTGGCGCCCCTAGAGTCTGGCATCTCAGGCAGCCACCTGCAGTCCCTGATGGACGTAGATGAGAATAAGAGTTGTCATGGATGCAGTGAGGCAAGTTGTTTCAAAGTGAGAATGTATTTTGATTCTGAGTGAAGGTCACCAGCTTTGAATTTTTGGTTGCGAGCTAAGGAAGCCCACGCATCGGACACACAGTGTAAGGTTCAATTGTTTTTTGACCTTGAGAGAAAGGGACCATTCCGTAAGGAATTCAATGAGAGGAGGTTTGTAATAATGAAGATATGATAAGGTTGTGCATTCCAAAAGTATGTAAGGAACATGTAAATTCAATTTATGAAGAATCTTTGGTGCGAACGCAGTGAGCGTTACGGTCTGATTTACGCCAAGAGAATGGAAATGGTAAATATAATATAAGTTTGATTTTTGACGATTGTATACCAGAACGAGCATTAACTTATTATTATCTGAAGATTATTTTTGGGTTAAATTCTATTTGTCTGTTCTGTGTGGCTTATTGCAATGAAACGCAAGTACAATATTTGTGTGTAGTTGTCTTTTTTACGTGTGTCAAGGGTTTTGACCCATGTTGAATCAATAGACTGGGTAGCTGTGGGGATGAGCTGTCGCCGCCCATTATTCTATCCCAGAACAAAATAAATCAATAGACTGGGTGGATGTGGGGATGAGCTATCGCCGCCCACATTCACGCCAGAATAGGAGAACTGCGCAGTTGGCACGAGACCACTCCAAAGATACAACCTTCTTGTGGGGGGTTCCACATAACCACTCTACTGTAAGGATGCCATCAAAACAATGTTAAGCAAGGGTCCTATACTAGCAAGCAAAAGACCCCTCTATTGAAATGCAGTAATTCAAGACAACTCAAAAATGGAGGCAGTACCGACAAACTCCCCAAGGTGGCGCTAGCGGTCTAAACTCTGACAGGGAAACTGTATTTAGGAGTTGCAAGAGGGGCAGGGACTTCAAAGCTTGTTGGTTAATTGGAAATCTTAGCCACCTGCTGTTCCCAGAGGCCAAGCGGCTGGGAAACCTTAACACCTCAGAGATTCCACACCAGGAGGCAGGATATCACATGACCCTGTTGATTGATTGAGGAGAGACTTCCAGGCAGCCTGCTGGAGCCCACACAAAAGGCTCTTTCTGTTGAATGGGGTATGTTAATTTTGAGTGTTTCCTGTCAACAGCCCTCTGCCAGCAAGGAGAGACATGTGATCACTGACCCACCCAGACTCCTGGAGGCGGACCCAAACACTTTGGGGAGTTGAATTGCAACAAATATATATTTTATAGAAACAGTGATAATTTATTGTAACCAAATGACAGGAATGTACAACTTTGAGAGTCTTAGTTTGAAAAATGCCCTCACGATTTGAGTCCAAACTCCAATTTGTACCATGTTCTGGGGCAAAACCCTGCTAATTATGATTATTGGAGACAATGTGTTTAAGCTAGAGACATGGAATGTTACTGGGGTATATGTGGAAGGGAAATGTACCTTTGTATAATTTTTGATGAAAAACCAATGTTGCAAAACCCACTAAAATCGAAAATAAGTTGCCATTTTTGAATGCAAGCTCCTAGAAACGCCTTCCATCTTTAGTAATATATGACGTGTGTATGTGATGTCAAACAACTGTGTACCTGGGAAATATGTATTTGGATCAGGAATAGATTTGTGTGCACATTGACCAGGGGAGTGTCATTTCTGCAGGTCATAAAAATGACATCACTCTGACACACTATCTCTTCCCAAATCAGGGACCAAAGAATCTATTGACCTATGAAATCAGGGGCAGGCTTAGGGATGCTAGCCTCTCCACCCACTTTTTAAAACACATAAAAAGAGACTGCTGGGACAGGTAGAGAGGTCAATTCCATTTTCTGCGGGACGCTCTGCCGGGAGACTCCAGACTTCACATCCATCAATCTCCAAAGACCAGAACTTTACTTCAGAACTTAAAGCAAGGGCCTAAACCCAGAACTCTTCTCAGCAGGCCTCAGCAGGCCTCAGCATCCTTAAAGTCATTTGCAAACTATTCCACAGCCGGGCGAGCTGTCTGAATTCTTTTGCCAAGAACGATTGCCAGAGACCAGACCAGAGATCCAGAGAACCACAGGCCGCTGTATCCAGAGACCTGACCCAGACGCTGTGAGCAGAACCGCCCAGTCCAGTTGACCAGATCCGTGACGAGGCCCATTCATTTGAAAATGAGGAGTGAGTATCCGCCAGAACTGTGCAGAACCCAATCTCTTAGTTAAAATAATCTAATCCAAGCTATTTTAACCTAGTTAGGACAGCCTCCTCGAAATCGTGTCATATGTAAAGCTGCACAACTGTCACCTGTCAATTCTGCAGCTGCAAGCTGTCACCTGTCATTTTGAGTTTTACTTTAAATCCGAAAATCTACCGTTATTAAATCGTCCGTATCTCTGGAACCGTTTGGGCTAGGAACGAAATTTCATTTTAACACTGTGATTCTAGGCTTTCCAACGGACCTAGAACCGACTCCCTATACTTTTTCCGTAATCGCGAGACACGCACAAGCGAAATTTACCGCGATTTTCGATTTGGCCCGAGTTCTTCATCTGTAGAAATCAGCAGCTTTTTGCTTCTCTTTGCTAAAATTCGTTTGCAATCTGCTAATCATTCATAGAGTATTGTTAAAGTGAGCCTGAACTAATATAAAGTAGCCATCACCTACCCTGAACCTCTAGAGGGAATTAAAAGCAATTTTAGCACCTTTTCACTTCCTTGCAAACCACATTAAAGTAATTTGCCTGTGTTTAAAACTCATCCCTGTTTTCTCTAAGCTTGCTGGGGGAACTGGAACTGTGTATTGCATTATAAAGTGTGATTTGTTGGGATTCTTGAAGACTGTGTGCTCTCCTTCCATTTCTTGTATTGCATAGGGGGGGAGTGAATTGTCAAAAGAAAAAGTGATCATATTACCTTTTGCTACCTTGCGTTTCCTTGAACCATATAAAGCATTCTTTCCCACCTTATTCTTCTGTTCCTATTCATAAGTTACCTCTTGCTAACTACTGCTCATATTCACAAGTGTAATATCCATTATCAATTTATTTATAGAAGTGTGATATATATATATATTGTTTAAATTTTCAAATAAACCTTTTCATTTGTAAAACAAACCTACTTCTTGGCTCAGTGGGGTCAGGGGGATTCTAAGAGGGGGGTGTTATACAAGGGTTGTCATCCAGAGTACTAAACTGGATATAAAAATACATCAATAAGGGTTTTCCTCAGCATCCAAGACTAGGCATTGACTTAGCTGTAGTGTTGATTGAATATCGCTTACAAAAGTGGGGGCTCGGAGTCGGGATATTCTGGGTTAGAATTACCACTTGTGCAGATCAATACAGTGTGCCAACTGATCAGATACACATATCCGGTTAGATCACCACGCTGTTTTACACTGTGAAAGCATCCCTCAAAGGAACGCTCTAAGGAAACGGTCCGTTTTGCAAAATAAAATACAAACTTCTGTAAATCAGGAAGGAACTCAAATTCCAGAATTACGACCTTGGTAGATATGAAAATAGCCAGAGAGCACTTCTTACATAAGCTATTTGTGAGAGGTGAGTGGACTCATCAGGACCAAACGGTCTGGTTGCAGGCAATCATGCAACAGGTCACTGAAACAGGGTCAGATATATGGGGAGATCAGGGCCCCCTACATGTGGCCCTAAGTGAACTATATATGGCCCCTAAAGTCAAAGATGAACA
The DNA here is from genome assembly GCF_040938575.1 of Ambystoma mexicanum. Classification (NCBI taxonomy): domain Eukaryota; kingdom Metazoa; phylum Chordata; class Amphibia; order Caudata; family Ambystomatidae; genus Ambystoma; species Ambystoma mexicanum. The sequence continues at coordinate 660,641,015 of NC_090922.1, forward strand.
TAATAAGATTGCCAGGATAGCGGCATATTTGTATCTATATATGGGAGCCATGCAGGACAAATGTGCTTAAGGCCAAGATCTGGCAAATAGGCAACAGATGGCGTTAGAAAAGGCCCAATCTGACCTGGTCTCTTCCGAGCAGAGGCTGCAGAGGAGCCAGGAGTCAGAAAATGATAGGCAGTATATCATTAAAATAAAAGAGGACATGGATATACTGCAACAAGAAATGACAGACTAGGATACCAGAATTCTGGCTTTGCAGAAGGAGCCCCAAGACAGTTTGGACTCCTTACTGCAGATCCAGAAAAAGCTAGAGCAACAGATCAATTTCAACAGGGCATGCACAGAGCAGGTAGCCACCCTGCAAATCCAACTAGACAGAGAGAAAGAGGAAAGCCATAAATTGATTTTGAAAGACCTGGATACCCAGGCAGAGTTTGATGAAGAACGCCAGAAAGCTAGTGCCTTTCAAAGGCAGAGGGACGACCTGGCATCACAAATGCAGGCTCTTGGTCAGGAAAGGGATACCTTAGGCCAGGAAGTCTGCCATTTAAAAAGAAAAATTAAAGAAAATCACTTGGCCCTCGAGGGGCTGGGTGACCTCCAAAAAGAGCATCGGGGCTTGCTGGATCCCACCAGGAGGGTGGAGGAGGCTCTGGCAAGAAAGGAGCAGGCCAGTAGGGATGGGACTGAGGAGGTAACCCTCCTGCAGCAGAGACTGGCCCAGTACTCCAGGACCAATCAGGAGGCACAGTGAGAAAATGAGGCTCTCTGTCAGTACAATGATAGGCTCCAGCAACAGGTAGCCATGCAGGAGAGACTGATAGAGTCTAGTAAGGCCTTAACTGAGGAACTCAAAGCGCAGGCTCTTGCATTGCAACAGGAAGCAGGGGCGGATAGAGATGAGGTTCGCTGGGAAAGAGAAACTCCTGAGCATAACCTCAGGAGCCCTAGTACCATAGGCCTTCATCTCTTCCAGTCCCTGGACTCTGCCACCCCCATGTCCCCTTGTGCACATGAGCCCAGGGCCACGGGGATGGCAGATTACTATCCAGCTAGAAGTATGGGGCTCATAGGCCAGTACCTCCCAGGAATGGATGGGCGGGCATCCGGGTATGGTCACCCAAGCACAGTGCAATTTAGTGGGGAACCCCAGGAGAGTAGGCCCACTAAAGGCATCCTGAAAACCTCTGCCCAGTTAGGTCAGTGGGGGGGATACCCAGCAAATCCTGGCAGCAAGGAGGGATCTGAAGACTCCTCGGAGCATTACAGGACACAGGAGACCAGGTCCCCACATTCTGCCAGCCATTCCCAGGCTCGCAGAATCCGGGAAAACCTGGAAGATCAGACGGGCACCTCTGGGAGCAGCGCTTCTGAGTCGGAGGATGAATGGACCAGGGTTACCCGAACCAAAAAGGCCAATAAGGCAAAAAGGGCCTTGCTTAAGGACCCATTGAAACAAATAAAGGCAATAAGGAGTGTCATCACGCCTTATCATAAGAACGCCAAGTATTCTGTTTGGGAACACTTGGAGCTCTATGAGCAAATGATGGAGACTTTCCATTTGAAGGACAGCCAAAGCTGTATTCAATATGTAAAGTGGACCTTCTCACCAGAATACTCCAGTTTCTTTGCGGGGCTGGAGGATCAAAACCATTCAAGGTGGTCCACATACAGGGCGGCCATCTTGAAACATTTTTCTGTGCACAGAAATCCTCAAGAGGCTCGCAAGGCAGCCTACAATTTGCAATGTGGGGAGGATCAGGCCCCACAAGAGTTTGTGCAAGAATTAAAGCGTGCTTTTGCGCAGACCACCAGAAGGGTGCGCACGGATAGCAGAGAATTTATCAATATGTTTTTCCATGCCTTACCCAAATACATAATGACCCAGCTCGTGAGAGATTTTCATGAGAAAAGATGTTTATACTGGGTCATTGAACAGGCTACCCGGATCTATGAGGTGCAGAAGCCCATCGAAAATAAAAATAATGCGCCGAAAGCCCCCAAAACCAACAGCACCCCTGCTGCTGCCAAGGTGGCAGAGGTAAAGGTTGCCCCCGTTTTAGATTTGGAGATGGGGAGGCCTAAAAACCGGCCTGCACCAAATAATTCACAGCCCAGAAGGCCCTCGGGCCAGTCACAGACAGGGAGTCAAGGAGGTAGTCCCACAAATGGGGTCCCCCGCTCCCCTGACTATGTAAGTCCCTGCTACAAGGGAAACCGACCAATTCTGGGTTATGTGTGGACTCCTCCAGCCCAAGGGGGGGATCCAGCCAACACCTGACCCGGGGAACCTCCCTCCTAACTTCCCCCAGGAGGGCAGAAATTCTCCAAATCCTGGGCAGAACTTTTTCCCCAGGTATCCACCCAATTTCCAGCCCCAAAATCATCCATCCTTCTTTCCCCAATTCCCCGAGCCCAGACAACCTAATCCGGGAGAGGGGAGGCCAAGGGTGGAGGGGTACCCAAATCTTCCCAATCCGGGGTATTACCAGAGAAGGGATAGCTACCCTTCCCGGGATCAGCCCAGGGGAGAAAATAGAGCCCCGTATCAGCCTGAGCGGGTTTCACAACTTGAGCGCCAGGTCCAAAATATGGCACGGGATCTGGGTCACATACTGAGGGCTCAACAGAACCCTCAGATGAGCATGCCACCGCAGAATGCCCCAAACTCTGGACCTGGTGCTCCAGAACAATGACGGGGGCAGCACCCCGATAACCCACCGGTTCCCAGGGAGGAGGCACAAGGGGAAGGGGGGTGTAAAGCCTTGGAGGAAGCTTCCTTCCCAACTTGTAAACAGCCCCTGGAAAACCAGGAACCGGAAACAAAATCTCCTGCCCATGAAAGCCTGCCTCCCAAGGAGCAGAGGGGGGGTAGGAGAAACAAAGGACCCAAACAGACCCACTTTGTGGAGGAGGTACAGGTCTTCCAATTTGAGGGAGAGGGATCCTCAGAAGATCCTGGGAAAAGGATCTTCTCCTTCAGAGATGGGGGAACTCCTCCCAAGGAAAAATGGGTCCCCAGGGATGTCAATTCAGACTGGGGAGATATGGAGACTGAGCTACCGCTGCCCATCATCTCATCCCAGAACCGACAATACCAAAATCCCCTGGTTCAAACCCATCATGGTGACTGCCTCCAAAAAGGGAGGGGGGCGGCCCAGAACCTAAACCAGGGGAACCCACAATGGCTCTGATCTCCAGTTGCCAACTTTTTCTTTCAGATTCCCAAGGCTCTCCACAGAATTCTGCCCACATCTCTTCGCTAGCAATGTCCAAAACCAGAAAGTTAGCCCACCAGTTGTCCACAAATGTGCATTATCCTTGAGGAGAAGGAGGGAAGATACTATGCCCGGTACAAGTACAGGGGCAGGGTACAATTTTGGCACTGGTGGACACTGGATCCCAAGATACCCTTCTGTCCAAAAGGGCCTTTGAGGAACTAAATGCAGGAAGGGGGGAGAATTACCGTATTCCTCTCACCTCTCTTCCTGGACAACTGCAGAACTTTGACGGGAAGGAAATTCCTGTCGAGGGGACTGCAGATTTGGACATCAAAATTGGGTGACACAAGGTGAAACACCCGGTCATAGTAGTGACTCCAGAGGGCACCCCTTGTTTACTAGGGAATGACCTCCTGAGAAGGTTGTCACCCCTAATAGATTGCGTAAACAAGGTCCTCTGGACCCAGACTAGCCGACCAATAAAATTAAAACAGAGTGTCAACCATGTTAGTTTAAATGGCACCTGCCACATGGTTGAACAAAAATCTGCCCAAGTAGAATTTCACTTCTAGAATAGCCAGATTCCAGATGTGACAGTAATAGCAGTAGGACAACGGACTGGTGATGGGGATTCCTCTCTATTTCTGAAAATCAACCTTCCTTCCAGTTTAAGGTGGTATTCCACACTGGAAGGAAACACCCTGAAATTCTTTACTAATCCACAATCAGAAACTCCCACTCCTATAGTCCAGAAAGATGTGAAATCAGCTCAGAGCCTGGCTGATATTCAGCAAATTGGAGAGCAGTTGTTCATCCCTGTTCAGTTAAATGATGGGAAGGACTCTGTTCTCGCTCGAGTGTGTGTGAACAACGGTAAGAGCTTCATCAGCGAAGCCATGTTCTGCCAACTCCCAAAAGATCCAGCCATTCCCACATTTAAACTGATAGACAAATGGAAAATGGACCTGGAAGCACCTAATTCCAAATCCAAGCAGGTGTATGCTGAAAATCTCCATTGGCAACAAGTGCATAGTCCATAATTGTTGGGTCGTGCGAGATGTCACTGCCGCCTTTTACTTAGGCAGTGACATTCTCAATCGCTTTGCCATTAGTTTGGACCTAATAAACTTCAAAGCTTGGTCCTGATTAGCGGATAATCCCATGGGCTTTGATGATCCGGAAAAAGCATTTAGGTCAGCTCAATTGCTACTTTATGCAGTTGAAATTCAGCTCAAAGAGGAAGTTACCATCCCAGAAAGGACCTGACAATTCTCCCTGGAAGTGAAAGTTAAAAGAGGACAAAAATTGAAAAACCCTGATGCTTATATACATCTAAATGCTTCTCTCCAACAGCAAGGGTTGGGGGTAAACCCAACTCCATTAGTCAACATAGAACATGACACCATTCCAATAGAGGTGGATAACAGCGACTTAAAGAGTATTACTCTAGCCGCAGGCACCATTATTGGAATGGCGGTTGATGACCGACATTTCTCCATTGACTTAGGAAATGAACTGTTAGGACCGATCCCCAAGGACTGTTTTGACCGTGACAGTGAGGAAAATACAACACCAGACAGGATTTTCACCCGGTATGGGGGGAACTTCCTGGTGTACACTTCTTGCCCTTATGGTAAGGAAGATGTGACTTGTGACTTCAGGAGGGATGAGGTGATTTTCCAGGTCCATGAGGCCTGCCTTTCCCACCTGAAGCCTCCAGTCCAAATCAGCACTCTGACTAGGGACTTCTCCACCCAGCTGGAGGAGGCCGCTGAGATAGCCAAACCAGAAGTCTTTCCAGGCTTCAGGCAGATGGTGGAAGAGAGAGTCAACCTAGCTGATGCCTGTGTGACTCTGGAACAGAAGCAAAAGTTGAAACAAGTTTTCTTGGATTTCCAAGATCTCTTTGCAGTAGACTCGTATGACTGTGGTCGCACCGACATCCACACAACAACAATTCCCACGGACCCTGGCATGACTCCAGTGTTTGTGAAGCAATATCTCTTGCCTCTCGCATCCATGGAGTCCCTTACTGAAATAATTAAGAACCTTGTGTCCCGGGGAATAATTCGTCCAGTACACAGCACCTTCAATAATCCGGTGCTGGGAATATTGAAGCCAAACGGCCAGTGGAGACTCTGCGCCGACCTTAGGGAGCTCAACAAACGGGTCCATACTTCCCGATGGCCTCTGCGCTACATTGACCAAGGGCTGGCCCAGATTCAAGAGTCACAAGTATTCACTGCAATAGACCTGACCAATGGATACTGGACCGTGCCTGTCAGTAGGGAGGACCAATACAAACTGGCTTTTACCTTTGGGGGCCAGCAGTACACCTGGACCCGTACTCCCTTCGGATACCTCAACTCCGGCAATTAATTCAACATTTTCTAACATAAGGCCATGCCCGACTTGGGTGCGAGGGGTAACCTGGCTTATGTAGATGATGTCCTCATCAAAAGTTCATCTGTGGAGGAACACATAGCGGAGATCCGTTATGTTCTGACACAGTTGAGGGCCGCCGGAGCAAAACTTTCCTTTCAGAAAGCACAGTGGTGTAGAACCCGTGTTAATTTCTTAGGGCATGAGATTACTCCTCAGGGTCTCTGTCCCCAAGAAAAGAAAGTGGAAGCACTCCAGAAACTGAAGGATCCCACAACTCTGAGGGAACTAAGGAGCCTCCTTGGACTGACTAATTACAGCAGAACGTTCATTTTGGGCTACGCAGAGATCACTAGACCCCTGATTCATCTCCTGAAGGGGGGGTCAAGTGGGAATGGGGTCCAGAACAATCCGAGGCAGTAAGACAACTCAAAAGAAGCCTCTCACAAGCGCCTTGCCTAGCTTACCCTGTCAGAAACAAGGAGTTCTTCCTGGAGACAGGGTTCTCTAATACGTGCTTGATGGCAGTATTATAACAAAAGCATGACAAGGTCAATAAAGTAATCTCCTATGCGAGCAAAACTTTATCCTCTGTGGAGGAAAAATTCAACGATTCTGAGAAGGCACTCCTGGCAACGGTGTGGGCATTGAAGAATTACCGCCCGTTTATCCAGGGGGGAACACATCATAGTGGAGACTCGACACCAGCCTCTGCAATATCTCCAAAGTGACAGGATCCGGGACGGAAATGTGAGTAATTCTCGAATTACTTCCTGGATTCTGTCAATGCAAGGCTTTCCTGTGGAGGTCAGATATGGCCAAAACAAGAAGAGTCCCCTCGCGCAAGGTCTGGCTGACTTGCATGATTGTGCCAGAGAAAACTGTCTTGAGGACGAAAGTCTAAAAATCAAGGACAACATGGAGCCATTCCTTAATTCCCCACACAAAGTCTTTGAAGAAGACAAGTGTGAGGGAATGCCCACTGTCTATGTGGATGGATGCTCGTACCATGTTGACGACAACGGGGAGAAACAACTGGTGGCCGGCGTAGGGAATGCATGGGTGAATGAGTCACCAGAACCCTCCGCTGGATACAAAATTGGTCCCCGAAGTAGTCAGGTGGCAGAATTGATGGCTGTGCATCAGGCTATCCTGTAATGTTTTGACACTAACCTGTCTCGTGCAGCAATTTACGAGGCAATTGGGGAGTCCCCTAAGGACCCTAACACCTCCCTCCTCCCTAAAAGGGAAACGAAGGGGTGTGCAAGGGATCCCAGGGAAACCCTCCTGGGGGAAAAAACCCTGCTGGAACGGATGAGAAGCTGGATCGGTCGCGTCTCCGCTGGCTGCAGCTCCTGGATTAACTGGATCTGGTCACTGTACCTCGCCGAAGTCCTAATTTGTCTGGAAGAGGGGACTATCTGTGGGCTGCGGAACGGGAAGGCTAGGCAGGATGGTAAGGCTGTAGGAAAGAGTAGAAAAGAAAGGTAAGTATAGGTATGAGGTATGAGGTATGAGGTATAGAATAGTAACCCCCTAGTTGCGAACTCGCGTAGCGTCTGTAGAGAGTAGCGACGCTCTGGGCTTCGGCTCTGCTGGACCATATCCGGAATCCATGAGAAAACGAGATGACGTCAGAGGACATCTGACTTGTGAACGTGAAAACACTGCACCGTAACCCAGAGGATGAGAGGGCCATCTTGGAAGAGGGAAAAACGGCGAGTGCACGCAATCTCCAGCGTTGCCACAGGGAACGCCGGTGCCAGCTAGCCGTGACAGTATGCCTCCTTCCGAGGGTAACATCTCCTGGTTTGCCCGGATGACACCTGTGAAAACGGCGAACTAGTAAGGGGGAGTGGACTGCTGAAGCTGGTTCTCACGTACGGTCGGCCACCGAGTAACCCTTCCAGTGGATCAAATACTGCAGTCGACCGCGATGATAACGGGAATGACAAATGCCCGAGACTTCGAACTCCGGACCTTCCGTAGTAGCTACTGGAAGCGGGTAGGCCCTTGTAGATCGGCCAAAACGATCCGATCTGTGAAGTTTGAGTTGCGAAACATGAAAAACTGGGTAAATCCTGGACCAAGAAGGTGGGAGCTGTAACTCAAAAGCCAAAGGACCTTTTGCTCTTAATACTGTAAAAGGTCCAAAATATTTCGGAGACAATTTAGAAGGAACCAGATGTCTGGGCAGAAACTTTGCTGAGAGCCAGACCAAATCCCCCGGGACAATCACTGGAGCCGATGAACGATGCAAGTCAGCATAACGTTTAGAATGCTCTTGAGCTTCCAGTAATGCGGTTCCGGCCAAAAGATGTCCCTGTTGAATGTCGCCCATTAGGGCGTCCACATCTGGAAAGGCCAAAGCTCTGAGAAGAGACGATGAATAGCAGGAAGGATCGTACCCATAGGTACAATGAAAGGGACTGGTTTTGATAGACGCATGAGGAGCATTATTGTAGGCAAATTCTGCCAAGGGTAACAAATCCTTCCAATTGTCCTGTGCCGCTGATACAAAACAGCGCAGATACGTCTCCAGAGTCTGATTTAAACGTTCAGTCTGCCCATTAGTTTGAGTATGGTATCCCGAACTCAGGGCTCTCTTTATGCCTAAAGCAGAGCAGACTTGTTGCCAATATCGCGAAATATATTGGGAACCTCGATCTGACACTATGCTGTTAGGAAGACCATGACGGGAAAAGATGGAGTCTATGAACTGTCTTGCCATCTGTGGAGCTGTTGGTACTGAGGGTAGGGCTTGGAAATGAGCCAATTTGGTGAAATAATCCACTGTTACCATAATGGTTGTATGATCTTTAGACACAGGTAAGTCTACGATAAAATCCGTGGAAATCAATTGCCAAGGACGAGTAGGTATTTGGACTAGAGCCAGCTTTCCCAATGGTTTACTGCGAGGAACCTTGACTTGCAAACTGACTACACAGGAAGAGACGTAATCAGTCACATCCCTTCTTAAGGTTTCCCACCAAAAATGTCTCAGTATGAGTTCTTGGGTACTGGCTATTCCACGATGTCAAGCAACCATAGAATCGTGGCACATGTGCATGACTTCCGTTCGGAGCTGGAGTGAGGGAATGTACACCTGATGACCCCGGTAGAAACATCCGTCTTCGAGACTTAGTCCCCATTTGTCTGCCTGACCTCTAATGGAGTCCATTAAGACTAGAGTTTGGGCTGCTACAGAGTGGAGAAAGTCCTGAACTATAGATATGAACGTAGCATGAGGAAACAATCTCTTGGTCTGAAAACCAGATTTGCAATCAGGATCTCTACGAGATAAAACGTCAGCTTGAAGATTGATTTTACCTGGAATGATAGTGAAAGTGATATTGTAGGGAGAGAAAAAATGGGCCCATCTTGCTTGCCGGCTATTACGAGTCTCCGCATACTGTAAACTCTTGAGATTCTGATGGTCGGTGCGGACCTCAATGGGATGTTGGGAACCCAACAGGAGATGTCTCCATTCCTGAAAGGCCCGTTTGATAGCCAGCAACTCTTTCTCTAACACCGTGTAATTGATCTCAGAGGGAGAAAAAGTCTTGGACAGAAAGGCCACAGGGTGTTCTGGTCCTTGAGTAAAAGCTTGTTTAAGCACCGCACCCAATGCAAAATGGGAGGCATCAGTTTCTACAAAAACGGTAAGTTTTGATCTGGGATTCGTAAGAGAGGAGCAGAAGTAAAGAGAGTCTTTAAAGTATCAAAGGCTGACTGGGCGTCTTCTGTCCAACAAAAGGGCTTTCCTTTCTTGAGTAGTCTTGTAAGGGGCAGAACGATTGATGAGAATCCAGCTATAAATTTCCTATAGAAATTCGAAAACCCCAGAAATCTCTGTAGCTCCTTGACAGAACTAGGAGAGGACCATTCCAGAATAGCGGTCACCTTACGAGGATCCATGGATATTCCAGTAGGGGACAAAACGAACCCCAGGTAAGTGACCGTAGTCTGATGGAATATACACTTTTCAGGCTTGCAATAGAGGTGGTTACTTCGTAATCGGTGTAATACCTGACATACGTGTCGGTGATGTTCTTTTGGATTCCTGGAAAATACCAATATGTCGTCAAGATACACCACTACCGTATGAAGAAGGAGGTCTGAGAATATATGATCAATGAACCTTTGAAACACTGCCGGGGCATTTGCGAGTCCGAAGGGCATTACTCGGTATTCGAAATGTCCAAAAGGGGTACGAAATGCGGTCTTCCACTCATCCCCTTCCTTAATTCTAATGAGGTGATATGCCCCTCTGAGGTCCAACTTTGTGTAAATAGTTGCCCCTTTTACTGCTTCTAGGATGTCCGGTATTAATGGCATTGGGTATCGATCGGGAATCGTGATCTTATTAAGTCCCCTATAATCAATGCAGGGACGTAATTCATCCATGTCCTTCTTAGCTATGAAGAATAATGATGCGCCTGCAGGGGAAGTCGATTCCGTAATCAAACCGTTTCTGAGGTGGGTATCAAAATACTGCCGTAGGACTAATTTTTCCTTCTTGTAAAGGATGTACATCTTTCCAAAGGGGAGTGGTTGAGAGGAGTCTAGCCGGATGCAACAATCATCTCTCCGATGAGGCGGAAGTTCAGAAAATTGGGAAGAGGAGAAAATGTCCTGAAACTCTTCGTACTCAGGAGGAACAAGAGTAAGCAAGTCTACTATCCTTTGAGAGGCCACAGGGTTCGATGAAGGAGCACAAAATCCCACTGAGCCTTCAGTAAGACAGTGTTGGGTACAATATTCTGATCCCAAAAAAATGGAACTGGCTGCCCAATTTATGTATGGGTTATGTAGTTTTAACCAGGGCAAGCCCAGAATGACAGGGTAGTGAGCTGCTTTTATTATATCAAATACGGCTTCCTCCCTATGTGAACCAATGAGCATCGTCAAAGTGTGAGTTTGTTCTCGGATAGGTCCCGATATTAGTGGGGTTCCGTCTACGCCCTCAACTGGTATCGCGATAGCTTTGGGAGTTCGGGGAATATTCAGTTTTCTCGCCCAAAAATCGTCCATGAACAAACCAGCTGCTCCACAGTCGACCAAGGCTGGGACAGAAACAATGTTTTCATCTGGCAAAGAAAAAGTGACGCGCAAGTCTACCATGTCCAGCGAAGGAGACAACCTTGTAGGAGATTGGGAACCGGTATCAGTTACCCCGACCGTAGGTCCCCTTACGGTTGAGGTCTGGCGTTTCCCGAACGAAATGGTTTTCTGAGAGGAGCGACTGGGCACTCGTGCACGGTATGATCAGAAGAACCACAATACATACATAGTCCTCGGGATCTTCTACGGGCGCGTTCCTCTTGAGTCAGAGGACCCCGTGTAGTGCCTAACTGCATAGGTTCGTCTGCAGTAGCTGTTTTGGAGAAGGATACTAATTCAGGCGCAGAGCGATGACTTCTCCCTTTCCTCTTCTCTGCGTGCCTTTCTTGCAGTTGATAGTCCAGCTGATTGGTCAATGAGATAAGTTCAGCTAAGGTGTTTGGTCTCGGAACTCGAGCCAATTCATCCTTCAACTCCTCGTTAACCCCTCTCCTAAACAATGTAATAAGTGCGTCATCGGCCCAGGATGTGCCTAAGGCCATTTGTTTAAAGCGGGTAACACATTCTAAGACTCCTAAAGAGCCTTGCTTGAAATCTAGGAGTTTCTCTTGAGAGGAGACATTGTATTCTCTCCGTGAAAACATAGCTTTTAGACTTGCCGTAAAAGCAGGCACCGAATCCAATATGGCATTATTGGAAGTGACAATAGGCGTGGCCCAGGCTAGCGCGGGGCCCGTGAGATGAGTAATCATATATCCCACTCTATCTCTGTCTGAGGGAAAGAATGATGTCTTAAAAGCAAATTGCGCCGTACAAGCATCCAAAAATTCCCTTAAAGAATGCGGGTTTCCGTCATATTTCCCGCCTGGCAGAGGGCCAGGAGGAATTTCTGAACTAGTGGGGGCCTTATTTAGCATTTGCTGTTTAAGGATTGCATTTTCATGCTTTAAGGCTTGTACCTCGTGGGACAATCCTTGTACTGCGGTCGTCAACTGCTGCACTTGATCTAAGGCTGCTTGCAAAGTTGTCATGATGTGCATCTAAGTATTCCTCCTCTATATTATTATTTTTTCTTTGGGCGTCGCTAGCTGTAATGTTTTGACACTAACCTGTCTCGTGCAGCAATTTACGAGGCAATTGGGGAGTCCCCTAAGGACCCTAACACCTCCCGCCTCCCTAAAAGGGAAACAAAGGGGTGTGCAAGGGATCCCAGGGAAACCCTCCTGGGGGAAACAACCCTGCTGGAACGGATGAGAAGCTGGATCGGTTGCGTCTCCGCTGGCTGCAGCTCCTCAAGAATTGCGGGATTAGCTGGATCTGGTCACTGTACCTCGGCAAAGTCCTAATTTGTCTGGAAGAGGGGACTATCTGTGGGCTGCGGAACGGGAAGGCTAGGCAGGATGGTAAGGCTGTAGGAAAGAGTAGAAAAGAAAGGTAAGTATAGGTATGAGGTATAGAATAGTAACCCCCTAGTTGCGAACTCACGTAGCGTCTGTAGAGAGTAGCGACGCTCTGGGCTTCGGCTCTGCTGGACCATATCCGGAATCCATGAGAGAACGAGATGACGTCAGAGGATATCTGACTTGTGAACGTGAAAACACTGCACCGTAACCCAGAGGATGAGAGGCCATCTTGGAAGAGGGAAAAACGGCGAGTGCGCGCAATCTCCAGCGTTGCCACAGGGAACGCCGGTGCCAGCTAGCCGTGACACATCCTCACTGCTGTCCAACATCAACTCCACGAACTGGTCATAATCACAGATTCGGATTATGTACGGAACGGGTTCGTGGAGCACCTGGTTAATTGGAAAACCAGAGGCATGTTATGTGCTAATGACAAACCCCTGAAACATGGGAAGCTAATCCAAAATATTGATGATCTGGTCACATCGATTGGGATGACCATCTACTGGAAAAAGATCAAGGGTCATTCCAAAGTAGAGGGACCAGACAAAACTGGAAATGACTTAGCTGATCAGCTGGCCAAAACCGGGGCCATCCAAGGGGATCTAATAGAAATAGAGTCCCTGTTGGGGGAAATCCAAGTCACTGCTATCACTAAGTCCCAGACAAATGCTCACAATGATCTTTCAACTGCACAATGGAGTAAGGAGACCCCTGATGCTGATTGGATACAGCTCAGAAGGGGATCCAATAATTGGTAAGTTTTACCAACACATTGAGGACCCTGAGAACTTTCCCCTGACGGATACCGATTACATTGGGAAGGAGGACCTTAGAGTGTTGATGAAATGTCTAAAGATGTTCCGAATCCAAGACGGTTTGTTGGTAAGGAAATCCCAAGCTGGCCATGATCAGTGGGTGGTTCCTACCTCATTCCGAAGCCTGATGTTAAGTCACGCCCATGATGCGGCCACTGCCGGTCATAGGGGGTTTCACACAACACTGGAAATCTTAAGAGAGGTTGCATACTGGCCACACATGGGGCAGGACCCCGAACAATACTTGATGGGGTGTCTTGTGTGTGCACAATTTCAGCCATCATCCCTCACACACCGTGGGCCTCTCCAAAAGAGGGGGATGACACTGCCATGGTCAGATTTGCAAATCGACTTTGTAGGCCCTGTAATTCGCTCATCTAGAGGAAACAAGTACATGTTGACCGTTACATGCTTGTTTACCAAGTGGGTGGAATGTCTCCCAGCCCCAAACTGCAAGGCAGAAACAGCAGCTGCCCTGATGATTAACCACATATTTTCCCGTTTTGGTCTACCTCAAAGGATTGAGTCAGACAGAGGTAGCCACTTCAGCAGTGAAGTAATGACAAAGATGTGGGAGATACTGGGGGTTAAAAGGAAGCTACACATTGCTTACAGGCCAGCTTCTTCTGGAGCAGTGGGGAGATATAACCGAACCATTGTGAGCATCTTAAAAATGTTTGTGGCAGATTCTGGGCCAAGTTGGGATATCCGACTACCTCTGGTCCTAATGGCCATCAGATCTACCCCTTCATCTGCAACCAAAATGTCAGCATTTGAGTTGATGACGGGGCGCAAGATGGTGCTTCCCCAGCATTTGCTCTACAGGACCCAAGAGCAGACACTGATAAATGCCTCCACAACTCATGAGCATGTGGAGAATTTAAGGAAACACCTTCAACATGCTTTTGCCTATGCTCAGCGGAATCTAGAAAGATCAGCCGAGAGCATGAAGACCCACTATGATTTGAAAACTACCCGAAAGGAAAATTTAAGGTGGGTGATCGGGTCTATCTATACAATTTCCAAAGGAACCAGGCCAAACAGCGAAAATTTTTGCCTACATGGAAGGGACCGTTTGAAATTATAGACAAGATCTCCCCTGTAGCGTACAAGACCCGCATCCCCAAAGGTAGTCTGACGGAAGGGGAAGATAAGTGGGTCCATATAAATCAGCTAAAGTGTTGCCATCCCAGGCACACTCTGCAACAACTGGAGGAGTCCTCCGCAATACCAGAGGGGACCGCTCCAGAGTAATTCAATTTCAACCCTAAAATATCCCACATATAATCTCTAAAATATTATGATTTGGAAAAAAAAATGTTTTATAATTGTATCTTGTTTAAAATAAGAATGCAAATGTTTTGACTATAAAACGTATATGCCACCCCACTATATCAATGGTGGGGAAGAAATGCCTACGAATAGGTATTGCCGCTTTCCTTTGTCGTCCTAGGAGAAAGAAAACCTGGAGACTGGCCAAGGAGGACGAACCGGGGACCGGGAGCAGAGACCCGAGGGGCCCGGGGTACCGCCCAATATTCCCATCAGGACCGGCGAGGAGAACCGATCGATCCAACCAACCGGATGGAGGAAAAGATGCTGAACTGTGCCATTTTCGGAATTGGAAGAAGATAATGGGGACATACCAACGCAAGGGCTCAAACCCTCCTTTGCACCCGACTTCCCCTCGACTTGAATCAAAGCATAGTCGGGCGGGGGTGTTTTGACCCATGTTGAATCAATAGACTGGGTAGATGTGGGGATGAGCTGTCGCCGCCCATTATTCTATCCCAGAACAAAATAAATCAATAGACTGGGTGGATGTGGGGATGAGCTATCGCCGCCGACATTCACGCCAGAATAGGAGAACTGCGCAGTTGGCACGAGACCACTCCAAAGATACAATCTTCTTGTGGGGGGTTCCACATCACCACTCTACTGTAAGGATGCCATCAAAACAATGTTAAGCAAGGGTCCTATACTATCAAGCAAAAGACCCCTCTATTGAAATGCAGTAATTGAAGACAACTCAAAAATGGTTGCAGTACCGACAAATTCCCCAAGGTGGCGCTAATGGTCTAAACTCTGACAGGGAAACTGTATTTAGGAGTTGCAAGAGGGGCAGGGACTTCAAAGCTTGTTGGTTAATTGGAAATCTTAGCCACCTGCTGTTCCCAGAGGCCAAGAGGCTGGGAAACCTTAACACCTCAGAGATTCCACACCAGGAGGCAGTATATCACATGACCCTGTTGATTGATTGAGGAGAGACTTCCAGGCAGCCTGCTGGAGCCCACACAAAAGGCTCTTTCTGTTGAATGGGGTATGTTAATTTTGAGTGTTTCCTGTCAACAGCCCTCTGCCAGCAAGGAAAGACATGTGATCACTGACCCACCCAGACTCCTGTAGGCGGACCCAAACACTTTGGGGAGTTGAATTGCAACAAATATATATTTTATAGAAACAGTGATAATTTATTGTAACCAAATGACAGGAATGTACAACTTTGAGAGTCTTAGTTTGAAAAATGCTCTCACGATTTGAGTCCAAACTCCAATTTGTACCATGTTCTGGGGCAAAACCCCGCTAATTACGATTATTGTAGACAATGTGTTTAAGCTAGAGACATGGAAAGTTACTGGGATATATGTGGAAGAGAAATGTACCTTTGTATAATTTTTGATGAAAAACCAATGTTGCAAAACCCACTAAAATCAAAAATAAGTTGCCATTTTTGAATGCAAGCTCCTAGAAACGCCAGAGTCGGGACAGGGACTATCTTTAGTAATATATGATGTGTGTATGTGATGTCAAACAACTGTGTACCTGGGAAATATGTATTTGGATCAGGAATAGATTTGTGTGCACATTGACCAGGGGAGTGTCATTTCTGCAGGTCATAAAAATGACATCACTCTGACACACTATCCCTTCCCAAATCAGGGACCAAAGAATCTATTGACCTATCAAATCAAGAGAGGGGCAGGCTTAGGGATGCTAGCCTCTCCACCCACTTTTTAAAACACATAAAAAGAGACTGCTGGGACAGGTAGAGAGGTCAATTCCATTTTCTGCGGGACGCTCTGCCGGGAGACTCCAGACTTCACATCCATCAATCTTCAAAGACCAGAACTTAAAGCAAGGGCCTAAACCCACAAACTGAGAACTCTTCTCAGCAGGCCTCAGCATCCTTTAAGTCATTTGCAAACTATTCCACAGCCGGTCCAGCTGTCTGAATTCTTTTGCCAAGAACAATTGCCAGAGACCAGACGAGAGATCCAGAGAACCACAGGCCGCTGTATCCAGAGAGCTGACCCAGACGCTGTGAGCAGAACCGCCCAATCCAGTCCAGTTGACCAGATCCGTGACAAGGCCCATTCATTTCAAAATTAGGAGTGAGTATCCGCCAGAACTGTGCAGAACCCAATCTCTTAGTTAAAATAATCTAATCCAAACTATTTTAACCTAGTTAGAACAGCTTCCTAGAAATCGTGTCATCTGTCATATGTAAAGCTGCACAACTGTCACCTGTCAATTCTGCAGCTGCAAGCTGTCACCTGCCATTTTGAGTTTTACTTTAAATCTGAAAATCTACCGTTATTAAATCGTCCGTATCTCTGGAACCGTTTGGGCTAGGAACGAAATTTGACTTAAAGCTGTGATTCTAGGCTTTCCAACGACTTCCTACTCCCTATACTATTTCCGTAATCGCGAGACACGCACTCGCGAAATTTACCGCGATTTGCGATTTGGCCGAGAAATCAGCAGCTTTTTGCTTCTCTTTGCTAAAATTCGTTTGCAATCTGCTAATCATTCATAGAGTATTGTTAAAGTGAGCCTGAACTAATATAAAGTAGCCATCACCTACCCTGAACCCTCTAGAGGGAATTAAAAGCAATTTTAGCACCTTTTCACTTCCTTGCAAACCACATTAAAGTAATTCGCCTGTGTTTAAAACTCATCCCTGTTTTCTCCAAGCTTGCTGGGGGAACTGGAACTGTGTATTGCATTATAAAGTGTGATTTGTTGGGATTCTTGAAGACTGTGTGCTCTCCTTCCATTTCTTGTATTGCATAGGGGGGAGTGAATTGTCAAAAGAAAATTTGGGAAAAGCATGGGGTTCCCTGTTTTCCTTGCTGGCTTCGACACCCCAAGCCCAAATCTGTAGGTTGCCCACATGAACAAAATGGGATATGCCGAAAGGCTTGGGGTTACCAGTGGGTTACCCTTTTCCTTTTTCCCCCCGGTAGGTGCACCTTTCGTCGGGATACCTGTGGGAACGCGAGAAGGTATGACATCTGTTGTTGGCGACGTGTTTCGGTGAGTGGACACAGGGAAATGTCTCTGAAATTGGCTGGAAATTAAGACAATTCTCAGACATTTCGCTCTGGCCACCCACCGAAACACACCGCCAACAACACTTGGCCTACCTTCCCGCGTCCCCACACGTGTCCCGATGAAAACGGTACTTCACATGTGTGGGTGCACCTACCAGGGGTGCAAAAGGAAAAGGGTAACCCACTGGTAACCTCAAGCCTTTCAACGCATCCCATTTTGTTCATGTGGGCAACCTACAGATTTTGGCCTAGGGTGTCGAAGGCAGCAAGGATAACAGGGAACGCCATGCATTTCCCAAAAGAGGACACCCGTGGAATCCACACATGGCCAAATTGGAGGGGCGGCCCATCTCATGTAGCCCTCCCCAGGGGCAGATAATGGGGGGGGCGTCCTGTACTCCTCCCTGGGCTCAGGTGTCCATTCTAGGAGCAGATACCTGGTCCCAGGGAGGGCTGCATGACATGGCACCCACTCCATTGCCGCTGGGGGGTTAGGGGGTCAATGCCCCATCACATTAGAAAATTCCCAGACCCTTTGGGGTGCCCCACAGCCCCCCCTCCTAAAAAGCATTCCACCATTTTCCATTTCTTTCTTTGTTTATGAAAATTGCCTTGGCGCAGAGGGGCACACTGGTGTGCCAATCTGGCCCCGGGGTGCCCAAACCTTACTGCCCCACACACTGCGGGGCCTGTCCCACAATTTTTGGGGGCCCTCTCCCCCCTCACCCCAAATGGGTGGCGGGGGCACCTCATGCAGTTCTCCCTGGGCCTCCTACAAACTGCTGCATGAGGTACACCCCCCTCCATTTGGGGTGGGTGGGAGAGGGCCCCCAAACATTTTGGGACAGGCCCCCCAGTGGGTGGAGC
Source organism: Ambystoma mexicanum (assembly GCF_040938575.1). NCBI lineage: Eukaryota > Metazoa > Chordata > Amphibia > Caudata > Ambystomatidae > Ambystoma > Ambystoma mexicanum. The sequence goes on from NC_090922.1 coordinate 660,659,107, forward strand.
AGTAAGGTTTGGGCACCCCAGGGCCAGATTGGCACACCAATGTGCCCCTCTGCGCCAAGGCAAGTTTAGTAAACAAAGAAAATAATTCAAAATGGCAGGCTGCCCTTTAGCGGGGACAGAGGGGCCCCATACACCACCGGGTAATTTTCTATTGTGAAGGGGGGTGCACCTCTCCCCCCCACCCCAATTGGAGGGGTGGCGCATCTCATGTAGCCCTCCCCGAGGGCAGATAAGTGGGGCGACTGTCCTACACTCCTCCCTGGGCTCAGGCGTCCCTTCCTAGGAGCAGATATCTGGTCCCAGGGAGGGCTGCATGACATGGCACCCACTGCCGGTGGGGGAGACTGGGTCTCCAGCCAATCCCATTAGAAAATTCCCCTTCCCTTTGGGGTGCCCCACAGCCCCCCCTAAAATGCTGTCATGATTCCTGCCCCTCATGTGCCCAGCCCTCCAAGATGTCAGGCTGGAGCCAGGCCACGATCACCTACATGGCCCTCAAGGGCCTCTCCATCCCTCCAAAGACCCACTTGGAGTCAGACCTGGCGCTTGTGGCACCAGACTCACTCACTCCCATAGGATAACATTGGGGATTGGACTTGTAGTGCATTGATGGGGACAAGATGGATGCCCCCACATATTTTGGTTCCCAGAACTGCATGTGCAGTCTAGTCTTTTGGGTGTGGTTCAGCCCAGAGACACCTGGGATACCCAGAGACTATTTAAGCCACGCCCAGGCTGAGAAACCTGCTTTGTGTTTTCTGCACCTGCAGCGTGACGCTCACTGTGTTCGGATCGGTCTCCAGTAGGCCTGCATCTTTCTTCTGCGCTCAGCTCCTGCAAGAACAAGAACGCCGTTAGGAACAGCCTTACCTTGCGGTGCTTCTGCCCATCATTCATCACTCCTTCTGTTCTGTGGGCATCTTCGGCGGTGTAATTCCCATCCCGGCACGCCGCTTCCTAAGGAAAAGGGAAAAAAACAGAAAAAAGGCATTTGTAAGCATTCAGCAAATCTTCGCTTATTTTTAAAGACTGTACGAGCTTCAAACGCTTACCTGAATCCCAGCCGCTCTGGGGGAACTCTGTCTCTAGAACTTCTCATCCATCTGCAAGAGGGAAAAGACACTCCAGGTTAGCGTGGAAACATCTAGAGGCGCCGCATACCACACTTACTCACCGCATTTCTTCTTAATAACCGGCATCCACGCTGAAAACGTCGCGGCACCTAAAAGACACAGAAAAAAACACAAATACGAAAGGGTTGCATCGCGCATCGCGCTCTCACTCACATTCAGCGCTACTCATCTCAGCAGCACGTCGCCATCCCCGGACGCCGGCCATCATCTAAGGAAGGAAAGGAACAAAGTTAGAGAACTGTTCAAAAGACTCTTACCTGTCGGACTCTTACCAATGAAGTAACTAGGCAACAACGAGCCTGCATCAACCAACGCGCCCCTGCGCTGAAAGCAGGATGGAGAGCACACTTTCCAAGAAAACAAGGCCCAGTCTCCAGTCGAGTAGACTCCAGGGAAGGGTTCGAGGACGTAAGAGGTCAGAACAGGCTGAGTGATGTCCCCGTGGATACCAGGTGAGCGTTACAAATGCGTTCCACCATTTTCCATTTTATTCTTTGTTTACAAAACTTGCCTTGGCGCAGAGGGGCACACTGATGTGCCAATCTGGCCCTGGGGTGCCCAAACCTTACTGCCCCACCCATAGGGGGACCTGTCCCACCATTTTTGGGGGCCCTCTCCCCCAATGGGTAGCGGGGGCACCTCATGCAGGCCTCCCTGGGCCTCTTACAAACTGCTGCGTGAGGTACACCCCCCTCCATTTGGGGAGGTGGGGGGAAAGGGCCCCCAAAAATGGTGGGACAGGCCCCCCAGTGGGTGGGGCAGTAAGGTTTGGGCACCCCGGCGCCAGATTGGCACACCAATGTGCCCCTCTGCGCCAAGGCAAGTTTATTAAACAAAGAAACATATGAAAAATGGTACACTACACTTTAGGGCGGGCTGAGGGGCACCCTAAACAATCAGGTAATTTTCTAATGTAATGGGGGTGACCCTTTACCCCCTCACACCAAATGCAGGGGGGCATCTCATTCAGCCCTCTCTGGGGGCAGTAAGAGGGGGCCATCTCATGCAGCCCTCCCTGGGGTCAGATGCCCCTTCGTAGGAGCAGATATCTGCCCCAGGGAGGGCTACAAGGGGTGCCCCCATTTCCCCTTGGGGTGAGGGGGAGAGGGTCACCCCCCTTTTCTGTAAAATATATCCCTGGTAGCTAGTGGCCCCCCCACTCCCACCCAAAATTCCCTTTTTGTTTCTGTGCTTTTTGTTTTTTATTTTGGCCCCTTCCCTGGGGCAGATGATCAGTCATCTGCCCCCAGGGTTGTACACATATGTGCCCCCATGCTTTGGGGGGTGGAGGGGGCGAAGGCTGCTTACAGTAAGCAGCCCCCACCTCCCCCCCGCATTCAAAGATATCCCTGGTGCCTGGTGTGCATTTCTCCCGCACATCGAGCGCCCTGTGCCTAATCCGCAGGCAGCAATGCTGTCACACAGGGTGTCCTTGGAAAGGGGAGAATCTCCCCTTTTCAAGGACACCATTTCCGAAACAATCCCTGGTGGCTAGGGCCCCCAAACCCCTTCCTCCCTTCCCATCATGTTTTTTTCTTTCCTTGTTTTTTTTTGCCCCCTTCCCTGGGGAAAGATGATCAGCCATCTGCTCCCAAGGTTGTATATATATGTGCCCCCATGCTTTGGGGGCCTGGGGGCGAGGGCTGTCCCCACCTCCCCATTCAAAGACATCCCTGTGTCTAGTGTGCATTGCTGCCCGCGCATCGAGCACCCTGCGCCCGATCTGCGGGCAGCAGTGCTGTCCCACGGGGTGTTCTTGGAAAGGGGAGAATCTCCCCTTTCCAATGACACCATTTCCGAAAAAATCCCTGGTGGCTAGGGACCCCAAACTCCCTCCCCCTTCCCATCACGTTTATTTATTTATTTATTTTTGTCCCCTTCCCTGGGGGCAGATAATCAGCCATCTGCCCCAAGGGTTGTGCACATATGTGCCCCCATGCCTTGGGGGCCAGGGGGGGGGAAGGGGAGAGGGCTGCTTACTTGAAGCAGCCCCCCTCCCACCCCAAGTCACAAACGGATCCATGGTGGTCCAGTGGGTTGCTGGTCACGGATCGAGCGCTCTGCACTGATCCGTGACCAGCAATGCCTCATATATGTGGTGTCCTTGGAAAGGGGAGAACCTCCCCTTTCCAAGGACACCACTTTTTCCTCTATGCCTGGTGGCCTAGTGGGCCCCAGGGCCCCAAACCCCCTCCCACCTCCCCCCTTCCCTCGAATTTTGGAATGTTTTATTTTTTCATTTTCACCCCTGGGGGCAGAGGTCATCTGCCCCCAGGGGTCTCAGGTGCTGCGGCCCCATGCTTTGGGGCCATGGAGGGAAGGGGGCCACTTACCTAGTAAGCAGCCTCCCCTCCCCCGCGTCACAAACGGATCTGTATTGGTCTGGTGACATTGCTGCCCACGGATCGGGTGCCCTGCGTCCGATCCGCGGGCAGCAATGCCACACAATGGGTATCGTTGGAAAGGGGAGAATCTCCCCTTTCCAACGATACCCGCCTCGATCTCTGGCTTGAAATACAGCCGGAGATCGAGGCGGAGAAAGGTGCACACTCACCTTCTGTTTTCACCGCAGCAGCCCAAAATGGCTTCTGCGGTGAAAATTACTTTCACTTTCACGCCGACGTGCTTTACGCACGCCGATGTGAAACTGAAGGTAATCCAGCCCCCTGGCAGTGAGGGGGGACCCCCCCTCACATAGCCCCGGTGTTGGATTACAGTTTTGAGCGATCCTTGCTTTGCAGGGATCGCGCAAAACAAGGTGCCAAAAAGGACGCGCTATCTCGTCCTTGGCACTGTGCATGCACTTCCAAGGACGAGATATCTCGTCCTTGGCACTTAAGGGGTTAAACCCTATGCCGAATTAATAAGTCAATAGATAAATTGTAATAAAGTTTGGGTATTGAGGCACATATTCTGTTATGTTTTCGAAACAGATACATTCTGCCTTTCTGCGATTGTCATAGATTCCAGATGCCAACTGATGGCTTCTTCAATCGGCAACTGAACATAGTTGTCAACGCCTGGATCACAGTGACTCTTTTTTGGGACGATCGCTCAGGGCCCATATGTCCTTACGCTGTACTAGCGATTAGGAGGAACATAACATCCTTTATGGTGGTCTAGCTTCAAGTTGATGCAGAAGCCCTGGAATTCACTGTGCGACCCAAGCGCTTCTTTTACCGAAAACAAACACCTTGTGTACACAAAAAGAACAACGCGTGCCTCACGATAAACATTTTGGATTGCGAGCGAAGAAACAAATTTGCATTTTGATTGAATATGGCAATAGTCAGATGTTCTCGGAGCATTTATTGTGAAATAAAAGTACTTTACAAATTGTACAGTGTTGTTGTTTTCTTTTAAAGTACGGTTTAATATTCCGAATTGTGACGTGCTGTGTTGTTAGTCAATGTGTGTTGATTTTCAGGTTCTGCGTCACGTCATGTAGGTGATTATGGGTTTGGCTACGCTGATGAGGAACGTCACTGAGAAAGGTGTAGAATATCACAAGGTTTGGTGATGTGAGGATCAGGGGTGGGGCATATGATTTAGTAACATCAGGGCAGTTTACCTTAGGCAGATGCAGAAATGGATAAGAATAGCACAAGATGGACGTGCCCTGCTGCCAGATTTCGTATGTTTACAAAAGAGGAAAAGTGAGGTAAGTTGAATTGGAAATGTTTGCGATAGATCAACGTATGTATAAAAATACATGGCCGAACTCTTGGGACAATAATATTTTCTGAGCATTGCACTTGTGAAATTTATGAAATAATGTCTGGGGAGTTGAGGGGTGATGACGATGGGTGGGATATTTCTGACCTGATTTCGAATGAGATTGGAAAGTTTTGGTGGGATTTTGTGCAGAGCTTATATGACGATTGTATGTGCATTCATTTGACAGTTTTTTCGCAACATTATAATAAAAATCCCTAGTACACAAATTCCATGAAAAGTACATACACATGTGATGTCATCAGTGATTTCATCAATGACATTTGCGATGTCATGTTTGATGTCCTGGGTGTTAGTCTTAGCAGTGCACGGTGGTGGCGTGAGTTATTTTTCATAGCTTACCATAACTTGCGATTTTCAGGGGTCTTTCGGCTGTACTTAGAACCATAACATCCCTTAAACAAACTTTTTTTAATATCACGCAAACAATATACAAACATGGTGTGCAAAAACCAACTTCTCACAGATGGCTTTACACAGAATGTTGCAAAGTAAGAATGTATGCTCGTTCACAGTAGGGATGTAACGGTATAATGGTATACCGTTAAAGATACCATGAACCACTTAATTGAACAATAATAACCGTCACATTGTTTATACCGTTATACCGTTCATACCGTTAAGTGTGCTTTTCAATCTGATTTGGAAAGGCTGCAGTAAGCAATTGCTGCGCAGTCTTGGTTTTGCACTGTTGGATGTGCCGTCTGCCAAGTAGTGTCAGTTGGAGCAGTTTTTAATGCCATTCCATAAACCACACGTGCCTTACACAAAATCAATATGCTAGCAATGGGAAGAATAGATACAGTGCCAAGAAGGAAAAGGGTTTACTTTGGGGTGGCGGCTTTGGGGTTTATATATTTATAATGGATAATGTTCTCTAAACATATGGCAATGGGGGATTTCCCTGGTTCTATCATTGAATTTACATATAATAAGTCACACTGCGAAATTCACTCATCTCTGTGGGTATTCCCTGCTGCCATACCAAAGGGTAACATGTCAGTGATTACTGAACACCTTTTGGCCCGCAAGTAAACTAAAGGCTGTAACGTAAAGAGAGAATGCCTGTGTGTGTGTGTGTGTGTGTGTGTGTGTATGCGCACAAGCGTATACTACCATCAGCCTCCATTGATCTGTGGCATGCAGGTTATCAAAATGGCAACATGTTCATCTTCACCAGTAGCCAGTGGGGGAGCAAAAAGCCTAAATGACCACTTAAGAAAAGCTATTCAGTTTGCTTTGCCAGTTGCAGCAGGCCTCCACCCACCCCCTCCTCTCCACACGTGTGTTTGTGTTTGGTGGAAGTAAGGCATTTCAGTGGAAAGTATGTTGAAAAGCCCAATTCTGGCCCTGGGTGCCTGGTTTTGTTTGTGATGATACATCTGTCAATTTATGACCTTTTAGAATATTTTTTTTTAAGATTAGTTAACTCCACCTGCTATACCGCGATAACCATGATATACCGTCATTTGGCAAGAAGGTTATCGCACCGTCATAAAACAAATACTGTGACACCCCTAGTTCACAGTGAAGGTCAGCTGCTTCCATTTTTTTCTCGGGCCCGGAGAGGCTCACAAAGCGGACTATAAGGTTGTATTGTGTTTTGACCTTGACAGACAGAGATTGTGATGAAAGACTTCTCTTGAAGGAGTGTTGCTAAAACGTAAGAGAAGATAAGGATGACATTTCTGAAACGAAACCACTTTTATATATTATATCACTATGCAAAAGATTGTTCGCACACGCAGAGTCGTATTTTGGGACTGCACTACTCATAGACAATGGAAATTGCAATTGTACTGTAAGTAACCCTTTAGATTATTTTATACCAAATATAATTACAATAGGGTAGCATTAAAGACCGCTCAAGTTGAACTTGTTCCTTCAAAGTGGCATAATGTTTTCTACCACGCACTATCACCACCAAATTGATCCCCTGTCCTTTAGAGGGCTCTGAAAAAGGCAGACGACACAGGGTGGGTTAATAGAAATAATTTAACCGGTCTATAGGCGGTCAAGCGCTCTACTCACTGTGCCACTTCACTTTAGCCTGTCAAGTGGCACAGCGAGTACAACGCTCGCTTTGACATCCGTGCACAGCGTGCTAACGCAAGTTCGAATCCCGGCAAGGCCAAACTCAGCCTTTCATCCTTCCGTGGTCGATAAATGAGCACCACACACCGTGGGTAATAATGAGCACTGCTTAGATACCTCACGGTTCTTAGCGCTATATGAATGGAAAATATTATTATTTTATTATTAACATACTCTGTTGCACTATCTTCAATAGCAAATAGTTTCACACCCTAATAAAAAAAATGATGATTTTTAATGAAGATCGGCTAGTGAGACTAATTTATGTTTTTTAAAACAGGTATGTCGCCCCATTTTGCCTATGTCACGATTTACAGACTCCAGCGAATGGGGTCTTCTACTGCCAGGTGCAGGTCCAAATATGCAACTTCATGACCCTCACCATTTTATGGGACAATCGCCAAGGACCAATATGCCCTTACGCAGTAATAGCGGCTACAAACAACATACCAACCAATAGGGTGGTCTAATGGCTCGTTGTTGGAGCAACCTTCCGATTATCAGAGCGACCATTTACTGCTATTATCATAAACCAACAGCCTATCTACCGCAAAGGAACAATGCGTGGCTCAAAATAAACTTTTGCTGATCGACAGCAGAGACAATAGCAGATCGCTGAATATTCACTAAACATTTCATGTGAAATAAATGTACTTTACCAAATGTACAATCCTGCTGTTTACTTTTAAACCACAGTTTCATATTCCGAATTGTGGCGCACTGAGTTGTAAGCTGATCTAACACCCTCTGTACCGCAAAGGAACATCGCGTGCCTCAGCATGAACTTTTGCGGATCGACAACAAAGACAAATGCAAATTGCTGAATATTCTCTAAACATTTGATGTCAAATAAATGTACTTTACAAAATTTACAATCTTGCTGTTTGCTTTTAAATCACTGTTTCATATTCCGAATTGTGGCGCGCTGTGTTGTGACATAATATGTGTTGTCTTCCGGGTTCTGTGTAAAGTCACTTAGGACTGGAGAGGACTGGGCGCGTTTGATGACGCACCCTGTAACATCACGGAGAGAGGCGGGGAATATGAATGCTTTGATAATATCAGGCTTAGGGGCGGGAGATATGATTTAGTGTCGCAAAAGCAAGTCAGCCAGGTCAATAGCACCAGTCATAGGATTATCACATAATGTCGGCGCACACCAGCCGGATTTATCGTTTCTTTAGTGGACAAAAAGTCGGTTGACGCCCATAGGAAATTGTACTATTAGCGGACAAAAGGAGTGGTCTTAAAACACTTTCACCCTGACAACGAACAATACAAACAACGTTCTCAGAATACCCCCATTTTGTGTAATTGCAACCATTTCAGGACACCGCTAGTGTTCTTAGAACACATTCAACTAGACAGATTACAATGCGGACAGTGTACTGAGGATACCCCCAGTTTGTGTATTTACTAACAATTAAGTACACCGCGAGTGTTGATAGCTCATTTTTACATTCCTTGCGAACAAAAATGACACATACTCCGTCCTCTAAACACCCCACCATTTAGTTTATTTACAAAATGTCAGAACAGCCGTGTTCTCCGCGGACAAATCGAACACAACAGAAACGTCTAGCACATAAAAAAACAAAACATTGAACCTATCTCTTACTCCCCCACCCTCTCCAAACACTCTTACACACCAACACACGGCGCTAAATACAATTTTTTATCCATGTTACACCGCGCTGTCCGCGGTCGTCCGCGAATGCAAGGTGGCAGGCGCCACAGAAAATCTGACGCGCTCCACGCCCCTCGCCGTCCAATCAGCGAACACGTCGCATGTCCGCGGACATGACGCAAGGCCATGGGCCAATCGGGGTGCTGTCCGCGGAGCGAACAGGGAAGTCCGTCCGCGAAGCGAAAACAGATATCACTAATTTGTTTGCCTTACGTTTTGCTCATTTTATAAAAAACTACTGGACGGATTTACACCAAATATGCAAAAGCACGCTTTCGTGAAGCAACTGCTGTGCATGTCCATAGACACTTTGATTGTTGTGACCTAAATGTTGCAGGTTGTTCCAGATTTATGAGCAGTAATTAAAGCCATCACTTCATTCACCATTGTGAAGGCATCATGAAGCAGACACAGACAACAGGTTCAGGTTTGGTCAACACAGTTAGGCCTAACCTGCCCTATACTAAGGTGGGATTTCCCTTCCTAAATAAGCTAAGGATAGTCTTGTCAGGAATTCCAAAGCAAAAGTCTATCTGTGTCCAAAATCTATACTTGCCCTCATGACTCACTATATACAATAGGGATATCAGCAACAAAATAAACAATGTTCAAAGTAAAGTTCAGAGCTTCTGCATTGCTTGGCTTGCAATCGGCTTCCCATCCCCGAGTTCAAAATAGTCAAAAGGCATAAGGGTTCCCTTCACCAAGAGTAAACATCTTCAAGCTTTTCAAAACAACTCAATTCCCTGGGACACTTCCCATCTCACTTTTCACCAGTTCTCATAGGCAGTTCAGTTTCCTAGCTTCAAAAACACACAAGAGGTTGTTCTAAAACACAAGCTTCATTGAAGGTGATTCAGTGGCTTTTCCATACAGTGGTGCACTTGTGTAGGCTCAGTTGTCGGACGTCACGGTCCACCCATTACAGGTCAAGCAACCCATACACTTTCTTGGCTGCTTTTCCATCAACCCTATGCCACTGCTTCAACTTGACAGTGTTGCTTCATACATTCACCTGTGTCATGTTGCCCTGACACTGTGTCGTAGCCTGTTTCGCCACTATGCATTTGTCACACTTTCTTGCATTCTTCTGGCTTGTGCCAATGTTTGTTTCTTCATGATATACAGTTCTTGAACTCTTGTGGCTGCTGCAATGCTTTTTTTCTCATATAACATCTCATATAATGCACAGTTCCTTGTATCGGGGATATTTCCCAACGTCGATATTCAAAGGTACTTATAATTGCTTTCAATTCACTTTAAATCAATTTTCCTTGCTTGCTTTTCGTGTGCGCCTGCCGGCCTGGTGTTCACCCTTCTTGATTAACTCAACGGTTAGACCTTATGGCTTCTGTGCGAGGTCTTGGCCGCCACAGGTTTTCTGATCCATAGAGGTCTTCCTGCACCCAGCAGTCAGTAGCCCTGCTTCCACAGCTGAATCCATTTCCAAAAACATGTCGTTTTTTAAAGTTTCCGCCACCATAATGAGTCCAGAAAAGACTAGACCACTCACCATTAGAACGGCAGTACTGCCTTACTCATACTGTTGTCCGCCTCGTCCCAGTACACAGCTGATGCTTATATGTGTCTGCATTAACAAAATGAGGATGTGTATTTCTAATTGGCCTCTTCGTCGTCCCAGTGTCAAACTGGTGTTTCTTGGGGAACGTTCCAAGAGAAGGGCAGGGAAAGGGCTGACTATAGCCTATAAAGGCTTGAGGGATAGAGGGTTCATTACGAAAGGGAAATAGGGGATACCATGTCTCAACGAAGGATGTCGTCTTCCCCACTCCCCAAGTCTCCTCCAACCAGGTGATCCTCCCTTGCATATCCACCCTCAGGGTCAGGATCCAAGAGTGATGGCCTTTCCCTGGCCACCTGAAAGGAGGATACAGTGGGAAAAGAAGTGAGGATGCCCTCTGTTTCCTCACATACCCTCTCCCAATGCAGTTTGGACCTCAATGTTTCACAGGGAAACCGTGAAAGGAAGTTGACATTTCCCTGATCTCGACCCCTCCGGTGTTCCACTGTGAAACAGTATGACTGAAGGTCCAAGAACCAACGCATAATTCTTGAGTTTGTCTCTTTTCACCTGCTTATCCACACTATAGGAGAGTGATCAGTACCTAGTCTGAATTTGCGTCCCACCAAGTAATAGCCCAGATGCTTTATGGCCCACTTGATTGCAAGGGCCTCGCGTTTGATAACTGAATAATTCTTCTCTCTGGGAGCTTTGACAGAGGGTTTCCTTCAGGGTGGTATAACAATTTTGATCTTCTTCACCCCACCGCATTTTTTGAGGCTCTGAATTTTTTGGTTTATCTGTAAGTCTTGCGGTTTTACTTGAGAAATTAGGGATAAACCGGCGGTAGTAGCCGATCAGCCATAAAAAGTTTCTAAGGTTTTTCTTTGTTTTTGGGGTGGGTGTATCGAGAACAGCTTTAACTGTTTCCTGTTGGGGCTGTACCGTGCCATTCCCCACAAAAAAGCCTAAATATTTGATTGCAGATTGAGCCAATTTACATTTGTTTGGAATGGCTGTTAAGCCTGCCTGTCTTAAGACTTGCATGACTATATAAAGGTGATAGACGTGGTCTTCCCAGGTTTTACTGTGTATCACAATATCGTCTACATAGGCCACACAAAAATCAGAGTATTGCCGTAAGATCTTATCCATTAACCATTGTAGTCCAAACTTGAGGATTTTACAATGGAACCAACCTAAGGCGGTGGTAAAGGTGTTTTTTTCTTTGTCGAAAACGTATAACGAACCTGCCAATACCCCTTTGTGTGAGGTCTTGGTAATTTATATAATTTGCAATTGCTCTTTTATAATGCGCTTAATACCAGAGACCAGTTTCGAAGCAGACTCCGATGTAAGCATACACTGACCTGTTCATCTGGACTCAGCTTGCAGATAGTGCCAAACTACCCTTACATCGTTCGAAACCCTGGAGATTTACAGGGGACTCGAGACCCGTCTGTGATTACAGAAGGGAAAAAACCTCATAGGGACAAAAAAAACATTGCTGACATAAAGTTGTTGCTGGTACAGATGGGAAGTACTCAGAGAAGCCGATCATGAAGAGTAGCAGAAGAGCGGGAGTCCGAGATGAGAGGACACTCCGAAAGGTAGATAATAGGATCGGAAGACACAGGTAAGAAAGCAAATCCATGTAATTAGAAAAAGGGAGAAGAGAAGGTACTAGGAATACGGAAAACGTGTCTCAAAGACACATTGAATGGCAACTGCAAACTGGTAAGCTCGAGGCTGAGAGGGACTAAAAAATGGGAACTAAAGCTGAAGGCTGCAGGGTCCAAAAAAGGAACAATACGTAGCAGGTTGGCTTCAACTGGAACTCGGGGACAAGAAACAAACAGGGAACAAGAGAAAGAATATAATACATTAATCAGCACCAATGCTTACTAGGATGAAGCGACTCATCTGCTTACCATCATGCTGCTCGTGTTATGCTATAA